>NC_082674.1:55931500-56254500 GCF_025265405.1 Mesoplodon densirostris
TTTCTCAATAAGATAGCCACTGGCATTTTTGACAGAAAAGTTCTATTTCATGGATTTTTGTTCCTGGCGCCACCCATTACTCTCCCAGCAGTTGTGACCACCCAAACCCTACTCTCCACCCACTGTTTCTCAATAAGATAGCCACTGGCATTTTTGACAGAAAAGTTCTATTTCATGGATTTTTGTTCCTGGCGCCATCCATTACTCTCCCAGCAGTTGTGACCACCCAAACCCTACTCTCCACCCATCTCCAGGCACCCCTGCAGAACAGTAAAATCCCAGATAAGATCCGTTGAGTTACATGTTCTTCCGATCACATTTAATACACATCTTTCACCATTTGATGACATTTTTAGTGATGTTCTGTGTCCTAGTGATGTTTTAGTGCCCCTTACAAATTGGTCCCTGCAGAACTTCCCTATGACCCCGTCCTGCTGTTTAATCCACCTCTGCTTGGAATGGGCTTGAGTTAGGGAACTGAAGAAAGTGCTCTGAAGACATATTTTACCTACTTGATTTGCTAAAGACCCATCTTGAATCCAAATTGGAAGGAAAAAGAAAACACCTAATATTTTATTTTGGCATAAAGTCCTGTGCAGTAGCATTTTGACTTACTGAAGGTGAATGCTGTCAATGCTTTGGGAGTGATACCTCCTCCTAGAACCTTGTCCACCAGAGGCTGGAGTTCAGCCCCCAGGCAGGCACCTGGCCCAGTGGAGCCCTCCCCACTCCCACCCTGGGCGTTGCCTGCTGCGTAGCACTGGTTACAGGCGGAGGCTGATGTGTCAGATGACACCGGAAGGCCTGGTTTACAGGATGCTGACCTACAGGGTTAGGCGGTGGTTCCCCCAAGGCACGTGGCAAATAATGTGAGTAGAATGAGAGACTCTTAGAGATGAAAGTAACTGGTTTAGCTTCTTTTCTTTTTCTACATAAGGAAAGGAAGTCAGGGGTGTTGAAATGACTTTTACCACATCATCCTCCGAATTATAGCAGCTATGTGCCAGACCTTGTTCTAACCTTAACCATTGTGAACACTAACCTCTGTTAGTTGGTTATCAGCGTCATCATCATCATCACTATTTACAGATGAGGAGACAGAGGCACGAAGAGGTTAAAAAATTGACCTTTACATATCATGCGAGTGGCAGGTGGCGGAGCCAGCATTAGAACTGTGGACATTCAGCTTGAGAGTTTGTGTGCTTTTCAGCCGCTCTGCTCTATACCTCAGGAGGGGGCAGCAGCGTTGAACCTGAGTTTGTTTGGTCTTTGGCGTGGTGTAGTGGACTCCCCCACCCCCATTTCCCTCTTTCTTTTCTTCTCCATCACTTACCTGTTTGTCTGTAGTTGAGGCTCCTCTCCCCTGAGACTGCTCCTCTGTGCTTGCTGTCCCTGCCTCATTCAGATCCTCAGTCTGACATTTTCATGCCCACTGCCTTCCAGTTTTCACTGCCGCCTGTCTTACCAAATACAAGTGATGACTGTTCTTTTGCTGTTCCTTGTTTCTGGTGCAGCGGGACAGTGAGGGGAGCACAGATCAGTGTCTCTCAGAGCACGGCTGTGGCAAGCCTTGAGAGGAGGGAACCCTGGTAACACACCCAGAGGGAGAGACAATTTCCTTGCTCCACTGATGCCTCTCCCAGGGAGGAGATTCTTAGGAGAGGAGCCAGCTCTGGATTCAGAGGAAGCAGTGGCAGTTTCAATTGTGTGTGTGGTGTGTTAACAATCGCCGTGAGGTGAGGATACTGAGGTCTCAAGCTCGCTGATTCCCTGAATAGCATAGGCAATGCCATTGAAGGTGGAAGTTAAACATTTTCCTGCTCTCATATTGGCCAGGGTGAGGGAGCAAATGAAAACCTCCAGTGAAAGGATGCCACATTCTGCGATGCCTCTCTTTTTATTTCCTTTCCATTCTAGCCACAGCTCAAGTTGGCTTTTGAGCCAAGGAAGCTGAATAATTTTCCTTCGCCTTTGCTGAAAGACTTGCCGTCAAATTCCATGCAAGTTGATTCCACTGATTTGCATGAGAGGAAATATAATCTGATGAAGATATAAATGTACACAATTGTTTTCTTATCTGTAGGCTTTCTGTTTCTTACTTGGAAAGCGTCTGTGTCTGATTTAAATATGCCCATTTAAAGTAACTTATAGGGGTGTGTGTGATGCCAAGTGATTACATCTTTAAAGACCTCTTGGTTTGGATTATTAGAAACAAATGATACAAAGGGACTTATTTACAAAACAGAAATAGACTCACAGACATGGAAAACAAGCTTATGGTTACCAAAGGGGAAAGGGGAGGAGGGATAAATTAGAGATTTGGTATTAACAGAAACACACTACTATATATAAAATAGGTATACAACAAGCACCTACTGTGTAGAATAGGAAACTATATTCAATATCTTGTAATAACCAATAATGGAAAAGAATCTGAAAAAGAATATATTTTATATATATACACATACATATACATATATAACTGAATCACTTTGCTGTACACCTGAAACGCTGTAAATCAACTATACTTTAATTTTTAAAAAAGACCTCTTGGTTAATTATGGCTTTTCTTTTTTTAATGTCAATTCGTCTTGTCATGCGTACTATGATAAGAACTTTTGATCATTTATATGAAAAATATTATGAGAGGTAAGATACAAAGAGAAGCAAGAAATGGGCCCTGCCTTCTAGGAGCTTACACTGAGACACAGTTGAAAATGCATTTTGATGTCATTTGAAATTTGGAATGAATTCCATATAAATAAGGTTCAAACATACTGCAATTATATAACATTTTATTGTTTATAAAATACTATTATAATTAGGCAAGACAATAAAAGCCTCTTTAACTCCTTATGTAATTGAAACAGTGCAGTTGGTAACCATTTTAAGCATTCTCTTTCAGTTCTGTTAAAACCCAGAACTCTCACCATTGGGATCTTGAGTGTTTCCTTTGCCCACTTTGCTCTGACACAGGATTACCAAGGTGTCGAGAATAACCCTGAGTGTTGTGAGGAATACCAGTGGCCCCAACTTTTGTACACCTCTCACTTTTGCACATTGTCTTTGATGCCCCATACTGTCTTCTGTGGGCCAGATTTAGGCTTTCTTACAATAGCCAATAGGATAATTCAAATTTTTGATGTTGCCTTCTAATAGTTTGTGCAGGGATTCAATCTTTAGTTGTACAATATGTTTATACATGAAATTATTTAAATATTTTATCTACTTTTCCCCTGATGATTGAAAAAAAGAATCCGAAACAGGAGAATGAAAATGTCAATGTGGTGACTAAAAGTGTAGGTTCTATCAAGTGAATGTACATGAGAGAGGTCAGATCATTTTTGGTATGTTGTATGTGGGAACTCTAGCCTTTTTCAGCCTATTAAATAAGCCAAATGAGTAAGAAAGAAAATGATATGACACACAATATGATAGGAATCGATTATTAAAATTGTGTGTGAAGGACAATTCTATAAGATTTTTATTGTTTTTTCTTGTTTTATTGAAGTATAGTTGATGTACAATATTATATAAGTTACAGATATACAATATAGTGAATTGCAATTTTTAAAGGTTATATTCTATTTATAGTTATTATAAAATATGGGCTATATTCCCCATGTTGCACACTATATCCTTATAGCTTATTTTATACCTAATAGTTTGTCCCTCTTAATCTCCCACCCCTATTTTGCCCCCTCTCTCCTTCCCTCTCCCCACTGGTAACCACTAGTTTGTTCTCTATATCTGCGAGTCTACTTCTTTTTTGTTATATTCACCGGTTTGTTTTATTTTTTATATTCCACATATAAGTGATATCATACAGTGTTTGTCTTTCTCTGTCTGACTTATTTCACTAAGATTATTTTTAACTCTCTGAGAACAGAATCTCTGTGCAAGTTTATGGTTCAGCTTGCACACCTATGACTTTCTGACATACTTCAGGGTCAGTATAGATGGAATTAGGAGACACTAAGACTGCATGGGGTGGAAGGGACTGAAAGGGGTGGATGGTGATAGTGACGGCTAGAGCCTTTGGCTGCAGAGAAGTAGCAGAGCAAGACAAGGGGGAAAGAGGAAGGAGGGGCCCAAGTCAGCAGCAGTGGCATAGAGGGGTTAGTCCTAGAAGGCGTGAGAGCTTGGCAGGAAGGAGAAGGTGAGCCTTCTGCTGAGGGGGACACTTCTATGAGCAGGAGTCATCAGGGAGTCATACAGAATGCTTTAAATCCCAAGAACAATGGAAGGACAAACTGCTCTGCCTGCTCAGGAAGAGATGAGCTCACGTTTGGTGGTGGATCAGGCAAGGCTTCAGGGTGTGTATGACATTTGAGCTGAGCCTAGAAGGTGCGAACGATTTTTTTCCAGCTAGAATTTTGGGAAAATAATATGATGAGAACAGAATGGGTTAGGATGAATGATGAGAACAAAAGTGTGGAAGCAGGAAATGTGAGCACATGTTTGGGAAAGAGTGAAATGTAGGACAGTTGGTGTAAGTTTCATTGAGAAGAGTAGAGAATGATTCAGCTGCAAAGCTAGGTTGTGGCCAGGCTAGAGAAGTTCTGGAATTCCAAGCTAAACTGTGATTTAGATTTAACTTGTTAGCCACTTAATCTGGTGGTGGGGACCCTGGGACTTAGGAGGATGGAAAAGCAGTAATAAAGCTCTTGCAGTATTTCAGGTCAGAGTTTTGAGGGCCTGAAGCGGGAGGGTGCACATGGGAATGGGGGGCAGTGATGGATTCAGGAGCTAGAATAGGTGTGAGTTGGCATGGTTGGATTGTCAAGGATGAGAGAAAGAGTCAGGAATGAAGGAATGGAAGATTGGTAATATTATAATATAAATAGGAGAAAGAAAGAGAGAGAAACACGTTTAAAGATGTTGAATTTGAGATGCCCGTGGAATACCCTGACAGAATCCTCTGGAGTATTTAGTAGAATTGAAGGCATGGAATTTGGAAGTAATTTTTTGGAGGTAAGGGCAAAAATAATGGGGATGAATGAGATTTCCAATGAGAGTATTGAGAGCAGAGGGGGCCCGTGGTTCAGAACTGAGGGAATTTATGTTTTTCAGGCATAGAGGCAGAAGTTGAACCAAAGAGGAGAGAGACAGGAGAATTATGTACAGTGTAAAGGATGATGAGAGAGCAAGCTTCGAGAAGGAAGTGGTGAGCAATAGGATCAAGTGCTGGGAAGCAGTTGAGGATGAGGCTGTTAGAGGTCACCAGAGGCTCTTAAGCGAGCAGGTCCACTTAGAGACATGCTGTGATAGCTCCTGTCATATTAGCTTGAATGTCTCTGCAAGGCAGGAGGCAGTGCCACTGCTGGGAGTTAGAGGGCTGCGGCTGAGAACAGGGCTGTAAGTGGAAGTTCGCAAGACCCAAGGGAGGAGGTTCATCAGTAGTGAGGGGCCAGCTGGAGCGAAACAGCATTGAGAATGAACCCAGTCAGCATGGTTTGATGATTTTGTTAGATGAAGATAGATGGCAAGTGTACCTGGGGTTGGAGTGTGACAAGGCAGTCTCAGCAGGAGATCAAGAAGTTGAGGGGCTGTAAGGTGCTTGCAGGGGAAGAGGCTGAAATGCCTGGATGCAGCCTGCCTTGGGCAGTAGGCTGAGAGGAGGGAGAGGGTGCATGGCTGGCTGTCGTGATAATGGCACAGAGTATATGTAGTAGGAGTGAACACACACAGAATAAAGGACTACTCAGAGAAGGGCATTTCCAGGTTTTGGAGTTTTTAGCTGGGCCAGTTTACAGTAATTCAGCATCCCAGGATATGGCTGAGAAGGTGTTGCAGTAGAATACAGATGAAAGTTTTAGAGTTCCATAGGTCAGGGAGGTGTTAAGTCAGTGCTGAAAGGGTCATCAGTATGGATTCTGAACCCACCAAGGTTAAAGGCAGGGGGCAGAAAAGGAAGGAAAGAGGCTACTATTTATTGAGGGTCTACTATGTGCCAGCCTACAAATGTTTTTTCACATCTCTTATAGCATCTGATCCTCACAGCAGCCCTATAATGGTAGGTAATATGGCACCTACTTTACAGATGAGAAGCAGGAGCCTCTCAAGGTGGCCCAGCTAAGGTCTTCCAGCGAGGACATGCTGGAGATAGTCTGTGAATGCAAGTCTTATCCCAGAGCCTGGGCTCCTTGGTGAGAAGAACCAGAAGCCAAGAGTTGACGTCATCAAAGCACGGTCTCCTGGGGGTCAGTAGACAGTGATGAACAGAATGAGGATAGTTTGGTATAAATAGGAGATGTGGACTTGAAGAGAAAATATGCTGTTCAGTGGGTGTGTTGGGAGAGAGTCCTAGAGATGGAAGTGCAGGGCTAGGGCTCTGTTGACGTCTCCCATGGAGATATTGGGCTTGTGAGAAGGGGTGGGCTTAGAGGGATTGCCAGGAGAAATGAAGATCCAATTAAAGGACAGTGGATATAATGGCATGTTTCAGGCTTATCCCAGGCAGAGCTTTCCCTCCTCATTGCCTCCAAGTCAATACAAATATGACACTGTTTTGGCCTCTCCACTGCTGTTCTCATGTCGGCCAGGATCAATGCGTAAGGATGTGCGGTTTCTCTAAGAATTGGGATTGAGCTTGGTGAATATTTCAGGAGCAATTCAAACATATTCTTGTGAATCCTGAAACATTTATTTAAAATGAGAAATGTGAAGCGTTAGCCATTGCTCCTCTCAATGAAGGGGATGGGTTTTGAGTTTTGTAGAAAATGGACTAAATTTTCATCCCTCTTTTCACTTATGGTAGACCTGTTAGAAGGTAATCGTTGTCACAGTGGTTTCGAAGATAACTGTTCTTCATTATTATTTGTACTATTTTGCTTTCCAGGTTCCCTGACTAAAATTCATTTGCTCTCTAAGCTGGGCATATTTCATTATGAACTTTTAAAATGGCTGATGGGACATTTGAAGACTTTTAATGGGCCTTGGCACTATGAATTGAATTATTTCCTGGACATGAATAAGAAATAGTTGACATCAGCAAGTGGTTAGCAGGCTTCTCAATGTTTTGTTTTCTAATCTCCAGAGGGCTGTTTCTGTGAGACTGATATCTTTAGGCACCAGTTGAGACCAGCTTCCATCAAATATTATGAAAAAGAGTTCAGCTATTATTCAAATTGAGCCAGATCTGAGTTAGGCCTCTTTCATTCTTAGTGAATTTTCCGTTATGCAACAAACTTATACACAGAGTGGGTACTACTGAAAGTTTTTTCCTCTAGGGAGAAATTCCTTTGATTTTTATAGTGGTTGAACTTAGAACTTCCCGAGACACTAAAATCCATTCCTTTTAGGATTTATTCAGGTGAACTTTTTGATCATGTTTCCTTATTACATGAAATGTCCCAGGTACATTAAACAGAAAGGTTGCTCTTATCTTTGAGTTGTCTACTTTTTTTGTTTTGGTGGTTAGCTGCGAGATAGATGGTCCACCAAGAAAAGTCATTTGCCCCCGTCTTCATCAGTTAGGTGGTATGGGGTGCAAAGAGCCATTTATCTATTCAAAAAATACTTACTGAGTGCTGACTTTAGACCAGGTGCAGTTCTGAGGCCTGGAATCATAGTAGGCGACAAGGTAGACAGAAGTCCCCGCCCATGGATTTCTGCTGTGGGAGACAGACAATAAATACATTACCAACTAACTATATAAATGATAGGAAAGCAGGGAAAGGGGATGGAGGAGGAGAAAAGTGATCATTTTCACGGTGTGGTCAGGGAAGACCTCTCTGAGGAGAAGACATTTACGGTGAGGAAGTCTGGCACTGGATGCTTTGCATCTGCTTTTTAACGCACAGAGTGCTTTAACAGTCATTCAGTTCTCATATCACAGCCCTGGGAAGAAGTTATTATCCTCCGTTACAGATGAAGAAACTGAGTGGAGACGCTTAAATGACTAGGAAGTATGCACACAGCTGGGTCTGGACTCAGGCTGCCTTAGTCCAAGTGGAGTCTTCCACTCCCACAGCACAGATCAGACCTGCCAGTAAATATGCACGAACACACCCAAGGGAGATGCTGGTGTGGATGTAAATTCACCTAGCAAAGTTGCTAAATGCTGAGGGGGATTCTGGAAAGGATGGGTCCTCAGAGTTGTCCACCTGGGGAAAAGGTGAATGCAGTTGGACACCATTGCCCCTTCTGGTCCAGCCAACTCAGAATGAGGACCAAGGTCAGACCTGACACTGACCTTGGGGTGTCCCCAGTAACCTTTATTTGAAAGCATTTAAGAAAACCGTCTTCATTTAAAATATCTAACCAACCCCTCTTTACCAGATCACTCCTCAGTTGTTTAAGAAAAGCTGTGAAGTAACTGACGGTAAGCAAAATGCACAACATGCCTTTTTGTGCTTTCTTTTTCATTTCAGAGAATTCAGGCTTTCTGCAGCTCCCTCTGGTAACAAAACATCTAAACATGTTCAAAACACTGTTATCTTTCACTTTACCTTTGAGCAGTGCAAAGAAACTACTGTGAACTGGCAGACATCACTTTGCTAACACTCTCTCATACATCCTAGCTGTGCTTCTTGTAGGAAACCTCCTTTTTCCTCTTTGTAAGGATGTTTTCTTTGTATTTGGGGTGTGTTTCCAGGAAGCACATGGTTTGACTTCCTTTTTAAATGTCATCCCAGTCCTATCCATGGCATTTTTAAATAAGCACTGTTTAGCAGCTGCATTGCCAGGACTTGTTTCTGGCTTCACAGAAGGGATTTTACTTAGAATGCAAAGAGGCTGGAGCCGTAAGCCTTGTTTCTGGCTTTGTAGAGGACCTAGGCAGCAGAGGCAAATACATGGCCCACGTGCCATCACTGCCCAGTCCCTAATCCACGGCAGATATCGATAGTCGAACCTGGCGCCTTTTTTTTTGTTGTTGTTACATCTGGACATGGCCCCAGGGCCCTTCTCAATTCATGGCAGCCACTGCCAACTTCTAGAGTTGACCCTTGCATATAACTTGCTTGTCACCTCCAATAATCAGAATAATTTCCTGCTGACAGCTGCTTTTACTGTGCCCACCATAAACTTTACTCTTAGTATTAGCATGACAAATATAACAGAAACGTAACAGAATAGCTATGCTGTTCAGTAGCGGTCCCCAACCTCTTTGGCACCAGGAACCGGTTTTGTGCAAGACAATTTTTCCAGGGACTAGGGCGTGGGGGGATGGTTTCAGGATGATTCAAGCGCATTACATTTATTGTGCACTTTATTATTATTACATTGTAGTATATAATGAAATAATTATACAACTCACTATAATGCAGAATCAGTGGGAGCCCTGAGCTTGTTTTCCTGCAACTAGATGATCCCATTTGGGGGTGATGGGAGACAGTGACACCCGAAGTGTGTTGCCATGTCCAATGTACTCCATAATCTCGTTTTGGTTGCTATCACTGCAAAAAACGCTGCTTCACAAAGATAGGATGTTGGAAATGGAAGCAGCCTTTTCAGCGCTTTTGTGGCAGTCTCAGGCTATTCCACCTTTACTTTAATCCAGAACGTATGGAGATTTGAAGTTGTCTCAGACATACTTTTAAGACCACCGTCATTTGCGATCTCAAGCAGTTGATTGTCTTTTAGCACGGACAAAGTCGATTCACCTGGCTCTTCACAAATGGGTCACGGATCCATTCCTTCCCAGTTCGGGGGTCTTGTGTGGTTGGGAAGTAATGCTCAAACTCTTTTGAAAGCTGAGATAGGTGATGATGCACCACCTGGGAGAAAGAAGGCCTTGGGCTCAGTCTCTTTCAAAATCTCTGCTAATGTTTGAAACATGTGAAAAATCCCAGTGTTCACTCATCACCCCCAAATCCAGTTTGGCTTTGAATGCAGCCAAACTTGAACTTGCCGACTTGAACGTAGCTGTTGTCTCCCCTGAAGTGACAGATTGAGTTCCTTGAGCAGGTTGAATATGTTACACAAGTAAGCAAGTTTTGCGACCCATTCTGTGTCACTAAAATGTGCTGCCAGTGGTGACTGTTTTTCTAAAAGAAATCTCTGGAGCAGCTCTCCTAACTCAAAAACCCTGGCCAGTGATCTACCTTTAGAAAGCCATCTCACTTCTGTGTATGAGAGAAGACGTGTGCTCTGCAACCATCCCCTCACAGAGCTGCATGAACAGATGCGGGTTAAGGGCACGTACTTTAATGTGGTTGATAATATTAATCACATCCTGCAACACTTTAAGTTCAGGTGATGCTTTTCGGCTAGCCAGCATTTCTCTATGGACGACACAGTGAGTAGACTCACATTCAGAAATGACCTCTTTGACTTGAGTAGTGAAACCAGAAAGCCGTCCAGTCATGGCAGCCACTCCCTCCTTGCATAAACCGACACAAAATGACCAATTCAGTTTTCGTGATATGTAATCATTCAAAGACTTGAATAGTTCTGCTGCTGTGATGTTGGCTGGCAACAAAAGTGCACATAACATATCCTCATGCACATCCTCCTGAAAAATATATCGCACAAAAACAAGCACTGTTGCCATGTTGTCAACACTGGTAGACTTGTCAACCTGGATTGTGCACCACGGTGACTCATTACTCCTCTCTAACGATTGCGCCTCAGTATCCTCTGCTGTTTCATCAATTCGTCTGTTATGGTGCTAGCTGAAAGACGAACATGTGCCACCTTTTGAGCTGCAGCCTCTCCTAAAAGTTCACTACAGATGTCCTTAGCAGCAGGCAGGATCAACTCTTCACCAATGGTAAAGGGCTTCTTAGCTTTAGCAATGCAGTTAGCCACTAAGAATGATGCTCTCAGTGCAGACACATTTGATGAAGTGGTGGCCTTCAGTAATTGCTTCTGTTCTTTGTGTTCACGTGTTTTTCTTTTGAAAAACTCCAAAGGCTTGTCTTTTAATGGAGGGTGCTTGGTCTCCTTGTGGTGAAGCAGTTTTGAAGGTTTCATGACTTAATTGGATAGCCAGTCGCCACATATTATACAAAGCAGGCTTGGAGAATGTGAATCACCTGTCGTAATGAACCCATAATTTAAGTAGGACTCTTGGTATTTTCTTTTAAATGCAGCTTTTTGTTGGCAGTCGTAGAGTCTTCTGCTGTCTCATCACTGGGTCTTTCACCCTTTTCAAAGAAGCTCTCCAGCAACATTTGTTTTTTACTCATTTTGGCTAAGGTTAGCTTATGAGCTTACGAAAACTGTGACTCAGACAAGTGCACAGTGCAGGAAAGAGGTGTGGATGGAAGTGGTAAATAAAATAATGGGCGGGCCACGCGCAGACTAAAATAAGTGTTGGATTCTGACTTAAAGCCTACCACCAGATGCAGCTGTACACTTGAAGTACATCAACTCACTTGCCACTATAAAGCCTGCCACCAGATACAGCTTAATTGTCACTTGCCACTCACGGATAGGGTTTTGATATGAGTCTGCAAGCAGCTGATTTATTATGGTCTCTGTGCAGTCAAACCTCTCCGCTAATGATCATCTGTATCTGCAGACACTCCCCAGTGCTCACATCACCTCCTCATCTCCACCTCAGATCATCAGGCATTAGATTCTCATAAGGAGCAAGCAACCTAGATCCCTCACTTGTGCAGTTCACAGTAGGGTTCACGCTCCTATGAGAATCTAATGCCACCGCTGATCTGACAGGAGGTGGAGCTCAGGCGGTAATGAGAGAGATGGGGAGCAGCTGTAAATACAGATGAAGCTTCACTCGCCTGCCCGCCACTCACCTCCTGCTGTGTGGCCTGGTTCCTAACAGGCCATGGACCGGTACAAGTCCATGGCCCTGGGTGTGGGGACCCCTGGGGTTCAGCATGAGAAGAGGGTGTATTGAAATCTCTGGGAGGGAGTCTAGACATGTACACTTTTTTATAGTTCCTTAGGTTTTGCTAACATTTCCACCTACGGGTTGAGAGATATTAGAGCACACATGTCCAGTTTCTGGCACAGGTGTTCACCTGCCCTCACAATGGGGTTGGCACCCTGTGGGGAAGAGAGGTCTAGAAAGCATCTTGGGTTGGTGAGAGCTCTAAGAGGGCCAACCCAACTCAACATGACCACTTGTCTTCATCCCAAGGAACCTGAGCAGCACCTAAGCTTACCGAGAACAGTGAGGTGAGTCTCCCTCTGTCCAAGCAAAGAGGTTTCTTCCTGGCTTTGCCCTTCCAGGGACTCATTTCAGTCCTAGAAAAAAGATGGTCCCCATTGGTGGAGGGGCCTGTCAGCACAGAGGTGGATGGGCACACCTGGTCAGGCAGGAGGTGACTTGTCTCACAAAGACCCCATCTGTAGCTTCCAAGAAGGAACTTCTCAGAGTTCAAAAGCAAGTTATGAAAATATTTTTGGGGGGCAGAGTCAATATGGCAGAGTTGGAGGATGCAGAGTTTGAGTCTCCTCACAACTAGGGCACCTACCAGGTGTTGATGGGAGAGCACGGACACCTAAGGGGATGGGAGGAACCCCCGAGTGACTGGGTAGCATGTGGGGAGAGAGGGAAGAGGTAGGAGAAGTGGAGGCAGGATGGGACTGGCACCCCTGAGGGGCGGCTGGAGGAGAGGAGGGGTTCCCATGCCAGGAGGGGCCCACCTACGGTGAGGGAAACAATGGGGACAAGGAGAGACCCTCAGAAGATTGGAGGATTGGAAGGGAACTCGGCCAGCGTTTCCCCTGCCCACTTGGGCCTTGGGGAGCCTGCTGAGGTCCCAGGCCTGATCCTCTGCCCTCCAAGGCCCTCTCTGGCCTCGTGGGTCCTGAGGGAGTTGGGGGGGAAGCAAAGTAGAGGCCAGACAGTACCGGTGCCCCTGAGGAGCAGCTGGGGGAGGAGAGGGGTTCCCATGCTTGGGAGGGGCCCACCCACAGTGAGGGGATCAGTGGGGATGGGGAGAGACCCTCGGGGGATTGGAGGATCAGAAGGGAACTAGGCCAGCATTTCACCAGCCCACTTGGGCACCTGGGAGCCTGCTGAGGTCCTGGGCCTGATCCTCCACCCTTCAAGGCCCCCTCTGGCTGTGCTGGGCCTAATTCCCACCCCCACACCCCCACCCAGGGCCTTACCTCTGAACTCTGCACTCTGAGGCCCCCTTTGGCTTTTCCAGCCGTGTGGGTCCTGAGCTGAAGCTCCACCTCCATCCTAAGTCCCGGCTAAGCCCCGCCCCCCACCTAGGCTCTGGCCCCCCAACAGCCAAGGCCTTTTCTGGCCCTTTTTTATTTTTTTTATTTTTTGAGATTGTGGTTCTTTTTTACCATGTTGTTGTTTCATTTATATTTTTATTTTTTCTAATAAACTTTTTATTTTTCTAATTTTACTTTATTTTTTAATTCTTTCTTATTGTTCTGCTCCTTTTGGTTTGTTCCTCCCACCTTTAATTTTTTTGCTGTTGTGGTTCTGTTTTACCTCGTTGTTATTTCACTTATATTTTTATTTTTTCTAATATATTTTTTATTTTTCTAATATTGTTTTATTTTCTGTTCTTTGCTATTGTACTGCTATTTTTTTTCCTTTTGTTGCACTGTGCGGCTTGTGGGATCTTGGTTCCCAGGCCGGGGTTTGGGCCTGAGCTCCTGTGGTGGGAGTGCTGAGTCCAAACCGCTGGACTAGCAGAGAACCTCAACCCCGGGGAATATTAATCAGAGTGAGGTCTCCCAGAGGTCCTCATCATAGCACCAAGACCTGGCTCTACCAAACTGCCTGCAATCTACAGTGCTTGACGCCTTTGGCCAAACAACCTGTAAGACAGGAACACAGCCCTACCCATCAAAAAAAGGAGACAACAAAAAAATATGTTAGAGATGAAGGAGCAAGGTAAAAACCTACAAGACCAAGTAAATGAAGAGGAAACAGGCAATCTGCCTGAAAAAGAATTCAGAGTAATGATAATAAAGATGATCCAGAATCTTGGAAATAGAATGGATGCACAGATCAAGAAAATACAAGAAATGTTTAACAAAGACCTAGAAGAACTAAAGAACAAACAAGCAGTGTTGAACAACACAATAACTGAAATGAAAAATGCACTAGAAGGAATCAATAGCAGAATAACTGAGGCAGAAGAAATAAGTGAGCCGGAAGAGAGAATGGTGGAAATAACTGCTAGGGAGCAGAATCAAGAAAAAAGAATGAGAATAATTGAGGACAGTCTCAGAGACCTCTGGGACAGCATTAAAAGCCCTAACATTCGAGTTATAGGGGTCCCAGAAGAAGAACAGAAAGAGAAAGGGTCTGAGAAAATATTTGAAGAGATTAGCCAAAAATTTCCCTAACATGGGAAAGGAAAGAGCTGCACGAGTCCAGGAAACACAGAGAGTCCCATACAGGATAAACCCTAGGAGAAACACACCAAGACACATATTAATCAAACTAACAAAAATTAAATTCAAAGAAAAAAAAAATTAAAAGCAGCAAGCGAAAAGCAACAAATAACATGCAACGGAATCCCCATAAAAGTTATCCTCTGATTTTTCAGCAAAAACTCTGCAGGCCAGAAGGGAGTGGCAGGGTATATTTAAAGTGATGAAAGGGAAAAACCTACAGGCAAGATTACTCAAGCCAGCACGGATCTAATTCAGAATTGATGGAGAAATCAAAAGCTTTACAGACAAGCAAAAGCTAAGAGAATTTAGCACCACCAAACCAGCTTTACAACAAATGCTAAAGGGACTTCTCTAGGTGGGAAACACAAGGAAAAAAAGGCCCACAGAAACAAACCCCCAAAATTAAGAAAATGGTAATAGGAACATACATATCAATAATTACCTTAAATGTGAATGGATTAAATGCTGCAACCAAAAGACACAGGCTTGCTGAATGGATACAAAAACAGGACCCATATATATGCTGTCTACAAGAGACCCACTTCAGACCTAGGGACACGTACAGACTGAAAGTGTGGGGATAGAAAAATATACCCCATGCAAATGGAAATCACAAGAAAGCTGGAGTAGCAATACTCATATCAGGTAAAATAGACTTTAACCTAAAGAATGTTACAAGAGACAAGGAAGGACACTACATAATGATCAAGGGATTGACACAAGAAGAAAATATGACAATTATAAATATTTATGCACCCAACATAGGAGCACCTCACTACATAAGGTAAATGCTAACAGCCAGAAAAGGGGAAATCAACAATAACACAATAATAGCGGGGGGCTTTAACACCCCACTTAAAACAACGCACAGATCATCCAGACAGAAAGTGAATAAAGAAACACAAGCTTTAAATGACACAATAGACCAGATCGATTTAATTGATATTTACAGGATATTCCACCCAAAAGCAGCAGAATACACTTTCTTGTCAAGTGCACATTGAACATTCTCCAGGATAGATTACATCTTGGGTCACAAATCAAGCCTTGGAAAATTTAAGAAAATTGAAATTTTATCAAGCATCTTTTCTGACGACAATGCTATGAGATTAGAAATCAATTACAGTAAAAAAAAATCTGTAAAAAACAAACACATGGAGACTAAACAGTGCACTGCTAAATAATTAAGAGATCACTGAAGAAATCAAAGAAGAAATAAAAAAATAACCAGAAATAAATGAAAAACACGATGACCCAAAACCTCTGTGATGCAGCAAAAGCAGTTCTAAGAGGGAAGTTTATAGCAATTCAGTCTCACCTCAAGAAACAAGAAAAATCTCAAACAATTTAACCTTACACTTAAAACAACTAGAGAAAGAAGAACAGGGAAAACCCAACGTCAGTAGAAGGAGAGGAATCATAAAGAGAAGAAATAAATGAAATAGAAATGGAGAAAACAATAGCAAAGATCAGTAAAACTAAATGTTGGTTCTTTGAGAAGATAAACAAAATTGATAAACCTTTAGCCAGACTCAGCAAGAAAAAAAAGGAGAGGACACAAATCAATAAAATTAGAAAGGAAAAAGGAAAAATTACAATGGACACTGCAGAAATACAAAGGATCATAAGAGACTACTACAAACAACTATATGCCAAAAAAATGGACAGCCATGAAAAAATGGGCAACTTCTTGGAAAGGTACAACTTTCCAAGACTGAATCAGGAAGAATTCAAAAATATAAACAGACCAATCACAAGTAATGAAATTGAAACTGTAATTTAAAATCTTCCAATAAACAAAAGTCCAGGACCAGAAGGCTTCACAGGCAAATTCTATCAAGCATTTAGAGAAGAGCTAATACCCATCCTTCTCAAACTCTTCCAAAGAATTGCAGAGGGAGGAACACTCCGAAACTCATTCTACGAGGCCACCATCACCTTGATACCAAAAACAAAGCTATCACACAAAAATTACCAATATGACTGATGAACATAGATGCAAAAATCTTTAACAAAATACTAGCAAACAGAAACCATCAACACAGTAAAAGGATCATACACCATGATCAAGGGGGATTTATCCCAGGGATGCAAGGATTCTTTAATATATATGCAAATCAGTGAATGTGATAAACCATATTAAAAACTTAAAGAATAAAAACCATATGATCATCTCAATAGATGTAGAAAAAGCTTTTGACAAAATTCGACACCATTTATGATAAAAACTCTCCAGAAAGTGGGCATAAAAAGGAACCTACCTCAACATAATCAAGGCCATATACAACATCATTCTCAATGGTGAAAAACTGAAAGCATTTTCTCTAAGATCAGGAGCAAGACAAGGATGTCCACTCTTGCCACTGTTATTCAGCGTCAGTTTGGAAGTCCTAGCCACAGCAATCAGAAAAGAAAAAGAAATAAAAGAATACAAATTGGAAAAGAAGTAAAACTGTCACTGTTTGCAGATGATGTGATACTATACATAGAAAATCCTAAAGATGCCATCAGAAAACTACTAGAACTAATCAGTGAATTTGGTAAAGTTGTGTAGGATACAAAATTAATGCACAGAAATCTCTTGCATCCCTATACACTAACAACAAAATATCAGAAAGAGAAATTAAAGACACAATCCCACTTACTACTGCAACAAAAAGAGTAAAAGACCTAGACATAAACCTACCTAAGGAGGCAAAAGACCTGTACTCAGAAAACTGTAAAACACTGAAGAAAGAAATTAAAAATGACACAAACATATGGAGAGATATACCGTGTTCTTGGATTGGAAGACTCAATATTGTGAAAATGACTATACTACCCAAAGCAATCTACAGATTCAGTGCAATACCTATCAAATTACCAATGACATTTTCACAGAAGTAGAACAAAAAATTTTACAATCTGTATGGAAGCACAAAGACCTCCAATAATCAAAGCAATCTGGAGAAAGAAAAACAGAGCTGGAGGAATCAGGCTCCCCAACTTCAGACTATACTACAAAGCTACAGTAATTAAGACAGTATGGTACTGGCACAAAAACAGAAATATAGATCGATGGTACAAGATAGAAAGCCCAGGGGAGATAAACCCACACACCTATGGTCACCTAATTTATGACAAAGGAGGCAAGAATGTACAATGGAGAAAAGACAGCCTATTCAATGCATGGTGTTGGGAAAACTGGACAGCTACATGTAAAAGAATGAAATTGTAACACTACCTAACACTATACACAAAAGTAAACTCCAAATGGATTAAAGACCTAAATGTAAGACCAGACACTATAAAACTTTTAGAGGAAAACATAGGAAAAACACTCTTTGACATAAATGACAGAAAGATCTTCTCTGATCCACCTCCTAGAGTTATGAAAATAAAAACAAAAATAACCAAATGGGACCTAATGAAACAATAGCTTTTGCACAGCAAAGGAAACCATAAACAAGATGAAAAGACATCCCTCAGAATGGGAGAAAATATTTGCAAATGAAGCAACTGACAAAGGATTAATCTCCAAAATATACAAACAGCTCATGCAGCTCAATATCAGGAAAACAAATGACCCAATCACAAAATGGGCAGAAGACCTAAATAGACATTTCTCCAAAGAAGACCTATAGATGGCCAAGAGGCACATGAAAAGATGCTCAACATTACTAATTATTAGAGAAATGCAAATCAAAACTACAGTGAGGTATCACCTCACACCAGTCAGAATGACCATCGTCAAAAAATCTACAAACAACAAATGCTGGAGAGTGTGTGGAGAAAAGGGAACCCTCTTGTACTCTTGGTGGGAATGTAAATTGATACAGTCACTATGGAGAACAGTATGGAGGTTCCTTAAAGAACTAAAAGTAGACCATATGACCGAGCAGTCCCACTACTGGGCATATACCCTGAGAAAACCATAATTCAAAAAGTGAAATGTATCCCAGTGTTCATTGTAGCACTATTTACAGTAGCCAGGACATGAAAAGAACCTAAGTGTCCATCAACAGATAAATGGATAAAGAATATGTGGTACATGTATATGATGAAATATTATTCAGCCCTAAAAAGGAATGAAATTGGGTCATTTGTAGAGATGTGGATGGACCTAGAGTCTGTCATACAGAGTGAAGTAAGTCAGATAGAGAAAAACAAAAACCGTGTATTAACGTATATATACGGAATATAGAAAAATGGTACAGATGAACCTGTTTGCAGGGCAGGAATAGAGACGCAAATGTAGAGAATGGACATGTGGACACAGAGGGGGAAGGGGAGGGTGGGATGAATTGGGAGATTAGGTTTGACATAAATACACTACCATGTGTAAAATAGATAGCTAGTGGGAACCTGCTGTATAGCACAGGGAGCTCAGCTCAGTGCTCTGTGATGACCTAGATGGGTGGGATGGTGCGGGGAGGGAGGTCCAAGAGGGAAGGGGATATATGTATACATATACATATAGCTTATTCACTTTTCTATACAGCAGAAACTAACACAACATTGTAAAGCAACTATACTCCAATAAAAAATAAAGAAAATATTTTTTTGGAAGTACCTCATTAGTTCTACAAGTAAATCTCATCACTGGAAGTAGCGATTTGGCAATTATTAGTCAAACTTCAAGTAAGAGCAGGAAAACTAGTTCTAGAGAAACAAATAGGGCCACCTACCATTGAGCTGACTTGTACTTTGAACTTTCCTAGAATTTATTTTCCTCAAGGACCTTTGGGAACTGAGCAGATATCGGTTCATCAATAATACCTGTGTTTGTTTATATATCATCTGTGCCAGAGGACTCCAAGTATTTTAGAGGTGGCCTGTGTGTCCGTGTTTGGCCAGATTATCTCAGGGGGCCTTTCATCTCTAATTCTTTGTGGTACCTGCTATGGTTGGTCCTATGGGGCAGGGTGAGTAGAGTACATTATGACTCCTGATCCTTACAGGAGACCAGATGCCCTGGGAGTCTGCCCGGTGTGTGTTATTACAGCATTCATGCAAAGTCTGCTGATCCTAGTATAATTCATGCACTTGTTTATTGATTCAGTTATTCAGTGAAAGTTAATGATTGCCTAGTATATGCTGAGCCCTACGCTTTGTGATAGGAAACAAAAAGAAGTAAAATACTGTCCTCCCCTCATATGACCCAAAGTCTAGTGGGGAAAACAGACCCATATATAGGGTTTTTTTTCCCCCATTGTCCTTTATTTTTATTTATTAAAATTTTTTTCTTACACTTTTATTGAGATATAATTGACATACAGTACTGTGTAGGTTTAAGGTGAACAGCATAATGATTTGATTTATATATATCATGAAGTGATCACCACAAGGAGTTTCGTGAATATCCATCTCATATTGGTACAAAATTAAAGAAATTGGAAAAATCAACTTTTCTTATGATAACTTCATAGATGTTTTGAAGCAGTGCAACAGGGCACCAAAGACAAATGCCCCAAGTTTTCTGATGCTTAACCAAGTTCTCTAATCCTGATAAGGGACTAGAGAGAGGTGTTGAGGGGAAGCTTCCTTGAGAGGCAAACAACCTGTATGTTAATGAATACCTAAGAGGATGCCATTTACTTTTCTTCCTATTACCTCCCTTTCTAGCTGGGGCTTGACATGATTCAAATGGAGTTTCAGATGGAGCCATTGGAGCTATAACTCAAGGCAGAACAAGGAACAAAGATTCTCTTGCGCATAAAAATGCACAAGCGGTGTGGCGAGAGGTGGTCAGATGATAGCTTGTTTCCCTCTCAGGCTAGGACATGGTTGCCTCTTTTCTTTCTTTCTTCTTCTACCCAGTAATTAATTGTCCCCTGCCAGTGTGCCCAGACCATAACAGCCACAGAAGAACGTAGTATGAAATTAGAGCAGTTACATGTAGCTACAGAATTGCACAAGTAGGGCGGTTCCGGAAGTTCCACTCGATGGCTCCGATTTCCATGCTGAAGAACAGCTCAGTCTTTCTTAGACTCGGGTGTGGGAGGGGTTCTCTAGGTGGTCAGGAGAGTAGGGAAGTTTGGAACAGTCACTGAGTTGAACGGGGAAGGGAGCTGACCGCTGACAAGGGTAAGGATTGGCAGGTGGAGCTCTGGCCTCAGCTGCTGGGATCAGAGCTTGCAATAGTTTTAATCATTCCAGCTGTGCTGTAGGTGGGACCAGAAGAGGTAGATTCTTGCATCGATCTGAGGACGGTGTTTTTCTGAATGGATTTGGAGGAAGGGATAAAGAGGCAAAAGAAAGGAGGCTGCAGGTGAGTGAGTAGCTTGAAGATCAAGCTAAGAATTCAGGCTGGAGGAGAGACCAAGAGGGGTTTGAGAGCCTGAGATGAAATGGAGAGATCAGGAATCCTCTCAGAGATTCAAAGCAGTTGTAGAATTACTTCGCAATAGAATTTTCATTTTTCATTTATTTTTCAACCCAGCAACAGCAGCCTGAGTTCTAGATGTTAGTTTGGCACCTGGCAGGCCAGGAGCTATTAAGGAGGTCTGTTTGAGTGGGTTTAGCTTCTTTAGACAAAAGTATTGGTTGGGGAAGGCCAGAAGCAGGGATCTTGGAGAAAAGAGAAAAGTAAGGAAAAGGTGAAAGGAAATAGGCCACAGGGGAAAGCTGCTGATGGTGCCTGTGAGCAATCACACTGACAAAGAGGCCCGTGACCCAGTCTTGCTCTCCCAGAGCATCACCATTCTACCAGCTGACGCCCCATCAGGACACACCAGTGGTGATTTATACGAAGCTCTCCTGCTCTCCTTGGTAGTTTACTTCAGTGCACATGGAGTTTTTCATTGGCACACTTTCTCTAAAATTTTCTTTGTGTGCAAGCAATGGTCACATCTTAATGCAAAACAACCTTTGGAAAATAAACACTTTTTCATGTTGCATTTAAAAGTAAAAGAGTTTCCCAGTAATTTAGCCTTGCCTGAGGTTTGAGAAGTGTGCAGACATTCAAGAACCAGCCCCATTTGGTTAAATTCTCAAGGAAATCACATGTCTTTCATTGAGATCTTTCTTAGATTCTCTTGAAACAACTCAAAGTTTCCACTGCTTTTATTTATTTTTTTGTTTTCTGTTATTGGACTGAAAACTTATTATCAATATAATACACATTCCCTTTATTTTCAGGGTCTTATTCCTAATTAGGCATCTGATACTTACTTGTTGATTGATTAGTTGCCTGGCCTTTCACTCTTCTGCCCAGGGGCAGCCAGGACTGTGGCCTTTAGGCTAGTTCCATAGGATGTTAATTAGTGAAAAGCTGAAAAGGTTCAGTGGTCTAAAAGGTTGGAGACACTCTGGATAAAACAATGTTAAGCAGATTTTTTTCTTTTGCTGCTGACTTTCTGAGAGGTTTTTCTGTGCTAAGGAGCATTGGGAATTTCCGAGGGAGACAAAGTGTACAGTATGTGTACTTCCTTTTGAACATAGGGTCTTCTTTTGTTGGAGAGTATCCTGGGACTGATACTCTATAGAATACACTTTGGAGCATACAGCATTAAAATTTCTGATAGAGAATAGTGAGGCAGAAAAAGAATGAAACTCAGAATAATGGACTTCATACACCAAAAGGCAAGATGCAAATTCTTCATTAGTTCTACTTCGGTAGTTGTTACATCATTTCTGTGCTCTATCTGCATGCTGTCCTGGCTACCAGGTTAATCTTCCTAAAATATAATTTTGTCGGATTGCTCTTGTATTCACAGGACTTTGTGTTATCTAAAGTTGAGGCAGATGGTGTTTTCCAAAGATTAATCTCCTATCTACCTATCTATCTATCCATCTTCTTACAAGTGACTGATAACTCCTTTCATATACTCTTCTTACAATGTGACAACACTCTTCTAACCAAGAGGTGAGGTCTCCCCTTGAAAATAGGAAGAGACTTGTAACTCCTTCAGTTAGGAGTATATGAAAGTGATGTGTGTGACTTCCAGTGTTAGGTCATGGAAAGAATATGGCTTCCTCCTCTCTCTCTCACTCTGTCTCTCTCTTTCAACACTTCCCCTTGGAACTCAGCCCCTGGGCTCTGAGGAAGTCTGAGCTAGCCCACATGAAGAGGCCCTTGTGGAGAAGAACTGAGACCCCCAGCCCACTCTCAGCATCAACTTCCAGAATGTAAGTGAATGAGACTTTAGATGGTTCCCTATCTCCCTCCGCTTTTGAGTCTTCCAGGTGAGCCCCAGACATTGTGGAGCAGAGACAAGCTGCCCACTGTGCTTTGTCTGAATTCTTGACCCACAGAAACTATGGGCATAATAAATGGTTGTTTTACAGCAATAAATTTTGGAGTACTTTGTAACATAGCCATCGTAACTGGAACAAAAGGGTAAAACTCTGGATTATTAATCTGACGTGAAAGGTCCCTCTCCACTATGGTCCCAAAGTACCTTCCATGCTCTTCCACTATTCCTTTATGAGTTCAGTGCTGAAAATCCAGCTACCTTATTTTTCATCTCCACAAATGTCATATTTTCCTTCCTGTCATCTTTGTATGTTAGGTTGTAAGATCTTTGAATAGTTCTTTCAGCCACATTTTCTCAGCACTTAATACAGTGCTAAGAATACAGAGTTGCTTAATAAATATGTGAAAAATAAATCAATGAATCACATCATTCTCCTAGATAGATATACTTTTCCTACACTTTCCCACATATTCAAGTTCTGTTCTACCTAAAAGACTAAGTTCAAATGCTACTGCTTGGCAAAGCTTTCTCCACTTATTCCCCAATTAAGCAATTCACTCCTACCTTGAGTGCCAGGATAATACATTGCATATACTAATTCTATAGCCTTCAATATTTATCAGTTGCAGTGATTTTGCAGCACACCATGGGCTTATATACAATTGCTCCAGTTAGTTCTTAAGGTCCTTTAGGACAGGATCATGCCCTAGTCTCCTTTTCCTTCTTGTCCTCCTCTTCCTTCTCCTCTTCCTTCTTTAATTCTCCTTAGGACCTATGGTATACAGTGTATGTTCAGAATATCTTTTTTGATTTTTATGAGCCAAGAATAAAACAGTAACCTCCAAAACAAAAAAAAATTACAAAAATCTAGTTCAAGTTGAGGCTGCATTCTATTTGTAGTCTGTTCAAATCCAGAGAGATCCCACTGAACTTTCTATACCATTCAGACCACATTGTGAGCATTGTGCACTGTTCTAGGAGAATGAGGTATTATGAAGAAATTAACACACTGGAACATGGGGTTCACAGACTCCCAGCCAGGCAGAATAGAGCAGGGCATGTAAAGGCAGGTGTGGGGCTGAAAAGCAGGTTGGTAATTGGCACCTGGGCCCACAGACCACACTGACACAAGCATCCATCTCTCACTTGAACACTGGGTCTCCTTAAACCCCTTCTGGCCTTCCTGCCATTTGCTCTCTAAACTGTAGCCAGAAGGGTACCTTTAAAATGAAGATCTAATTGTGTCGCTCCTTTCTTGAACCCTTCTGATAGATCCCCATTTACATTAGGGTATGGACCCACGGTCCTTTGCATACGTGGTCTGGAAGGCCCTGTGTGGTCTGCCCCTTGTTCTTCTTTATAGTTTCCTCTAACACCAGGCTTCTTGATCTTTGCAGTGCAGCTATAATGGTCTTCTTTCAGTTTCTTGAATGTGCTGTTCTCCTTTTCTGCCACAGGTCCTTTGTACATAGGTTTTCCCTTTCTCTGGTATGTTACCCTCACTCCTCAGCCCGCAGATAACCCAGAAATTCTTTCTTCAGAATTCAGTTCAATAACCTTCCTTCATAGAAGCTTTCTCTGGCCTCCCTGACTGTATCAATTGCACCATTTTAATATAACTGTCTCTAGCTATCCGTTATTTACTTCTATGTTTTTATTTCTCTCTCTCTTTCTCCCCATCCCCTATATCCATTTAACATCTATCTTTTGTTCTAGACTATAAACTTCAGAAACACAGGAATTGTGTCTTTTTTCTATGTTCAGCAATGCCCGCTCAATACCTAGCACAGTGCCTGGCATGTAAAAGATGCTTAGTAAGTGAATAAATGTACAGACACACAGGCATATGATTTGCTAATTCATTTTTACTGAGTTGAAGTTAAAAGCATCTTGGGAACCAGTGCCAATTGTCTGTTTTTTATTGTGTTCTTGAAATACTGAATTCACTACTGGGCTTATCATGGGCATCATTTTAATATTAGAAAAATGACAATCATTTTTTTCTGTTTGAGAGGACTCTAAGGAAACTCTTTCTCTGCATAAAAATATAACGTCCCTCTGAAGCTATTTCCCTTATCCTTATACTCCCTGAGATCCTCAGCTCTCCCCAGTGTCTCCAATCTTCAATCATTAATTCTCCTATGAGAGAAGCCCTCTAAAAATGCTGCCTTTATTTACTGGGTGATTTTGAAGCCTAGTCTATTCTGGGAATAAAAACTCAAACTGAAATGGTTGGAGTTTGCCCACTGGGAATTTAAACCACTTGATTCTAAGAATATGGTGACAGGAACACAGGGGAAAACAGATGAGATTCTGAACTGCAAGAATTCCCCAGGACTCACTGGAAAGCTACCTAAGGACAGAGGAAAAAACCCAATCAAACAATTTTCTACAAAGGGCCATACTGGGGGCAGTGTCCTGTTCACTTATTTCTTTGGCTATAGTGTTTCCATCCTTAGCAGCTGCGCCTGAATCTGGCAAAGAATCGTGGTACCATTGGTCCCCAAGTCAGTTTGTGGGGAGGTTGCATTTGGTAGCACAGGTGCTATCTGGATTTTCAATTTGCCATAAGAACACCCTCTCCTAGGCTTGAGGTTTTTAGAGGATGGTGAGATGGGCAAGATGGGCAATAAAAGAGAAATATGACATTGCTCATGAGTGATTGTTGTCATTATTTATTCCCCATCCCTTAACCCATAGGTGAAGTGTCCTAGCCAAGGACTTTAGCTGACTGGGGGACTCCCTGTGTCTGCCAGATGGAGGAAATAAAAACCTAAAGGGATATATTTTTGCAGTGTTTACAGTGAATGGAAGCTTCCTTAAATATATAATCAGAGATAATTAGACTCCGTGGTGTAAGAAGGGGTATAAACACTATTGACATGCTAGTCTCGGAATAGGCACATCTGACTTGATTTGCCTTTGACAGTTCCTGATTTTCAATATTTTTGATATTTTGGGAAGCAGATGTGATGAGGGTAAAGAAGTTTAAGCTTGAGAATAACATCTCTTCATTCCAAAATAATATTGCTTGTTTGTGATCTCTCAACTTTTTAACCTGCAGAGAGACACTGGCTCATGCAAAGATGTCAGTCTAGGGCTTAGTGAATCAGATTGTCAAGATGGAGGATTCTATCTGCCACCAGAGTAATAAGCTTGCATTAAAGTTACTGAAATTCTCTGCCACAGGGGTTGACATCTCAGGTAAATTTTTTTACATTCACCCCTTCCAGTCTCGAGGCAGACTTGATGTCATAGTATTTTGTTGTGCCTGTCAGCAAACTATTAAGTCATTCTCTTAGTATTGTGTAAAAATATAAAACATCGTAACAATGTATGAACAGTATGATTATTAATAACTCCAAATGGGAACAAATGGTGTTACCTCTATTTGAGACATTTGACATGTTTCAGATATGTTCCCCTTGTTTGCATACCATGCCAGACTGGAGGTAGAATCTGGGTACTAAACTATCACAGCATTTATTTTAAGGCTTGGTGCCTTCCCATAGACCCCCATATAAATGCTTCCAGACCTCACTGTTATGCTGATATGTAACAAATTACCTTAGAGCTTAGCGACTAAAAACAGCAAACGTCTGTTACCCCAGAAGAAGTAGCTTCTGTGGGTTAGGAACTTGAGAGTGGCTTAACTGGGTGACTTGGATGTCTCATGAGATCATGACAAAATATCAGTTGGGGTTGCAGTCATCTGAGAGCTTGACTGAGGCTGGAGAATCAGCTTCCATTGTGGCTTACTTAAATGACCATTGGCAGGAGGCCTCAGTTTCTTATCACATGGGCCTCTTCGTATGACTGCTTGAGTGTCCTCATGACATGGCAGCTGGGTTTCCCCAGAGTGAGATATTGAGAGAGAGCAAGGAGGAAGCCACTTTGCCTCTTATGTCCTCATCTTAGGAGTCATGCTGCTTCACATCCACTACATTCTATTCCTCAGGTCACTAAGTTGAGTTAAGAGGTAAGGGAACAGGAATTAGTCTCCATCTTGTGAAGACAGGAGTATCAAAGAATTGGTTGGTATACTTTAAAGCCACCTCATTGCTGATGGTGACCTACTGTACATTGAAATGTTTATTTCTTGTTTGTACTTTAAGATCTCGTCACCTTCCACTGCTACTGATGAAGGAACCATGATACCTCCATGCAGGAGCTGCAGCTAGCTTTATAAACATCTCCCGCCCTGCCTGAGGAGAAGAATGCCAGGCACACCTTGCAGGGAACCTATTTGGGTTAAACCTAAGTTTCTCATTTTAAGAAAGACAGCCATTTGAGGTTTTGTGAGCAGTCTAGTTTCTACTAATGAAGGATGTCAACTAACTTTGTGATGGGCTTCCTTTGTTTTGGAAAAAAAAATCTTCAAAACTAAATTTAGTTATCCAAAAGTTTAGCAGATCTCCCCCGCCCCCTGCACTGTGCTGGGAGGAGGTAGAAACTCCTTTCCAAGGACTTTATGATACATTCCTCCCAGGTGGTTTTTGTCAGGACTCTGTAAGTCCATTAAAATTTGTGTCCTAATTAAGAATGAGTGAGAGGCTCTTGGGGGGAGGAGGTGGCTCAGGGATCTGGATGCCTGATGCAGACTTAGAACACCAGGGCCCAGGTTGTCCTTAGAAAGGGCTGGCTCTAAACATACCCTATGGCCAAGGTTTGGACCCACCCTGACTCTGACACCCTTGTAAGATGAGCCAAGTCTGTTCCTCCTCAGGACCTTTGCATTTGCTTCCAGGCATGAGCCTCCAATGTTCATGGTGCACTTTTTTGCTTGGCTCATTTCTTTTTTGTCATCTAAGATCACAGCTCAAATGCCACCTCTTCATTGAGGCTTTTTGTCAGACCACTCAATCTAGAGTAATCATCTTTGCACTAGCAGGCCCTCTTTAAGAGTCTATCCTACTTTATTTCCTTCAAGGTTATGTTAATCTTTGAACGTATCTTGTTCATTTTCTGCTCATTTGGTCTACCTTAACAATTGAATGTTTGGACCAGGAGAGTAAGGGATCTTGTTTTCATTTTTCTCTGCTGCATCCTCAGCATTTACAGCAGTGCCTGATGCATAGCAGGTGCTCAGCAAATATTTATTGGATGAATGAATGAGTGAGTGATGGAATGAACATGGATTCTGCTGTGAAATGAAAAACACAAGATTAACATTATGGACTGAGCAGTCTGTGTGTTCTTGGGTTTGTCTGGGAAAGAGAAGCACTGCTAACCTAGGCAGGTAAGCCTTGGAGTCATTACAACTTGAATATCAAGGAAATGTGACTTTTTTGGTATCTGAATTATTAAAGCAGGGCCTACCTTTTACACGTGTTTTCTGGGAACCCCAGTCCTACTACTTGGCCAGCTCACTGGCACACATCTTGTGTCTTACTGACCCTGAAGGTGAGAATTTGATTACCCCTCATCCAACATGAGGCTTCATCTTGCCTCTGTCTTCTTTCCCTTGATCCTCCCATTTTTTCCTTCTGTGGCCATCTTTACCTTAGCTCAGTTGCTAAGTTCAGCTCATGGGCCTTGCTTCTCTGTCTTTTAACTGCCTTACGTATTTTTCCATTTGGAATTTTTCTTACACATAATTAGAAATTGAAAGGTGATGAAGAAAATACAAATAATACAAACCCCAATGAATCTCTGAGTGCCCGAGTCTGCAGTTATTGGCATTTTCCCTTTTGCGTTCCAACAGTATTTTTATTGTTCCTCTGCCACATCGCCCCCTTTTGTCTCTAGGGAGAAGTCTTTGCTGCTGATGTTTTTAAAGGGTTTCACAAATGAAGGGAAAATAAAGGACAGACTAGAAAGAGGGAAAAGTGTTATTGAAGCCAGCTGAGGCCACTTAGGGAAACTGGGTACGGTCCTTTCTAAGTGCATACCATTGTGGAAGCATACAGCAGCCCCTGCACTTTGCTACCCTGAGCTATTTAGCAAATAATGCCCCTTCTTTGAGAGGTGACTGCATCTTGTCTGGGTGTGGCTTGACCCATATCAAAGATTTTACAAAATGCAAAATTATTTGGCTGTACTAGATTCAGAAAAATCCTGCAACTGAGCAATGGATAGATTAGCATTATTATTAAATAGGTGCAATGGCAATGAAAACTCAAGACCATTAACAGAGTGAGTAGCCTGGATAAGACTGTCCCTCCAGATCCATTCTCCACCCCTTTCTCCATTCTGTTCTGAGCCTCCAGAAGGCTGCCCCGTGTGGGGTGTAGCTGTGGGCTCCTGTGTGCTCTGGTTTCTAGCTGGATTTGGCTAATGGGAGGCATCAGCAGAGTATCAGAGGGCAAGAGGAGAGTAAGGTCAGGGTATTAACTCCTCTGGCTTGTGTCCAGTGGATGATCTACAGGTGGCCCTCTAGATATATCCATCTCTCAGTTTCTGGTAACTTCTCCCTCCCCTTTGTCCCTTCACTTTAGGGGCATCTTCATAAGAGCTGTCATAACAGCTCTTCACAACCCCAGGGCCTGAGGTGCTGCACTGATCTTTGCTGCTTCTCTAAATTTTGTCCATACCTTGGGAATCAGTACCTTTGTTAAATTCTCCTCAGATTGATGATGACATTTGTTTTCTACCAGGACCCGTATGCCTCTGAAATTCAATCTCAATCTTCCGGTGTAAGGCTAAAGGTAGAACAATCTGTCAAAACTTGGGGACGTTCCTCGTAGTAGTTTGTTCTTCAGTATTCTGAGAAAAGAAAGTGAGCACACATACTTGTAAATTATTTACATTGAAAAAGTATATATACACGTGCTCATGAATTAAGAAATATTTTGGTCTCAATTCTAAGTGATGCCTGATGACTGTAGTTTGATCAGCAAAAGGAGGGAGTCCATCAGGAACCACGGGCTAGCTAAATCCCTCTGGGAGCCTCAGCAGCTGAGGCCATCACTCAGAATTGAATGGTGGCAGATTTTCCTTTTGACCTGTAGTGCCATTCAGGAGCTAACATCTGCCCTGCCCCTTCCATATTCCATGTTGTCTGATGGATCGTCTTCTTCCTCTTTGGAAAGTTGGAAATTAGGAAGAAGTATTCAACTTGTCGTTATCCAAGTAATAAAACCACCAGAATAGCCAGTGGACTTTGCTTATCACTCTTTACAAAATAAACTTTTTATTTTGGGACGATTTTAGATTTATAGAAAATTTGCAAATAGAGTACAGAGAGTTCCCATACACCCTTCACCCAGCTTCCCCTAATGTTCATATGTTACATAACAATGCCAATTTGTCAAAACTAAGAAATTAGCATTGACATATTTCTATTAACTAAACTCTAGACTTCATTTAGATTTCACCAGTTTCCCACTAATATCCTTTTTTGTGTGTAGGATTCAATCCAGGATAACACGTTGTTCTAATCTGTGGTCGTTTCTCAGATTTTCCTTACCTTTCTTGACCTTGACAGTTCAATTTTAAAATTAGCTGGAAACTCATGAATGTAATTAGGACACCATGTCTAATTTTATATTCCTATCTAGGAGAGGTAGAATTAGTTCAAGCTTTTGTCATCCTGTAGATCCCCCCCTTAGAAGACAGCTGCTCCACCTCTGCCTTGCACATCTCTATTAGTGATAATATTGAGTGTGTTTTGATTCACAGTGAAAATGGAATGATTTTGAGGACATGCATCTTACCTTGCAATCAGTGCCTGCTTATCGTAGTAGCCAGCAGCTTTTATTAGCTCTCTGTCTGGAGAAATGAAAATATCTCTTTTAGGAAAGAGTCCATTTATTTTTCCCAGTGGCTTCCCCTTTGAAGCCAATCTATAAAGTCTCTTAGGTGGCAGTCACTTATAATAATTTTGAATAACACCCTGAGCCTAAGTTCCCATAAAAGCCTGGCCTGTTGGTTGGTCTTTCTTGAGCTTTCATTGTTATCACTATGAGGGTAATATTCTTTCTTGCAAAGCTTTTAACTATTACTTTGTGAAAGGTGTTGGAAAGGTGAAAATGATAATTAAATCTTATCTCGAGTGTAATTTTATGATTACATAGCATTATTCCCTAGAACTATGCTTTCAAAATTGTTGTGGGCCCACAAATGCCTCTTGTGTATCACTGTAGAGAAAGTGCTAAAATGGGGCTTTGTTGTCCAGTTATTTTTATGTCAGCACCTGAATGGATTCTCAATCTAGGCAGCCGCTCAGGTGCGTTCATTCTTCTCATCCATGTGACTAAATGAAAAGGCATGACTTCTACAACCTTATTTTGGATGATGATAAAGCTAGAGCACCAAAGCTAAGACACTGGGACTAAAGGAGTAAACATCCCTCCTCCCGATGACTCTAACCTTCTGTGAACTGTTGTATCTTACAATCTTCAGGGACTTAAGGTCAGTTAAGCAGCCTCAGTTTGGCATACTTCACCTATCTGGTGGGAGGATACCTTCAGTTATATTCATTTATTTATTCAGGCACTTACAGAGCATTGATAATGTGCTAGACGTTATATCAGGATATCAGGGATATCATCCTAGGATATCAAGATGACTGAGAAATGGTTCCCATCAACCTAAGAGGGGAGACAGGCAACAGATAATTGCTGCTCAGAGTGCATGTGTGTGAGGGAAGGAAGCCAAAGGGGCCCTGGGAGCACAGGGGGACGGAGAGTGACTGGGGGAATGAAGGACACCAGTGGTCTTGGTCCTGAGGACAGTCCTCTTTGGAGCTTAGGACTTCTAAAGTGAATAGTACCACTTTAAATAAAACTCTAGGGGAAATTCAGTCATGTGTAGTGAGAATAGAAATGAGAAAGGGATGAGATAGAAAGTGGGAAAATGCACATAAATACAATTTTCCACCTCTTCTCCTGTTCTGTTGTGAAAGGAAGTCATGGTCTGTAGAAAAAAATGTATGGAACTGGTTTGTAATTAAAGAAATTCTAGCTCTACCACTTGCTGATGTATGACCTTGAGTAAATCCTTGGAGTTCTCCAAGTATCCATTTTCTGTTCCACAGAACGAGATAAAATGTGGCACCAACTACCTGATTGTTCTCAGATCCTTTCTCTGCCTTTCCCTGATCTGCTCTGTAACACAGGAAGCTACGTTTCTTTCCCAGACTTCCCTTCCCTTTGGCTTCCAGATTGATTTGACCAATGAGGGGCAGCAGCAAAATATTAGAGAGCCTGAGTGGAGGGAACCCAGGACATTTCTCCTCTTGGTTTCCTGTGGCATCCTTGGCTCATTCTTTCCTTCATGGCTGTGGAGCCACTGGATGGCCTCAAGTTGTGGGCTCTGTTTCACCACTTCTTCCCATTGCCCCTCCAGACCTAGGGGTGACAGTGGCTTCCTACTGTTAATTATGCCAGGGTTCCTTCAGTGACCCTGATTGTATTCCTAACTTTTCCCTCACCAGAATGTAACCAGTTCCTCTGTATTTGCTTTCCTCTATTTGTAGAAGAAATAGCAATTTTCCATTTTCTGACTAGATCATGGCTAACATGTGAAATGGAAGTGTTTTTTAAACTGTGATACAAATGTGGGTATGTTAGGTTACATTATTACTATTTAGGATGTTTATATCTGAAGAGAATCTTGGAATGCAAAATCCTGTGGTGATTTGAGCTTGGTCCAGTTTGTGCTAGTCAGTGGGCCTATAGGCATAGTAGGCAATCTCTTCAGTTTGGGGCCCCCTGCCTGTGTATCCATACCAGAAGCCAGCAGTTGGTTGTGTATTGATGGCTTCTCTGGATCTACACGCTGTGTTGAGCAGAGACACAGATACATAAAACATATCTTTGACCTTTGGGAACTTATAATCTAGAAAGAATTAGCAGGAAATACCTATTATAGTAGTAACATCCTTTGGGATCTGTACTGAAAAGCAAAGTACAAATCAAGGCAATTACATTAAAAAGCTTCTCTTGATGAATCAACCACCTATCAAGAAATCAAAAAATAATCTAGTATGTACTATATTGAAGGCATTGTTCTAGACAATGCAGGGTGTACAGAGGAGGACTAAGACATTTTCTTCTCATGAAGCTTGTTTACAATCTTTTGGGGGAGATAAAAATAGAATTACATGAAATTAATAACAAAATAAGTATCAATATATTACAGTTGTTTAAGAATTGCAGAGATGATAAGTTTTAGAACTTCAATATGCTTGATCAGTATGTAAGTGCAAAACTCTCCTACTCCCAACTTCACACATTACCTTTAAGTATTTTGCATAGACAGATAGATAGATATAATTTTTAGCAAAAAAATGCACTTAATTTCCAGGCATTGGTGTAAACATTTTGGCATTATATAATGCCATTTAGTGTTAATGTACATATATAATAGTGTATATGCTTGAGATACTGTCATATGGGGTGAGTATATTGGGTAAATCAAAGGGTTTTCCAAGTATATTGGTTATGAGTCCAGCTGTAGAGTCTAGCAGAGCTGGATTAAAAATCTGATCCCACTGCTTACTAGCTATGTGACTACAGGGAAGTTACTTCCATAAGTCTCATTTTCCTCCTCTGTAAGATGTGGTATTATATGGTACATAGGTTATTGTAAGGATTAAATGAGGCAATTAAAGTAAAACTTTTTAGTATAATGCCCGGAACATAGTAAACACTCAAAAAAAGTCAGTCATCATTGTCTCTACGTTTGTCCCAAACTAGAATCTAAGAGCAAAATAATAAGAATTAGAATAAAAGTGTATAGTAGATTTCCGTTTCTGGCCATGATGGAACAAGAGGAATGAACTTTATCACTTTGCTATAGACAATGAAAGACTTGACAAAACATATGAAACAACTGCTTTTATATTTTGGACAATGGGCAGGGGAGGATTGTGATCTCTGAAAGAAATAAACAAATGAGATGAGCCCTGTGATTGCCCCAGCTTTCTTCCTGGAAGGACACTCTGAACCATGGAACAGGGAGTAAGATTGTAAGCAAAGCATGTTGATTCTGTGGAGTTGAGGAGACATAGGTCTTAGTTCAGGGAAGCTGAAGTGTCTGTAACATAAAGGGCAGAGTTATGGAGAGGAAGGTGCTGCCCAGAAAATTATCTCCAGGAATATGTATAGAGGTCTCCTTGACTCTTTTCTGAAAACTATGATCGACATGCATAGGGTGAAATGCTACAAAAAGATGCTGGTAAGCTGGGAGCTGAAGGTTTCCCAGGGATAACTCAGGACTGGGTCATATTCAGGTTCTGACCAAAGAGGGTGAAAAGTCTTTGTTGACCATGCAGGGCATTCAGTGGAAACTCCAGAATGGTCACACCATTGTAGTGAAGTTAAAATATACTCTAGAATAGAGGGTTCTCTAGACACACTCTAAAAGTCTTAAAAAACAAGCATCAAACTTAGCAGGTAATTTAGGGGCCTTCCAGAATAAATCCCAAAGATCTTTAAAGCAAGACAACCAGATACTCAAAAATGTAAAATATACAATGTCTAACATTCAATAAAAAAGTGCTCAACATGTGAAGAAGGGAAATGTGACTTATAACTAGAAGAAAACTCAATGAAACAAGTTATTGAATCAACAGACAAGACTACTAAAGTGTTATTATTACTATGTTCAAGTATTTAAAGGAAAACATGAACATGATGAGGAGAGAAATGGAAGATATTTAAAAGAAGCAGATGGAACTTTTAGAGATAAAAATAGAAATGACAATTTCCCTGAGTGATGTTAATAGCAGATTGTATACTTAACAAAAAAACAAAAGATTAGTGAATTTGAAGACATAGTAATAGAAATGATCCAAAAGGAAACATAAAAATAGAATGAAAAATAAATGAACAGAACTTCAGTGACTTATGATATAATATCAAGTGTTCTATAATATGTATAATTGGACTTCCAGAAAGGGGGGAGGGTGCAGAAGAAGTTATTTGAAGAAACAATGGTCACGAATTTTCAAACTTAAGAAAAACTATAAACCCACACTTCCAAGACATTTATTAAATCCCAAGCCTAATTAACATGAAGAAAACCACACCAATGCACATTTTAATTAAACTGAAGCAAATAAGTAATGAAGAGTAAATCTTATAAGCAGCCAGAGGAATAGACCACAGAGAAAAATGATCATATACAAAAGACAATATAACAATATATTTAAAGTTTTAAAAGAAAAAAAATGCAAAACCTGTCTACCTAGAATTCTTTACCCAGCAAAAATATCCTTCAAAACTGAAGGCAAAAGAAAGATGTTTCCAGATTAAGAAAAGCCAAGGAAGTATGTTGCCAGCAGACTTGCACAATAAGAAATGTAAGAGGAATCAGGTGGAAGGAAAATAATGCTAGATGGAAACATCTACACAAAGAAATGAAAAGCACTCAAAATGATGGGTATGTGGGGAATATAAAACACATTTTTCTCATATTTAAATTTCTTCAAAATGTTTGACTTTTAAAAGCAAAAATAACAATGTTGAATTGTGAGGCTTATAAAGTACATAGAAGTAAAATGTATGACATATTATCAATATGATAAATGTAGGATTTATCCCAAGGAATGCACAAATGGTTTAACATTAGAAAATCGGTTATAGTCCTCAGAACACTAGTAATAAAAGGGAACTTCCTAAGCCTGATAAAGAATATTTGTGAAAAACTTACAAATCGTACTATATTTAATGGTGAGAGACTGGAGGCTTTCTCCATAATATCAGGAACAAGGAAGGATATCTGCTTTCCTCACTTCTATTCATCATTGTACTGGACATCTTAACCAGTATAATAAGGCAAGAGGAAAAAATAAAACACATATAGATTGTAAAGGAAAAAGTAAAACTGTCATGATCATAGCTATTGAAAATCCAAAGGATTCTACAAGAAAGTTACTAGAACTAATAAGTTAGTTTAACAAAGTGCACAATAAAAGGTCAATGTATAAATGTCGGTTTCTATATATTAGCAACAAACAATTAGAGATTAAAATTTTAAAGATATCATGGAATAGCATCAAAACCCATGAAAAACTAGTAAAAATTTTAACAAAATATGAATAAGCCCTATACCCTAAACTACAAAATACTTGAAGAAATGCTGAGACAAAGGAGACTGAAATAACAGAACGATCTTGTTCATGTATCAGACTCTTAATATTGTTAAGATGTCAATTTTCCCTATATTAATCTATAGATTCAATACAATCTCAATGAAACCCTAGTATGCTTTTTTAAAAAATCAGCCAACTGATTCTAAAATTTACATGGAAATGGAAAAATACCGAATAAATCCAAAGTAATTTTGAAACATAGGAATAACTACCTGATTTCAAGACTGAGCATAAGGATACAGTAACCAAGACAGTGTGGTACTGGTATAAGGACAGACATATGGACATGTTCAGACAGTGGAACACAACAGTGATTCTAAAAACAGGACACCACATATGTGGTCAATTGATTTTTTAAAATTAATTAATTTATTATTTTTTTTAGCTGTGTTGGGTCTTCATTGCTGTGCGCGGGCTTTCTCTAGTTGCGGCGAGTGGGGGCTACTCTTTGTTGCAGTGCACATGCTTCTCATTGTGGTGGCTTCTCTGTGTTTTGGAGCACGAGCTCTAGGTGTGCAGGCTTCAGTAGTTGTGGCATGTGGGCTCAGTAGTTGTGGCTCTTGGGCTCTAGAGTGCAGGCTCAGTAGTTGTGGCTCATGGACTTCGTTGCTCCGCGGCATGTGGGATCTTCCCGGAACAGGGCTCAAACCTGTGTCCCCTGCATCGGCAGGTGGATTCTTAACCCCTGCGCCACCATGGAAGTCCCTGGTCAATTTATTTTTGATAAAGGTGCCAAGAAAATGTAACGGGGGAAAGGAGAATATTTTTAAAAAATTATAATGGTATAAATATATTTCCATATGGAAAGATGAATATTGATCATTGCCTCACATCATATCATAAAAATTAACCCCACATAGATCATGGAAGTTTAAAAAGCTAAATCATAAAACTTCTAGAAGAAAATAAGAGAAAATCTTTTTCATTTTGGAGTAAACAAGTATTTCTTATATAGAGGAAAAAAAAGTATGAACAATAAAAGAAAAAAGGAGGTAGTTTTCATCAAAATTATTTTTATTTTTCACAGTAGAGTTTGGACTTCTAAAAATTGAAGTATAGTTTATTTACAATATTACATAAGTTCCAAGTGTACAACATGGTTATTCACAATTTTTAAATGCTATATTACATTATAGTTATTATGAAGTATTGGCTGTATTCCCTGTTCTGTACAATATATCCTTGTACTTTATTTATTTTATACTTAACAGTTTGTCTCTCTTAATACACTACCCCTATCTTGCTCCTTCCTCCTTTCTCTACCCACTGGTAACCATAAGTTCTCTATATCTGTGAGTCTGTTTCTTTTTTGTTATATTCACTACTTAGCTTTATTTTTCACTTTTCATCTATAAGTGATATTATACAGTATTTGTCTTTCTCTTATTTCAGTTGGCATAATATCCTTCAAGTTCATCCATGTTATTTCAAATGGCAAAATTTCATTCCTTTTAATGGCTGAAAAATATTCCATTGTATATATATACCACATCTTCTTTATCCGTTTGTCTGTTGATGGACCCTTAGGTTTCTTCCATATCTTGCCTATTGTAAATAATGTTGCTATGAACATTAGGGTGTGAGTATCTTTTTGAATGAGTGTTTTCATTTTCTTTAGATATATACCCAGGAGTAGAAATGCTGGATCATGTTGTATTTCTGTTTACACATTGTAGCTGTACCAATTTACATTCCCAGTAACAGTGTACAAGGCTTCCTTTTTTTCCACATCCTTGCCAGCATCTGTTATTTGTGGTCTTTTTGATGATAGCCATTCTGACAGGTGTGAGTTGATATCTCATTATGGTTTTGTATGCATTTCTTTGGTGATTAGCAATGTTGAGCATCTTTTCATGTGATTGCCATCTGAATGTCCTCTTTGGAAAAATGTCTATTCAGATGCCCTTTTTTAATGGAGTTGTTTGTGTTTTTTCACATTGAGTTGTATGACCTATATATATTTTGGATATTAACCCCTTATCGGTCACATCATTTGCAAATATTTTCTCCCATTCAGTAGGTTGTCATTTCATTTTGTCAATGGTTTCTATAGCTATGCAAAAGTGTTTAAGTTTTATTAGGTCCTATTTGTTTATTTTTACTTTTGTAGCCTTTGCCTAAGGAAACACATCAAAAAAACTATTGCTATGATTTTTGTCAAAGAGTGTTCTGCCTATGTTTTCTTCTAGAAGTTTTTTGGTTTCTGGTCTTACATTTTGAGTTTGTTTTTGTATATGGTGGGAGAAAATGTTCTAATTTATTCTTTTACATGTAGCTGTCCAGTTTTCCCAGCACCACATATTAAAGAAACTGTTTTTTCTCCATTGTGTTAATTCTCTTAATTTGTCTATTTGTAGTATAGTCTGAAGTCAGGGAGCATGATTCCTCCAGCCCTGTTCTTTTTTCTCAAGATGGTTTGGTTATTTGGGGTCTTTTAAATTATTAGTTCTAGTTCTGTGAAAAATGTCATTGGTATTTTGATAGGGGTTGTACTGAATGTGTAGATTGACTTTGGTAGTGTGGTCATTTTAACAATATTAATCCTTCCAATCCATGAACATGATATATCTTTCCATCGGTTTGTGTGTTCAGTTTCCTTGATCAGTGTCTTCTAGTTTTCTGAGTACAAGTCTTTTACCTCCTTAGGTAGGTTTATTTCTAGGTATTTTATTCTTTTTGATGTGATTGTAAATGAAACTGTTTCATTAATTTCTCTTTCTCATAGTTCATTGTTAGTATATAGAAATGCAACATATTTATGTATATTAATTTTGTATCCTGCAACTTCATCTAATTCATTGATAGGCTCTAGTAGTTTTTGGTGGCATCTTAGGGTTTTCTAGGTATAGTATAATGTCATCTTCAAACAGTGACAGTTTTACTTCTTCCTTTCAAATTTGGATTCCTTTTATTTCTTTTTCTTTTTTTTAATTACATTTTTATACTGATCAATGTACCCAAATGTACAAACTTACATATATATGTATATCTTACATTATGAAATGGAAATCCTTTCTATGCCTTAGAATATAGTCACATTTCTTTCTAAGTTTGAATCATTTCCAACATTTTATTCTTAGAACTTTCTTTTTTTAAAATTAATTAATTAATTATTTTTTCTTATTACTCATCCATTTTATACACATCAGTATATACATGTCAATCCCAATCTCCCAATTCATCACACAACAAACCCCACCCCTTGCCACTTTCCCCCCTTGGTGTCCATACGTTTTTTCTCTACGTCTGTGTCTCAATTTCTGCTCTGCAAACTGGTTCATCTGTATCATTTTCTAGGTTCCACATATATGCATTAATATATGATATTTGTTTTTCTCTTTCTGACTTCCTTCACTCTGTATGACAGTCTCTAGATGCATCCACGTCTCAACAAATGACCCAATTTCGTTCCTTTAAATGGCTGAGTAATATTCCATTGTGTATATGTACCACATCTTCTTTATACATTCGTCTGTTGAGGGCATTTAAGTTGCTTCCATGACCTGGCTATTGTAAATAGTGCTGCAGTGAACATTGGGGTGCATGTGTCTTTTTGAATTATGGTTTTCTCAGGGTATATGCCCAGTACTGGGATTGCTGGGTCATATGGTAATTATATTTTTAGTTCTTTAAGGAACCTCCATTACTGTTCTCCATACTGGCTGTATCAATTTACATTCCCACCAACAGTGCAAGAGGGTTCCCTTTTCTCCACACCCTCTCCAGCATTCGTTGTTTGTAGATTTTCTGATGATGCCCATTCTAACTGGCGTGAGGTGATACCTCATTGTGGTTTTGATTTGCATTTCTCTAATAATTAGTGTGTTGAGCAGCTTTTCATGTGCTTCTTGGCCATCTGTATGTCTTCTTTGGAGAAATGTCTATTTAGGTCTTTGGCCCATTTTTGGATTGGGTTGTTTGTTTTTTTAATATTGAGCTGCATTAGCTGTTTATATATTTTAGAGATTAATCCTCTGTCCAATGATTCCTTTTCAAATATTTTCTCCCATTCTGAGGGTTTGCTTTTCGTCTTGTTTATGGTTTCCTTTGCTGTGCAAAAGGTTTTATGTTTCATTAGGTCCCATTTGTTTATTTTTGTTTTTATTTCCATTACTTTAGGAGGTGGATCCAAAAAGGTCTTGCTGTGATTTATGTCAAAGAGTGTTCTTCTTATGTTTTCCACTAAGTGTTTTATAGTGTCCAGTCTTATGTTTAGGTCTCTAATCCGTTTTGAGTTTATTTTTGTGTATGGTGTTAGGAAATGTTCTAATTCATTCTTTTACACGTAGTTTTCCCAGCACCACTTATTGAAGTGGCTGTCTTTTCTCCATTGTATATTCTTGCCTCCTTCATCATAGATTAGTTGACCATAGGTGCGTGGGTTTACCTCTGGGCTTTCTATCTTGTTCCATTGATCTGTGTTTCTGTTTTTGTGCCACTACCATATTGTCTTGATTACGGTAGCTTTGTAGTATAGTCTGAAGTCAGGGAGTCTGATTCCTCCAGCTCTGTCTCTAGGTATTTTTTATTTCCTCTTTGATTTCTTCAGTGATCCATTGGTTGTTTAGTAGCATATTGTTTAGCTTCCACTGCTTGTGTTTTAGGGACTTGTTTTTTTTTTTTTTTCTTGTAGTTGATTCTAGTAGCATAGTGTTGTGGTCAGAAAAGATTCTTCATATGATTTCAGTTTTCTTGAATTTACCAAGGCTTGTTTTGTGGCCAAGCATGTGATCTATTTGGATAATATTCCATGTGCACCTGAGAAGAATGTGTATTCTGCTGCTTTTGGATGGCATGTTCTATATATATCTATTAAGTCCATCTGGTTTAATGCATCATTAAAGGCCAGTGTTTTCTTATTGACTTTCTGTCTGGTTCATCTGTCCATTGATGTAAGAGGAGTGTTAAAGTCCCCTGCTGTTATTGTGTTGCTGTCAATTTTTCCTTTTATGTCTGTTAGTATTTGCTTTATGTATTTAGGTGCTCCTATGTTGGGTACATACATATTTACAGTTATATTTTTTTCTGGTATTGGTCCATTGTTCATTATGTAATGTCCTTCTTTGTCTCTTGATACAGTCTTTGTTTTAAAGTCTACTCTGTCTGATATAAGTATTGCTCCTTAGGCTTTCTTTTGATTTCCATTTACATGGAATACCTTTTTCCATTCCCTCACTTTCAGTTTATGTGTATTTAGATCTCAAGTGAGTCTCTTGTAGGCAGCATATATGTGGGTCTTGTTTTTGTATCCATTCAGAGGCTCTCTGTCTTTTGATTGGAGCATCTATTCCATTTACATTTAAATTAATTATTGATATATATGTTCTTATTGCTGTTTTGTTAATTGTTTTGGATTTGTTTTTGTCGTTTTTAAAATTCCTTTCTTCTTCTGTACTCTTCTTTTGTGATTTCATGACTATTTTTAGTGTTATATTTGTGTTCCTTTCTCTTTTTTGTGTGTATATCTATTATAGAGTTTTGGTTTGTGGGTACCATGAGGTTAATTTATAGTAATCCATATATATGTGATTGTTTTACATTGCTGACCGCTTTATTTTAAACGAATTTTAACAACCCAGCATTTGTATTCTTCTCCCCTCACGATTACTGTTTTATTTATTTTAAGTTATGTATTTATTTATTTTGGCTGTGCTGGGTCCTAGCTGTGGCATGTGGAATCTTTGTTGTGGCATGCAGACTTCTTGGTTGTGACATGAGGACTTCTTGGTTACAGCATGAGGACTCTTAGTTGTGGCATGTGGTCTTCTTAGTTGCGCCATGCATGCAGAATCTAATTCCCTTACCAGGGCTCGAATCTGGGCCCCCTGCATTGTGAGCGCAGAGTCTTACCCACTGGACCACCAGGGAAATCCCATGATTACTGTTTTAGATATCATATTTTACATCCAACTGTTCTGTATATCCTTTACCTGCTTATTGTGAATTTAGATGATTTTACTATTTTTGTGTTTTAACCTTCCTGCTAGCTTTGTATCTGGTTGATTTACTACCCTTACTGTATATTTGGCTTTGTCAGTGAGCTTTTTCCTTTCATAATTTTCATGTTTCTAGTTGTGGCCTTTTCTTTTTTGCTTAGAGAAATCCCTTTAATATTTCTTGTAAAACTGATTTAGTGATGCTGAACTCTTTTAGCTTTTACTTGTCTGTAAAACTTTTCATCTCTCCATCACATCTGAATGAGAGACTTTCCAGGTAGAGTATTCATGGCTGTAGGTCTTTCCCTTCCATCACTTTAAATATATCATGCCACTCCCTTCTGGCCTGCAGAATTTGTGCTGAAAAGTCAGTTGATAGCCTTACGGGAGTTCCCTTGTATGTAACTTGTTGCTTTTCCTGTGCTGCTTTTAATATTCTCTCTTTATGTCTAATTTTTGCCATTTTAATTTTCATGTGCATGTTTGGGACTCTCTGTGCTTCCTGGACATAAAGGTCTGTTTCCTTTCCCAGACATTAGGGAAGTTTTCAGCTATTATATCTCTGGATATGTTCTCAGCCCTTTTCTCTCTCTCTTCTCCTTCTGGGACCCTTGTCATGCAAGTATTAGTGCACTTGACATTGTCCCAGCTGTCTCTTAAACTGTCTCCATTTCTTTTCATTCTTTTTTCTGTTCATTGTCAGTGATTTCCACTACTTTGTCTTCTAGCTCACTGATCCATTCCTCTGTCTCATTTAGTGTACTGTTGATTCCTTCTAGTGTATTTTTCATTTTAGTTATCGTATTCTTCATCTCTGGTTGGTTGTCCTTTATATTTTCTAACTCTCTCAAAATTTTAACTTCTTGCTCTGTGCATCCATTCTTCTCCCAAGTTTTTTGATCATCTTTATGATTGTTATCCTGAACTCTTTCTCAAGCAGTTAGCTTATCTCAACTTCACTTAGTTCTTTTTCTTGGGTTCTGATAAATGTGAATTTTATCAAGATTCTTTTTGAATGGCATCATTAAAAAATAAAAGACACAGCTAGGTGGAACCAGTCAAAATACGTATGCTTCTAAAGTATTTGCATACAGAATGTATAAAAACTCTTACAACTCAATAATAGGTACACAAATGATTCTAAAAAATGGACAAAACATTTGAACAGAGATTTCCTAAAGAAGATATGTGAATGGATAGTAACAACATGAAAAGATACTCAGTATCATTATTCTTCAGGGAAATGTAAACCACAGTGACCTACCAGTACAGATCCACAAGAATAGCTAAAATTAAAAAGACTGGAAATACTAGGTCTTGCTGAGGACATAGATCTAGTAGTACAGGCATTTTGAAAAAAAGTATTGGCATGTCTTGTAAAACTGAGCATATGCTTGTTATGACCCAGAAATTCTACTTATAGGTATTTGCCAAAGAGAAATGAAAACATATGGCTACACAAACACTTGTACACAAATCTTTATAGTTGCTTTATTAATAATAGATTACAACTGGTAACAGCTAAAATGTCCATCAACTGATGAAATGGGTAAACAAATTATGACATATGCATACCAGAGAATACTACTCAGCAATAAAGAAGAACGAACTACTGATATATGCAACAACCTGGTGAATTGCAAAAATATGTTGAGTGAGAAAAGATAAGAATGAAAAAGTCAGATACAAAGGATACCACTTATATGAAACATTACATGAGAGGAATCTAATGTCTAATTGAAGAAGGATTTTTCAGTGGTTTTCTGAGGCCTAGGTTATCTGAGATGGGAGGGTGGGGAGTGAATAGAATGGGGCACTCTTTGCGGGTAGTGAACATGTTCTATATCTTGATTTTGATTTTATTTATTTATAAGCTCATCAAACAGTGAAATTAAAATTGATGTATTTTATTGTACATAAGCAGTATCTCAATAAAGTTGATAAAAAACATGGGGATGATGATATCTATCTCAAATCTGTTGAAAGGATTAGATGAGAAAAAGTAGGTAAACTATTGGCATGATTTGAAATAACAGTGTGTCGCATCCATGCACACTCATCAGAACCCAGAGATTTGTGGCTTAAGAGAAATTAGGTAAAACCTAAAGAATAAAACCAGGATCAGACAAAAGAAGACTTTGAGTTGTATCTTGGTTCTCCTGGAGGAACTTTGAAAAAAAATAAACCAAAGCAACCTATTAATAACTAGCTTGCTGCAACTGGCCATTTCTGTAAAATCACTTCAGGTAAGGATCTGAAATGGACCACTCTAGTCCACACTAGTATCTCTCTGGTTTCCAGTGATGAAGAAGTGCCTTTCCCCTTGAGATTGTGAGAACAGAGCATACAGTATATGTTAGCAAATAGAATGTTAGTACACTAAGTACATTTTTATGCTTTTTCTTGATGTCTCCCATCTGGCTGGATCCTTACATTTCCACACTGAGCTTGTGGTTCTTGGGATCAGGGGAAAAGGGAGTGAATCTTCCTATAACTTGGCAGTCTGAACAAATATGTGCTCATAGAACTCTTTGATGAGCATTTCAGCTCCACCCCTGGTCCAGGTGTACATCCATTAGCCACTGACCAAGACAGAACGTAATTGTTATTAGGGTCTCTTTTTATATGTACCTGGAGGCTCAGCAGGTTTTTTCATTTGTTTTGTTTTGTTTTTGGTAAACAAATACATTAATAATGGTTAGCCAATTTTATTTTATATACCTCTGCTCTCAGGGTCTGTCTAGGTTAATACATGATAAAACTCAAGGGGCAATAAGGGTTTCTTTGGGTTTCTGGATTATAATATGTAAAACTTGGGAACAATAGGCAGCTGTATCCCACTGTCAAACAGAGAAACATAGGGAGCTAGTTTATAGTGAGAGAGGAGAATGAAACAGACACACAGAGCAAGGAACTTGACACATGGAGAGAGGAAAGTTTCTGATATTCCTTGAGAGTCATTGGAACCATTACATGCCACTCTATGTGTGTTGTGTGGTTTATTTGTGTGTGTGTGTGTATATACACACACATACATAATACACATGTAATTTATATATTATATATATATAATTTATATATATATAAATTTTCCTGTTTCTCTCATGTTAGTTTGAGTTTCCTGAAACCAGAAAAGTTTAACTAATATGTATAAGAAATATGTATGAAGAAATATTTTCAATCCAACTGGAGATTTTAAAAAGTGATTTGGAATGATGAAACTATTGCCATATTGCTGGCTTGTGTTGGGCTGTGTGCCAAAAGTGACTGTGATTTTGAATGAAAAATCCATGGTTTTATATACCTAAAAATAAATTTAGGAAATATGTGCTGTTTTATCAAACAATTGAGGACATAGTATATACTGGGGTATCCGTTAGGGTATGGGTTAGATTGCTGCCACAAAAGCACAACTTAACAACCGATTAGGTAAGAAATAAGTTTCTTTCTTTTTACTTAACCATCTGAAAGCAGAGAACTGGTAGGGCTGATAGAGTGTGTCTGTTATCCCCCATATATGGCTTACATTTCTGTGTTTAAAGTGGGTATTTCCGATCCTGCTATCACATCTTCATCCTAGTCAATGTGAAGGACAAAAGAAGAATGCCAGTGCACATTACTTCATTTTGAGGGTATGACCTAGAGGTTGCACATAATACTTCTATTCTGATTGTATTGGCTAGAGCTTGATTGCAGGGGCACACCTGGTTGCAAAGGAATGTACAAAAATTAGCCTTTATTCAGGTGGTGATGTGCCCAGCTATAATCTGGGGTTCTATTTTTAAAGGAGGAAGATGACAGTGGATATCAGGGGACATCTACTCATGTGTCTCACAAATGGGAAGACTGGAGTAACATAGGAGTAAGAGAGGGGAATTTAGATCAGGGACTTTTACTGATTCTACAGACCAATTTGAAGACAACAGGGTTTTATGATTTTGTCTAACAGTGGTGTGGTCTCTGGATTTGTGTGCCAGAGGCTGGAATAAAGTTGGTAACCAGGTGGGAGGTTGTCTTAGTTGCTCAGGAATGACTAGGCTGATGGCCATGGAAATGGTGAGACAGGGCTGGACCTGAGGAATAATTTGAAAAGGTTATGGTAAGACTTGGGAGCGGGTCAAAATGCAGAGGAGAGGGGAGTTTCTGGGATGACTTCAAGGTTCCAGTTTGTGAAAGTAGAAGAGAGATGATTACACCGACCCGAACAGGAAAGTTGGGAGAGAAAACAAGGTCTTGGTAAAGACACTGACTTTGGTAGGCATATTTTTGTGGCTGCCCTTGATCATGATTTAGGTGTGGGACAAAAAACAGGTTAGTACTTGGTCTATTCTTGAATTCCTGTGCTGATTCTGAACTCTCCCAATTTCTCTTTGATTTTTCCTAACTAAGCACACTTACAACCACAGTGGAAGCCAGAAATCTAGGAGAATTTTGAGATGAGAGGTGGAATGAGATTCACACAGTGTGCCCATGACTGGGCACATAATCTTCACCACTCTTCATTTTGTTATTTTTAGAAAATATGCAGAATGAATTAGCCCAACTACTGGCAGAAAATGCACATTGGCTATGTTGATACCCAGTTTTTACTCAAATCTCATTAAGCTCTGAAACCAGAGGTTTGTAATGATAGGTGTTCCTCTTAGAAATTTTCTTTTTTGTTAGAAACTTCCTTGGACTTACCTTTGAGATCAGTCTAAGCAAGCTACATGTCAATGTAAGTTTTTCCCAGCAATATCCAATTAACAATTATTGTGGTTGAGTAAATTATTGTTTTGCAAAAATTATTCAGATAGTTCTTCTAAATGCTTTGGGTTTCTAAATGTTGAAAGAAGTATGAAAAATTGCATTCAATTAAACAACTAGTTATTTTCAAAACCTGAATGAAAAACTGGATGAACTTAGTTTGTTATTGCTTAGTAAAGAAATAACGAGTCGTTTGCCTGAATGTAGTCTGGACTTACGTTTTCTACCTCTAAATTTGTATATGATGTGAAGACTAAGTCAATTTTCAGAGGAATGGCTGCCCAGAGAGCTCCTGCATGAGTATTTTTGGCAGAAAAGGGGCAAATGAAAATGTTTAGGGAGATTTCCTTCCTTCTCTCTGCTATTAAAGCACTGTTGGGACATTTTGGTCTTTGTGGACGTTCACCACTTGAGGTTTGCTTGACATTTCTTTGTCCAGTTTCTCAACAATCTATTTAAAAATATAAGTGAACACGTCCTTCCTTGCCACCGTGGGGAGGAAGGTGCATTGTTGTCTATTATGAAACATTTTCCTTTGTTGCAGAGGACTTTCTTTTCCTTCTCCCTTTTTATTCTACATTTCTTTGAATGATAGGTAGAGAAGATTCTTAACAAAGAACTTGGTTGGTGAGTTGATCCTATTTGAGCCAAGAGATTGATTTTTTGTATGAAAATCCTGTCCAAGAAGATTATACCTTACAAGTAGAGACCAGTGGTTCTTCTGATTAAAAAAAAAAAATCTACATACCATGTAGGCAGAGATGAAAAGACTGCTATATAAAGGCATAACTGTCTTTCTAAATTCAGTGGCTGTTTCCTGCTTAATTTCTTTTTCCTTTTCAAAATAGTCATAGGTATCAGACAACATTTTGGGCTAATGGCCTGGAAAAATTCATTATAAAATCATTTTGAATTACTCAGGGAAAATGCAGAGCCTGAAAATCATTGCTTTCCGTTTTCCCCCATGAATTCCTCTTATTTTTGTCCATTGTGGACATTTCTCAAATTTGGAGCATTAATGAAAGGATTTGAACTTGCTTCTCTTTTCCACAGTGGAGATCTGAGCCATTGATTTTGGATCAATTGGTTTCCCATCTCCAATAAAAGGAGAAGCAATAAGAATTTGATAAATTCCTTTTCGATAGTAGTAGTTTGGCTGTAAGGATTTTTCAGGTGGTAGCTTAAAAAAATTAATGGTTACATGCATGTACTAAAATATCATAGTAGAAATAATAGCCGGATGTAGAATTTAGTTCTTAAAAGAATGTGTTTTTTAGCTCTTATTCTGTATATCAGGAAATGAATATAGCATATCATTTTACAAGTATTATGCATTTCAGAAGAGTAGTATTTAGCTTAAAACATGAGCTTTCTTTGGAGTGAATGTATGTAGGTATATGTGTGCCTGCGAGCACACAGTAATGCAAAAAAACAAACAAAAAATCTCTGATCTGAGTGGGTATTTGTTATTCAATTTCTGAGCATTTTACAGCGTTAGGAGTGTGTTCTGATAGGTAACACCAAATGAGGAGGAAGAGTAGCCCACTGATGGCCACCCAGAGGCCATCAGCTCATCTGCGACGTTGGGTTGGGTCTGCCAAGAGCTAACAATGTGAAGCCCATTGTACTCCATCAGCCGCATATGGGTGTGTGTATTTTTCTTTCCCGGACAATTCCAGTTAAGGTTTGTAGCAGGCAGTACCAGCATTTGCACACGTGGACTAACATATTGTTGGGGAGACTGGGAGAGCAATGTCTGTGGAGAACTCCCCTGGATTAGTGTGAGGCATATATACTTATATAAATATAAAGAGATGCACCTGGTCATATGGTTTTTTTGTTTTTTTTGTTTTTTGGGGTTTTTTTTTGCAGTACGGAGGCCTCTCACTGTTGTGGCCTCTCCCGTTGCAGAGCACAGGCTCCGGACGCACAGGCTCAGTGGCCGTGGCTCATGGGCTTAGCCACTCCACAGCATGTGGGATCCTCCTGGACCGGGGCACGAACCCATGTCCCGTGCATCGGCAGGCGGACTCTCAACCACTGCACCACCAGGGAAGCCCTGGTCATATGTTTTTAAGCATATGTAACTATTCAGAAGTGACTTGCTATGAGTGTCACTGTATCAGTTGCACGCACGTGCCAAAAGGTTCATGTTCGTACGCATGACTCCTTTGTTTGGAGTCTGTAATGTGCTAGATGTGGCTCGTACTGGCATGGGAGCCCCTTGTTAGATTTTCAGAAAATTTCCAAGCTGGTTATTAAAGACAGACATTAGTAAAAATCAAATTGTATAGGCTTATAATTAGATAATGTTAAAAACAAAGGTAATAAAGCAGAAACTAATAAAAATAAATAAATAAATTAAATAAACAATAAAAAAAAGGTAATAGGTACTCCAAGCTCATTCCTTTCTAATTAATTTACTACATTTTACTCGTATCTATGCTCTTGAGGATACTTGAGACTGTTGTGTCTATATGGTGGAAGCATATATAGTATTGTGTGTTGTGCATGTCTTCCCAGCTCTGTGTTCAGTGGCATCCATTTAGTAACGTGAAATCAGGTGAACAAGAAACCCAGGACACTCCCTCCCCCCTTTTTTTGAGGCTTTTGATGTATAAAAAAGATGAAAGGCCAAAATAGGTTAAAAAATCATGGTATGTTTTAAATATTCATCTGGAACAAAAGTACATTTTAATAAATAAAACAATATATTATGATTCTGCTATCCACAAGATAATTTTAAATTTTAATAAAAAATGTTAATTCATAGTACACTAATAGATGTGTCCTCCTGGACTTTAATCAGAGAAAAAGGTTAAGTTGTTCACTTTTAGTGGTCTTGGTTTCTGTCTGTGATGGTATCCCCTCATTTGGAAATAAAAACAAAAGTCTGAAATTGAAGTCTTTTGTGAATGCCAGGCTGGTTCATTTGGTACTTCCAGTCACTACCTCAGGAGGCCTTGCCTTATAAGATCTGATTCTTCATCTCCAAAGTGACCGTAATAGTCATAATGATATTCACTGTATAAAGCTGTAATGAAAATTCAATAAGATCATGTATAGAAATCACAGTGACTGTTCAAATCATCTACAAATTGTAGTTGTTAGAAATCATCATCGTCATTATGATCATAGCTTTATTGAGTACTTACTGTGTGTCGGGACCTGTCCTAAGAACTTTGCATATGTTATCTCATTTAAACCTCGAACAGCCCCCTAAAACAGGAAGAATATTAGCCTCCACCTAACAGATGAGGAAACAGAATGGTTTAGTCACTTGCCCTGAAGTCATAGGGCTAGTATGTGGGGAGTTGGAATTTGAACCCAGCTTTGACTCCAAAGTCCATGTTCATATATCTCAACACTTTCTACTTATTCCTTCATTATCCCTCACAAGGCATATAGTAGGTGTTTAATAAGAAATTTTTTTAAATTAATTCATTTATTTTTGGCCACATTGGGCCTTCGTTGCTGCACACGGGTTTTCTCTAGTTACGGCGAGCGGGGGCTACTCTTCGTTGCAATGCACGGGCTTCTCACTGTGGTGGCTTCTTGTTGTGGAGCACGGGTCCTGGGTGCCCAGGCTTCGGTAGTTGTGGCACGTGGGCTCAGTAGTTGTGGCTCACAGGCTCTAGAGCGCAGGTTCAGTAGTTGTGGCTCATGGGCTTAGTTGTTCTGTGGCATGTGGGATCTTCCCGGACCAGGGCTTGAACCCATGTCTCCTGCATTGGCAGGCGGATTCTTAACCACTGTGCCCCCAGGGAAGTCCCTAAGAAATGTTTTGATAACATTGTTTATGGTGCTTTTTTCTAAGATGGTCAGCCTCATTTCTTAGCTGTAGGTCAACATGGGTTCAAAGAGAATAAATACCTGCTCAGAGGGAGAAATCTCAGACTGCTCTGCAAGTAGTTTACTAAAAAAATCCATATATATGTATATGTATTTTTCTTTTAAAGGGCATTTTTTCGTGATCTGTATTTGTTATGCAATTAAGAGAAGTTTTATTTTAGTGCCTTGTATATGTGTTTATGAACTTCTCCCAATGAGGCTCTATAATGTAGCACATGGAGACTGTTCCCCTCTAGTATGATTTACCTTACAAATATCTGAAAATTCTTCCAGGAGAAGATTAAATTGTTTAGCTCAATATTTAATCTGTTACTTCCTTTCTAAAGACACCCCATGGACTTTGTCATGCATTTGGCTGATACGAGGGGTATCGATCAGTCATAAAGCAAAAAAAAAAAAAAGCAGGAGAATGGCCAGCCCAGCCTCTCCCATTCCCACCTTATAATTAAATTTTGATTTGAGCTGCTTTTGATTAATCTTCTTATTTGTGAGTGTGTGAATTTGAGACGACTGCTAAGTTTCTAAAGTTGCTGGGCATTGGTCTCTGGTGGATGGCTCAGCTAAAGAACAGTATGATTGCATTTTTATGGTTTTCAGATATTTAATAGCTTCTTCCTGTCATTTTCTGAATGACTGAATACGGTTCAGCCCTTTGGGAGCAGCACCACATCCGAGAGCTGGGAAGATGACTGAGGTCTGTATACTTGACTGATTGCCTTAGTCTTAATTGTTCTCTTAATTAGCTGCAGTAACAACTGCATCTGGGGAGGGATCATGGTATCGGTAAACAGTTCCACCTTGGAGCTCAGAGTGATGCCTTTTGGAGTCCTGACAGTGAGCAGCTCTGGGCTGGGCTGGTCTCTCCTCAGGGTCGGGGACCTGCCAAATTGGCAGCCCCCAAGGCCGTAAGGCCCCCTCATGTGATCTGTCATTCTGGCCCCTGAGAAGCAGGCCTCCAACTGTTAGTGCTTAAACAAATTAAGTTTTAATATGCAAAAAGCTGGCTTTATTTGGCTGAATGGACTAACGTGAAAACAAAAGGATGAGAGGCCCAGAGAAGGCGCCTTGCTAGGAAGGCGGTCTTGGGAGCAGGAGGCCCAGGAAAGGGCTGCTGTCAGGAGGGCGGCTCCTCCTAGCAATTCGTGTTTTTTCAGGAAGGAGTCAGGTTCAGCTCAGCTCGTCTCTGAGGTGTGTGTGACTTAGTCCCCGAAACCTGGCCTCGCCTTGTTTCTTTAACCTACTTGGCATTTCTCTTTTTCTTTTGTATTTCTCCACTGAGGTGTTGCACTGAGACATGAAACTTAACCCCTAACCCTCCTTTCCCCCTAAATAGGAGAGAGTTCATCTAATTTGAGGGGTTTGGGACCTGAAGAGTGAAAACTACAGGAGGTGACTCAGCTTGTTCTTTTTATGGGTGACAGCGCATTATTGTCGTGCTGACCCAACTGAAGTATTTCAGAGCTGGTAGAACCTGTTCAGACTCACATTCATGTACAGAATGGAAAGAAAAACAGCTGCTTAGGTGGCCAAATTGCAAGGTCAGCACTTAATACATATTTCAAAGGGTTACATAAAATGGTAAGAAATTGTCGTGGAGGTGTAGTGTGATCATAAAAATGAGATGAACCAATTTTCTATATTTTGCAAGTAAATAATGGAGAAATCATTAGTGTAGGGCTGAAGGGCACAGCATGAATCTGTGAACTCTCAGGCAAATCATTTTCCTTTTCTGTGCAGAATTCCTCTTTGACCTAAACAGGTAGATGCTATCTACTCCAAATACTTGTCATGAAGCTCAAATAAGATGATAGTAATGAACTTGTTTGAAAATAAAAGGCATTATTCAAAACAGGCTTTAGATAATTGTGACTATCTACATTTTATAGTCAAATTGCAAAACTCTCATGGCCACAGGTATATTTTTAAATAAGAATGTGGCTCAGATGTGGTGGCATTTTCTGGCTATCTCTTACCTTACTCTTAATTTAATCTGTCTTTTTTTCCCCACCAAGCAAACCCCACTTAAAAAAACAACTGTAAGTTTGGCCCTCTGCCTGTTTTTGTCAATAAAGTTTTATTGGGACACACCCACATTCATTTGTTTACATGTTATCCATGACTGCTTTGTCCTACAACAGCAGAGTTGAATAGTTGCGACACAAATTGTGACAGACCATATGACCCACAAAGCCTAAATGACCTGTCCAAATGCATTTGAACTCCACAATAAGTTCTGTTGTTCTTTCTGGCAGAGTGCTGTGCTTTAACCCTTTTAAGACATTACTTTTGCACTGAGGACTGTCCAGCAGGGTGTGCATAAATATTAGGCTTTTGGTTTTCACCAGAGACAAGGATGCAGCCTACCTGGAGGGCTTGTGTGTGCAGGGGATACACACCTTCAGAGATAGGACTTTGCAGGCCTATCCTCAGGCAGGCTTCTCTCCAGTATCCGATTCCTGTAAAGTGGATTCTAACTTGTGTCTGATTCTTCTTTTTTTTTTTTTTTTTTTTTTTGCGGTACACGGGCCTCTCACTGTTGTGGCCTCTCTCGTTGCAGAGCACAGACTCCGGACACGAAAGCCCAGTGGCCATGGCTCACAGGCCCAGCCGCTCCGCGGCATGTGGGATCTTCCCAGACAGGGGCACGAACCCGTGTCCCTTGCATCGGCAGGCGGACTCTCAACCACTGCGCCACCAGGAAAGCCCCCTGTCTGATTCTTCTTTAAGCCGATACCAGTGATACTCACTTGAAAAAACATGCCAGTGCTAGGGGAAGAGATTCTGAAAGCCTTCAGTCATGTGCATAGTTGCAAGGCTGCGTCTGCAAGGGCACCATCAGAATCCACTGGCTGTCAGGTGTTTCCTTACCCTTGAGTGAAATTCTTTTTGGCATCTTCGAGAAGAAAGGGAGAAAATACCTCAATACAACTGAAAAATCCAAAAATTATGTATTCATGAAAACAGATAAGAACAAAGTCAGTACAGTTCTAACCAGTTTTCCCTATTCTGTCATCTCTCCCCAGCCCAGGCCCTAGATCTTCATCTGTCTGTAGTGTTGAAAAAAACTACTCATTCTCACTTTACTTTTACTTCAGTGTAGGTAATAACTGATGCATTGCTCTCTTTTTCTGTCTCTCCACTCCCCCAAATAGACCTTTGTGTTCTTCTTCTGATAAAAGAAATGAAAAAGGCGAAGTAAGTCATAGGTTTTGATATTAAGTCCCTACCTTATTTTACTCTTTCCTATCTCTTCTCTTACAGATAGGAAGGCAGAAATCCAATAAAAATAAAAAAGTAGAAGAGGAGAAAGGACAACTATGGTAATACAAAGATGAATTTGAGCCAGGTAATGTTGGTACTTAATCTATTCAGGGTTGCAATCTATTAGTGGTTTTGGTTTTTGCTTTAGAGGGGCAAAAAGAAAATCCTAAGCTCCCATCTGGAAAATGAAACTTCTGCCTGTCAAAATAAAACTAGCAGGAGAACTAATCAAGCCTCCACACTCTGGAAGATACTTAGCCAAGTAAGCCTTTGGTAGTTCCTGGCCTCCACAAAGAAAAGGATCAGATGATATAAGAGTTGGTCTGTGGCTTGGAATATAAACTTGGGGGGAACTAGTTTGCTGAATTTAGGACTCTGGATTCAAGTTCAGTGACACCTATTGATATGTTAATATACTGACCCTAAAAACTTATGCCTTGGAAGATGAGCTAGACACTGAATTTGCAAAATGCATGTTGTAGAAGAATGATGTGCCCGAGTCATTTCCAGTAACTCAGGTCTGTAACAGAGGAAGGAAGATTGGAGAAACCTGTGGAAGACACAAGGCAAAGATGCTTTGTAGTTTACCTGTCAGGTGTGGATACTGCAAATGGATTGAGTTCTCTGGAAGCAAGTGTTTTTCCATTGTGACATGGAAAACATTCTGTCTTGGTACAGCATTTTCACTGTGCATCATGTCCACTCCCCACACTCTCCAAATATGTACACCTTCCTATGTGGTCTGGAAATGGCAGGCATGATCACCCATAATTTACAAATGAGAGAAGAGTGACCCCAAGAACAGGTAGGGAGAGCAGATCTGGGGCTTGAACTTAGCTTTCTGATTCCAACCCTTCCTATCTTTCTGCTACATAAAATCTGATGAAGGAGAAATTGAAAGCAACTGATGTTGACTCTGAGATCTTAACCTGCAAAGAAAGCATATAGGCTCCCATGTGAATACTAGTTGAGGTTCAGTCCGTGAAATGTAAAGAAATAGTTTAACTTTGACCACCATCCAGCCTACAAATTCATGGAGCTCTGAAGGGAGCAGGTAGGTAGAAGACCAGTGCATTTGGATTAAACCATTGCAATTCCTTGGCTCAGCCACAGAATGTCAAAATGTCGTCTATACATCGTGTACCTTTCTGGATAACAGCATTTCTTAGCGGGCAGAAAAAGAGGGATTTTCTTAAAGAAGCCACTTTACAAGCACAAAATTATCTCAGTCAGTGTTTGAGTTAAAGCAGTTCCCAAGTCATAGAAATCATTGTTATTTAAAAAAAAAGTCTCCTTTCTTCTCTTCTGCCTATTTTTTCCATATTATTATTATTTGCAGTGTTTACTGCTTTTCTGAATTTCTTCTTTAGCATACAGTTTGTTTTGTTTGTTTGTTTGTTTGTTTTTTTGCAGTATGCGGGCCTCTCACTGTGTGGCCTCTCCCACTGCGGAGCACAGGCTCCGGACGCTCAGGCTCAGCAGCCATGGCTCACGGGCCCAGCCGCTCCATGGCATGTGGGATCTTCCCGGACCGGGGCACGAACCCATGTCCCCTGCATCGGCAGGTGGACTCTCAACCACTGCACCACCAGGGAAGCGCTAGCATACAGTTTTATAAACTACACATTTTTATTTAAAAAAATATGAAACTTTATATTTTATTTAACCAGCTTAAAGATTCAAGTTTAGAAATTCTTCTTTTTTTAATTGAATGAAAGATTCTTTAAATTCTGTAGTGCTTTAGTCTTTAAAATCTTCACACACTTGATTTCACATAATCCCATAATAACCTTTTTTTACCTCTACCCCTATATTGACCCTCCCCCCTTCCCTCTCCCCACTGGTAACCACTAGTTTGTTTTCTATATCTATGAGTCTGCTTCTTTTCTGTTCTATTCACTAGATTGTTATACTTTTTAGATTCCACATGTGATACCATACAGTGTTTATCTTTCTCTGACTTATTTCATGTAACATAATGCCCTCCAAGTTGATCCATGTTGCTGCAAATGGCATTACTTAATTCTTTTTTATGGCTGAGTAGTATTCCACTGTGTGTGTGTGTGTGTGTGTGTGTGTGTGTGTGTATACCACAACTTCTTTATCCATTCATCTATTGTTGGACACTTGGATTGCTACCCATACCTTAAGTACCTAATACTGAAGATCCCATATTTATAGAAGGTTCTTCATAAAAGACAGTAAAAACTTAGCTACATTAATGATTTGGGTGTAATGAATTTCTAAAGACTGAAAATTGAAGACCTACCTTGTGGGGAAGAGATTGTGGAGAGAAGCCAGCTGGTATTGGAGAGTGAGTATGCATGGAAAAGACAGCAACAAGAGGGTCCCTGATGGGGATGATGGGGATGAATGCACAGGTTAACGCCAGAGATTAGTGGAATGGTCAACCACCCAGCTATTCAAACAACAAGTGTTTCTGAGGTTCTTTGTGTTTAAACATCCTGTAGTTACCATCTTTCTGGAAACATGATACTGCCTTTTGAAGGGGGATTCAAAAAGCCATCAAGTCATAGGGATTTGTTGATCTCAGAAGTGCTGGGGGGCCCTGGGACTGCTGGAAGCATCCTGGGCATTTGACACTCTGGATAAGATGGCTGTAATCTTCCCCTTGTCCTCTTTTTAATTTTAATCTGTGCTGTTGGTTGGGAGGAAAAGGAGCCCAGTGGCAAAGTTTGCCCTTCTAGGAAGTGCAGACCATGGTGAGCGTGTCATTTCCTGGCAAATATTCACATTTATCATTTCTCCATTAGTTCTATTTGGAGCACACTTCACTCAGTAGCTGCTCAGATTAAGAAAATCCTCTAGAGTCCTTGGTACCCATGGCCTTTCATTACTCCTGAAATTCATGCTTCTTTTTGGATGTGCTTTGTTCGATTTGTAATTGGACTCTTAATTCATCAATAGCTCTGGCCAATAGCTGTTATTTATCACTTTGTCCTCTTCCCATAGCAATTATTAATTAAACTGCTCAGAGGGTCATAATGAGAAATTAAATGCTGTGATAATATTTAGGAAGCAGCATTCCTTGGTCTTGAAGGTCTACATTCTGTTCCAAAGGCAAAACAGGGTTCATTGTTTAATTCACAAACATTTACTGAGCCCCCTGTAGGTAGAAGGCCCCATACCAAGTGGCTCATGCTCTAGGGAAGAACTTCAGATCATGGTGTGCATTGTTTTTTGATCCAACTCTTAATTCCTATTGCTTTTCCTCTTTTCAACCTGTGCCATTCCATGGAGGATCAGGCCCAACTTTCCTTCTACCTCCATTACCTACTGTTCCTTCCCACAACCTCAAGAGCATTTGGCTTAACTGCTCCTGTTCAGAGTTCCTATGATAACCTTGTATAAGCCATTGTCATAGAATCAATATTTTATCATCATTTTTTAAAAAAACCTCAGCTGAGGGGGACCTTCAAGATGTCAGAGGAGTAAGACGTGGAGATCACCTTCCTCCCCACAAATAAAACAAAAATACATCTACATGTAGAACAGCTCCTACAGAACGCCTACTGAACGCTGGCAGAAGACCTCAGACCTCCCAAAAGGCAAGAAACTTCCCACGTACCTGGGTAAGGCAAAAGAAAAAATAAAAAACAGAGATAAAAGAATAGGGACGAGACGTGCACCAGTGGGAGGGAGCTGTGAAGGAGGAAAAGTGTCCACACATTAGGAAGCCCCTTCACTGGTGGAGACGGGGGTGGGTGAGGGGGAAGCCTCGGAGCCACAGAGGAGAGCGCAGAAACAGGTGTGCAGCGGGCAAAGTGGAGAGATTCCCGCACAGAGGATCGGTGCCAACCAGCACTCAGCAGCCTGAGAGGCTTGTCTGCTCACCTACTGGGATGGGTAGGGGCTGGGAGCTGAGGCTCGGGCTTCAGAGGTCAGATCCCAGGGAGAGGACTGGGGTTGGCTGCGTGAAGACAGCCTGAAGGGAGCTAGTGTGCCACAGCATGATGGGAGGGAGTCCGGGAAAAAGTCTGAACCTGCCAGAGAGGCAAGAGGCCATTGTTTTGGGGTGAACAAGGAGAGGGGATTCAGAGAACCGCCTAAATGAGCTCCAGAGATGGCCATGAGCCGTGGCTATCAGTGCAGACACCAGAGATGGGCATGAAATGGTAAGGCTGCTTCTGCAGCCACCAAGAAGCCTGTGTGCAAGCACAGGTCACTATCCACACCACCCCTCCTGAGAGCCTGTGCAGCCTGCCACTGCCAGGGTCCCGTGATCCAGGGACAACTTCCCTGGGAGAACACACGGCGTGCCTCAGGCGATTGCAACATCATGCCAGCCTCTGCTGCTGCAAGCTCGCCCTGCATTCCATACCTCTCCCTCCCCCTGGCCTGAGTGAGCCAGAGGGCCCTAATCAGCTGCTCCTATAACCCCCTCCTGTTTGGGCGAAGAACAGACAGCAGAAGGCGAGCTACATGCAGAGGCGGGGCCAAATCCAAAGCTGAACCCCAGGAGCTGTGCGAGCAAAGAAGAGAAAGGGAAATTTCTCCATGCAGCCTCAGGAGCAGTGGATTAAATGTCCACAATCAACTTTATGTACCCTGCACTTGTGGAATACCTGAATAGAAAACAAATTATCCCAAAATTTAGGCAGTGGACTTTGGGGGCAACTGTAGACTTGGGGTTTACTTTCTGCATCTAATTTGTTTCAGGTTTTATGCTTAGTTTAGTATTTAGGGCTTATTATCATTGGTAGATTTGTTTATTGATTTGGTTGCTCTCTTCCTTTTTATATATATATATATATATATATATATATATATATATAATTTTTTTTTCCTTTTTCTCTTTTTGTGAGTGTGTATGCTTCTTTGTGAGTTTGTCTATATAGGTTTGCTTTTACGATTTGTCCTAGGGTTCTGTCTGTCCGTGTTTTTTTTTTTTTTTTTTTTTTTAGTATACTTTTTAGTGCTTGTTATCATTGGTGGATTTGTATACTGGTTTGGTTGCACTCTTCTTTCTTTCTTTATATTTTTATTACTTTTTAATTTTTTTCTTTTAATAATTTTTTTTTTTGGTTTTTATTTTAATAACTTAATTTTATTTATTTATTTATTTTTCTTTCTTTTTTTTCTCCCTTTTCTTCTGAGCCGTGTGGCTGACAGGGTCTTGGTGCTCTGGCCGGGTGTCAGGTCTTAGCCTTTGAGGTGGGTGAGCTGAGTTCAGGACATTGGTCCACCAGAGAACTCCCAGCCACATGTAATATCAAATGGTGAACGTTCTCCCAGACATCTCCATCTCAATGCTAAGATCCAGCTCCACTCAGCAACCAGCAAGTTTCAGTGCTGGACCTCCCATGCCAAACAACTAGCAAGACAGGAACACAACCCCATCCATTAGCACAGAGGCTGCCTAAAATCATAATAAGGTCCCCAACATGCACCACTGGACGCGGTTCTACCCACCAGAAAGTCAAGATCCAGCCCCACCCACCAGAACACAGGCACCAGTTCCCTCCACCAGGAAACCTACACAAGCCACTGAACCAACCTTAGCCACTAGGGGCAGACACCAAAAACAACGGGAACTATGAACTTGCAGCCAGTGAAAAGGAGACCCCAAACACACTAAGTTAAGCAAAAGGTAAGACAGAGAAATACACAGCAGATGAAGGAGCAAGGTAAAAACCCACCACACCAAACAAATGAAGAGGAAATAGGCAGTCTACCTGAAAAAGAATTCTGAGTAATGATAGTAAAGATCCAAAATCTTGGAAATAGAATGGAGAAAATACAAGAAACATTTAACAAGGACCTAGAAGAACTAAAGAGCAAACAAACAATGATGAACAACACAATAAATGAAATTTAAAATTCTCTAGAAAGAATCAATAGCAGAATAACTGAGGCAGAAGAATGGATAAGTGACCTGGAAGATAAAATAGTGGAAATAAGTACTGCAGAATAAAGAAAAAAGAATGAAAAAAATTGAGCACACTTTCAGAGACCTCTGGGACAATATTAAATGCACCAACATTCGAATTATAGGGGTCCCAGAAGAAGAAGAGAGAAAGAAAGGGACTAAGAAAATATTTGAAGATATTATAGTTGAAAACTTCCCTAATAAGGGAAAGGAAATAGTCAAGTCCAGGAAGTGCAGAGTCCTATACAGGATAAATCCAGGGAGAAACATGCCAAGACATATATTAATCAAAATAACAAAAATTAAATTCAAAGAAAAAATATTAAAACAGCAAGGGAAAAGCAACAAATAACATGCAACAGAATCCCCATAAGGTTATCATCTGATTTTTCAGCAGACACTTGGCAAGGCCAGAGGGGAGTGGCAGGACATATTTAAAGTGATGAAAGGGAAAAACCTACAACCAAGATTATTCCAGCCAGCAAGGATCTAGTTCAGAGTTGATGGAGAAATGAAAAGCTTTACAGACAAGCAAAAGCTGAGAGAATTCAGCACCACCAAACCAGCTTTACAACAAATGCTAAAGAAACTTCTCTAGGCAAGGAAACACAAGAGAAGAAAATGACAAACAATAACAAACCCAAAACAATTAAGAAAATGGGAATAGGAACATATATATCGATAATTACCTTAAGTGTAAATGGATTAAATGCTCCAACCAGAAGACAGAGACTGGCTGAATTGATACAAAAGCGAGACCCATATATATCCTGTCTACAAGGGACCCACTTCAGATCTAGGGACACATACAGACTGAACGTGAGGGGATGGAAAAAGATATTTCATGCAAATGGAAATCAAAAGAAACCTGGAGTAGCACTTCTCATATCAGACAAAATAGGCTTTAAAATAAAGACTATTACAAGAGACAAGGATGCTACATAATGATCAAGGGATCAATCCAAGAAGAAGATATAACAATTGTAAATATTTATGCACCCAACATAGGAACACCTCAATACATAAGGCAAATGCTACCAGCCATAAAAGGGGAAATCGATAGTAACACAGTAATACTGGGGGACTTTAACATCCCACTTTCACCAATGGACAGATCATCCAAAATGAAAATAAATAAGGAAACACAAGCTTTAAATGATACATTCAACAAGATGGACCTAATTGATATTTATAGGACTATCGAACCCCAAACAACACAGTACACTTTCTACTCATGGAATATTCTCCAGGATAGATCATATCTTGGGTCACAAATCAAGCCTCGGCAAATTTAAGAAAATTGAAATCGTATCAAGTATCTTTTCTGACCACAACGCTGAGACTAGATATCAATTGCTGGAAAAAATCTGTAAAAATGCAAACATACAGAGGCTAAACAATACACTACTAAATAACCAAGACATCACTGAAGAAATCAAAGAGGAAATCAAAAAATACCTAGAAACAAATGACAGTGAAAACACATGACCCAAAACCTATGGGATGCAGCAAAAGCAGTTCTAAGAGGGAAGTTTATAGCAATACAATCCTACCTCAAGAAACAAGAAACATCTCAAATAAACAACCTAACCTTACTCCTAAAGCAATTAGAAAAAGAAGAACAAAAAAACCCCAAAGTTAGCAGAACAAGAGAAATCATAAAGGTGAGATCAGAAATAAATGAAAAAGAAGGAAATGATAGCAAAGATCAATAAAACTAAAAGCTGGGTTTTTGAGAAGATAAACAAAATTGATAAACGATTAGCCAGACTCATCAAGAAAAAAAGTGAGAAGACTCAAATCAATAGAATTAGAAATGAAAAAGGAGAAGTAACAACTGACTGCAGAAATACAAAGGATCATGAGAGATTACCACAAGCAAATATATGCCAATAAAATGGACAACATGGGGGCTTCACTGGTGGCACAGTGTTTGAGAGTCCGCCTGCCAATGCAGGGGACACAGATTCGTGCCCTGGTCTGGGAAGATCCCACATGCCGCGGAGCGGCTGGGCCCATTAGCCATGGCCGCTGAGCCTGCGCGTCCGGAGCCTGTGCTCTGCGACGGGAGAGGACACAACAGTGAGGGGCCTGCATACTGCAAAAAAGAAAAAAAAAAGGACAACCTGGAAGAAATGGACAAATTCATAGAAATGCACAACCTTCCGAGACTGAACCAGGAAGAAATAGAAAATATGAACAGACCAATCACAAGCACTGAAATTGGAACTGTGAATAAAAATCTTCCAACAAACTAAAGCCCAGGACCAGATGGCTTCACAGGCGAATTCTATCAAACATTTCGAGAAGAGCTAACACCTGTTTTCTCAAACTCTTCCAAAATATAGCAGAGGGAGGAACACTCCCAAACTCATTCTACGAGGCCACCACCACCCTGATACCAAAACCAGACAAAGATGTCACAAAAAAAGAAAACTACAGGCCAATGTCACTGATGAACATAGATGCAAAAATCCTCAACAAAATACTAGCAAACAGAATCCAACGGCACATTAAATGAATCATACACCATGATGAAGTGGGGTTTATCCCAGGAATGCAAGGATTCTTCAGTAGATTCAAATCAATCAGTGTGATTCACCATATTAGCAAACTGAAGGTGAAAAACCATATGATCATCTCAATAGATGCAGAAAAAGCTTTCAACAAAATTTAACACACATTTATGATAAAAACCCTCCAGAAAGTAGGCATAGAGGGAACTCACCTCAACCAAATAAAGGCCATATATGATAAACCCACAGCCAACATTGTTCTCAATGGTAAAAAACTGAAACCATTTCCACTAAGATCAGGAACAAGACAAGGTTGCCCACTCTCACCACTATTATTCAACATAGTTTTGGAAGTTTTAGCCACAGCAATCAGAGAAGAATAAGAAATAAAAGGAATCCAAATCAGAAAAGAAGAAGTAAAACGGTCACTGTTTGCAGGTGACATGGTACTATACATAGAGAATCCAAAAGATGCTACCAGAAAACTACTAGAGCTAATCAATGAACTTGGTAAGGTAGCAGGATACAAAATCAATGCACAGAAATCTCTTGTGTTCCTATACACTAATGATGAAAAATCTGAAAGAGAAATTAAGGAACCATTCCCATTTACCATTGCAACAGAAAGAATAAAATACCTAGGAATAAAGCTACCTAAGGAGACAAAAGACCTGTATGCAGAATACTATAAGACAGCGATGAAAGAAATTAAAGATGATACAAACAGATGGAGAGATATACCATGTTCTTGGATTAGAAGAATCAACACTGTTAAATGACTATACTATCCAAAGCAATCTACAGATTCAGTGCAATCCCTATCAAACTACCAATGGCATTTTTCACAGAAGTAGAATAAAAATTTTCACCATCTGTATGGAAGCACAAAAGACCCCGAATAGCCAAAGCAATCTTGAGAAAGAAAAACAGAGCTGGAAGAATCAGGCTCCCTGACTTCAGACTATACTACAAAGCTACAGTAATCAAGACAGTATGGTACTGGCACAAAAACAGGTATATAGATCAGTGAAACAGGATAGAAAGCCCAAAGAGAAACCCACGCACATATGGTCACCTTATCTTTGATAAAGAAGGCAAGAATATACAATGGAGTAAAGAAAGCCTCTTCAATACATGGTTCTGGGAAAACTGGACAGCTACATATAAAGGAATGAGATTAGAAAACTCCCTAACAGCATGCACAAAAATAAACTCAAAATGGATTAAAGACCTGAATGTAAGGCCAGACACTGTAAAACTCTTAGAGGAAAACATTGGTAGAACACTCTATAACATAAATCACAGCAAGATCCTTTTTGACCGCCCTCCCAGAGAAATGAACATAAAAGCAGAAATAAACAAATGGGACCTAATGGAACTTAAAAGCTTTTGCACAGCAAAGGAAACCATAAACATGACAAAAACACAACCCTTCGAACTGGAGAAAGTATTTGCAAACGAAGCAACTGACAAAGGATTAATCTCCAAAATGTACAAGCAGCTCATGCAGCTCAATATCAAGAAAACAACCAACCCAATCCAAAAATGAGCAGAAAACATAAATAGAAATTTCTCAAAGAAGATATACAGATTGCAAAAAAACACATGAAAGGATGTTCAACATCACTAATCATTAGAGAAATGCAAATCAAAACTACAGTGAGGTATCACCTCACACCAGTCAGAATGGCCATCATCAAAAAATCTATAAACAATAAATGCTGGAGAGGTTGTGGAGAAAAGGGAACCCTCTTGCACTGTTGCTGGGAATGTAAATTGAGACAGCCACTATGGAGAACAGTATGGAGGTTCTTTGAAAAACTAAGAATAGAACTACCATATGACCCAGCAATCCCACTACTGGGCATATACCCTGAAAAAACCATAATTCAAAAAGAATCTTTTACCACAGTGTTCATTGCAGCTTTATTTACTATAGCCAGGATATGGAAGCAACCTACGTGTCCCTCGACAGATGAATGGATAAAGAAGATGTGGCACATATATACAGTGGAATATTACTCAGCCATAAAAAGGAATGAAATTGGGTCATTTGTAGAGGTGTGGATGGACCTATAGACTGTCATACAGAGTGCAGTAAGTCAGAGAAAAACCAATATTGTATATTAATGCATATATGTGTAATGTGAAAAAATTGATGTAGATGATCTTATTTACAAAGCAGAAATAGAGACACACATGTAGAGAACAAAGGTATGGAACAAGGGGGAAGCGGGGGTGGGATGAATTGGGAGATTGGGATTGACATATATATGCTATTGATACTATGTATAAAATAGATAACTAATGAGAACCTACTGTATAGGGAACTCTACTCATTGCTCTGTGGTGACCTAAATGGGAAGGAAATCCAAAACAGAGGGGATATATGTATACATATAGCTGATTCAATTTGCTGTACAGTAGAAACTAACACAACATTGTAAAGCAACTATAGTGCAATACAAATTAAAAACATAATTTGAAAGAAACTTTTGTTTGGGAGGAAGAATAGACAGCTGGTGGGTGGCAGGATGTAGTTCTGGATACAGGCTCTTCTGCAGTGTGAGAAGAGCTAGAAAGATGAGTGTCACCCATACTGTAAAAGCAGTAGACGCCAGTGGACATCTGTTGTTTTTGCCACGCAGTATCTATTCACCTTTCTTTCGGTAAAGAGCTGTGATTATCCTCTTGGGAACTGTCGCTCCACCAACCTCAGCTTGTAAAGTTTGAATGGTGTTGCCTCCACCATAGACTGTGTGTGGGGGGGGGAGGGTGAGAGAGGCTTGGCCAGCAATATATCCCATCTCTGGCCACTGAGATGGTCCAGTGAGAGTCAAACCCAAGATTTTCATTCAGTTTTTTTGGAAAATAATTCTCCATTTCTGCTGGGTTTGTGGTTATGAGAATATAAGCTGGAGAAGGTCACCATGATGGAAGAGATTACCGGGAGTGAAGTCCACCACATAGATGAGAGCAGATACCAGCAATGGACAGACTCAACATCCTTTGGGGAATAGAGCCAGGTATACTTTCTATATCTCAACTGTTCAGCCAACACATATCCTTTTTGTTTAACCTGGTTTCAGTTGTCATTTTTTCTATCACTTGCAATCAAGGTGTCCTGATTAACCTAACAACTAGAGAAAACATGCCTGGGTTTGAGATCAGAAGACCTGAGCTTAAACTCTACCTCTGTCACTAATTGGCCATTTACTTCACTTCCCCGAGCCTCGGTTTCTTTATCTGTAAAATGCAGTAAATGATGCCTGTATTGCAGGTGTATTGGTCAGCATTCTTCATAGTAAGCAGCCAAAAGTGACTCAAGCAGAAAAGGAATTCATTGGAAGGATATCAGATAACTCAGAATTGAGGAGAAGGCTGAGGAAACAGTATTGGAAAATGGGCAGAGACCAAGGGAAGCTGAACAGCCAGAATGTCAGCTAAGATGCAGCTGAAGGAGCAGTCCCGTTAGGATGCTGCCAGCTCTGGATGCACCACTGTGTGACGCTCCAGCTGTGGGATACTGCGTGGCTCTCAGCTCCATGCCTCTTGGCACTCCCTCCACATTTAAGCCTGTTTGGAGCTGGACATCCTATTGGGTGAAATGGTGGAAGTTTCTCGGAAGGGAAGAGGGCTTGGATGTTAAGCCACCTAACATGATGACAAACGTTCATGACAAAAGAGCCGCTGAGAGAACTGCATAATGTCATGGCTGTAGAGGCCCATTGCTGTGCTCAATCGGTGTTAATTTTTCTTTCCCTTCTTCACATTTCTGCTCAGGGCTGACTCTACCAATCCTGTAATTCTCTTTGTCTTCAGAGAACCACCTCTGACCAAACCCCAGATCTAACAGGCCTGAGTAGGCTGGACAGCAGATTCCTGCCTCTGTACACTAAAGTATTCAGTGACTTTTCCTGTCACTGGGGACCTCTCTATTCTGCTGAGTTTGCTCAGTTTGTCTTTGCTATGCAGAGGCTCAGCTACTCTGCTAAATGGTTAGGTTCTTGAGGACATGGTCAGCATCTATTACATCATCTCCCTAAAAGTGCTCAGGACACACCCTAGCACACAGTACATGCTCTTTGGGTCAGTGTGTATTTAATGATTGGTCCCAAATTAGGATTGACTGGATGACCGTTTCCAGGAAGACCATGGTTTGGAATGTATTCCTAGTGTCAAGAACTGTGCCTTGAATATAGGTACCTGTTGAATGGATGGGTGGACAGTAGTGGCAGAGTAGGCAACATCCACTACCCTACTGTGGTCCTTCCTGTAAGTGGGATCTTGTACTGTGCCACTTGTTATATATCTCACACACTGCCACCAGGTCAGTGTCAATGATATTAGTGATGGTTTACTGGGCTCTGCATAATCTCAGGTAAGAGATAGAGGTGTACCCTGGAGAATTGAATCCCTCTTTGAGCTGTGGGCATGTGGGGTAGGCAGGCCATCCAACAGCAGTAGCCGTCTAGGAAGACCTCTTATGTGCTGGGAACTGATGTACAAATATGATGGAAATATAGCCTGCGCCTTTGAGGAACTCAGAATCTAGTGAGCTCGCAAAGCATAGCTTCTTAGATGCTTTGAAATTAGTCCTCAGCACAGAGTGTATCCTTAGGAAGCATTAAATAAGAGGAGGACAAATTCCTGTATTGACGACACCATTTGTGTGTCTGGGTGGATTTTAAGTTCTGGAGGATTTTCTTGGAGAGAGGTGATTTAACATTCCTTTTTTATAATTCAGGTCAGAGGCTTCTCAGCGTAGTCTCCTGTCTCCTGATGTTTCTAGCATCTCTCATGACAGCTTACTGCCACAGTTCTAGGACTTAATCTTGCCCAAGCCTTTTTACTCTGACAAATTGGTAACTCCTCTGAGTGTCATGTGTGTGTGTTTGCATGTGCACGTGCATGTGGTCCTGTGTGAAGACGACGATGTACTGGGAGAGGTGTGGAAACCAGAAAAGAGAGCAGGATGATGTGTAACTGTTAGCTCTTCTTTTCCTGATTCACCATCAGTGACACCATTAGTGCTTTGCCTGTTTAACCACTTTGTGTTAGTCTCCTAGGGCCTTTCCATGTTCAAGAGCCTCAGGGTCTTTTTTTTCCATGTTCTGAGAGCCTGCAGGGGGCACAGCTAGGCAGACAGGGATGGAAGGTGATTCTCTCCGTGATCTGTCTGTCTTTGATGACAAGCATTTAGAGCCTTCTTTGTGGGGTGCCTCTTCATTAAAGGAGTTAGTGCAATTTTCTCTACAGCGACTTTGGAGGTGGGATGAGTCCTCCCTCAGTGCCTAGTTCAGCGCCCCAGGCTTAGGAGATGTTCAAAAGCACATTGCTCATCGCTGCTGCTCGTCTGCCCTGTGCAATAGCTTCGCAACTTGGCCTTATGCTCGGTGAATTCTTAGTGTTTCTCCCAAATGCACTCAGTTGTTCCACAATCCCACAAAGGTCATATGGTCTGTGCACCAGGCATGTAATTTGCTGATCCCATGATTAGACATGCACACAACCTCAGTGCTATTAAAATGAACTCTGCAGTTGGCTTTTGGATTGCTTTCCCCAAAACAAACCTCCTAGGCACATGTGTATGGAATTAGTCCTCAGATCACTCTGGCCTGCAGCACACTGGCGTTAAATACTTTAGCTGTGTGGTACTTCCACAGCTGGGGACAGCTCAGGTTTCTGTGATCAGGTATGTCTTGGTCCTGGTGCCTTCCTTGCACCTACAATCCCAAGGTGAGGGGTTCCTCACCCTTAGTCTCTTGTGGTTTGGGTATCGAACTTGAGGGAAGATTTCTTGGTTCTTTCTTTCTCTGATATTGTTCTTTTGTTGTCTTGGCAACTAAAATAATAATCTTAAATGTCTGTGTTTGTATATTCTTTGGAGAATATTTTATCACAGCTCTTTTCCAAGAATGCCTGTCTCATGATGCATTGATTACTCCTCAGTGTCTTCCTTTTGTGTATGTGTGTGTACTTATTTTCTGCATTTGGGAGAAAGAAATGTTAGCATGATGTAACCAGCCCCTGGGTTGAGGATCAAGAGTCCTCTGTTAGTACAGGGCACTTCACATCATTGGCCTTCAGTTTCCCAGATTAAATGGACTGGATGATTTCTATAAGCTGTGAACTGCCATGACCCTAAGCCAGAATTAGGTAAAAATGTGCCATTACTTGCTGTGATTCTTACAAGAATCTTGTCCATTATGCATGGGAATTTTCTGATTCTTCACTCTCTCCTTGACCGGAATATTTTTCAATTGCTGAAATATGTTGCTTCATTTACCTCAGTCATTCATATTTTGAGGGAGGGGTGAATGCTACCAAGTAAACATGATACTGGCAGAAAGCTGACGCTGTCTCAAGCCTTTGTTTTACTCTGGTTGGAATGAACGTCATAGAAGTTCCTTCCTCTGGTTTTTAATAGAGCTCTTGTACTTGTTCCTTCTCTCCTGCAACTGGCTGCCCTCATCACCTGTTTGTCACTTATCAACTTGAAGACTTCAGGGAAACTTCAGACATCCCTGAGAAAGTGAGTCCTCCTGGGATAGGAGGCCCCTGGGAGGGTAGAGCATCTAAACACTGGCTTGGAATCCCTGACATCTGACATAGAGATGCTTCCTTCAACCTTGACTTTAGAGTCATTTGATTCTGCTTTGGGCCCATGGATGGTGGTTGGGGAGGGATCTTTGGTGCCTGTGACAGGATGGCTCCTCTTTGGCCATATCATGTGTTCATTTGAGAGCTGAAACAGGAACATCACCCAGGGTTTGTTTTCCTTGCATCATTGGACAGTAAAAGCAACATACATAAGAGAGGTCTCTTCCTTTATTTTAGCATTTAGGTAGAAAAGAGAACAATCAGAAGTGTATGATATGAGTTTAAATGGTAAGTGCACATTTATCATTTAAAATACAATAGTTAAAAATAAATAATATTTTAAATAGTAGCACTGAACCAGTTGTTAAAATGTTGAAATACTTCTTTACTGGGGGGTAAATAGCTGCTGCCTTGAGTTTCCTGTGTGGCCATGCTGCCATAGCCTGGTCATTACCCCTGAGCTACCAGATAATTACTCCCCGTGATCCTGGCCTAGTAGGTGGTCTCTAGCAGCCTGGTACAGCTCTAAGACTGCTGTTCATTCCTGTAGAAGGGTTCATGTACTGTGCCACTTGTTAAATATCTCACGTGTTGCCACCAAGATAAACGTAAATGATAATAGTAGTGATGGTTTACTGATCTCCCACTATGTGCTTGGGACCAACTTTAAACTTTGGAGGGCAGTGGCTGTGTCTTCATCTTTTGGATCTAGCACACACAGCACTCCACAGATATTTTCTCAGTAGTAAACAATCTCATCTGATCCCATCAGCAATATTTCAAGGCACATGTTTTTAACCCCGTTTTATAATTGCTAGAAAGGAGTCCTAAAGAGTCCAAATAACATGCTCTGGGTCCACTTAAGGGGTGATGGAGTGGAGAGCTTAACCCAGGAATGTCACTCCAGATCCAAAGACTCAGCTCTCCTAGAGTGCTATGAGATGTTCCCAAACTTCTCAATCCCTGCCAACTAGAATGGTGCCTACATTTGGGGGTAATTTGGCTTGAAGTTCCATGTGAAAGATGGGTGGGAAGTAGGGGAGTGTGTATGTGAAATGGTGCAGGAGGGAGAGGCTGTGGATCCAGGAGAAGGGGCCCTAAGATCATCATGAGAGGTTAAAACACACACCCCTCCCCCACACTGTAAGTCTCCTCCCTGCAGGAAATGGAGAAAAAAAGGTCAGTATGAGAAGAAACAAGAAATCAGCCACCCTACAACATACCTGTTCTCCCATTACCCCTATGTGGATATAGAGAGAAGGGGGCATCTATTTTCCAGACGTACTAATGGTTTCTAATTAAGGCAGGGACATAGGATTTGAGTGTTTGGAGACCTTCTTTACTGTGTTAAATGAGGCCAGAGCAATTGGAGGAAGCTGGTCAGAACAGGGAGCCTGGGGTTAGGGTTAGGACAAACATCTCCAGTTTCTGAGTTTGTGTATATGCCTCTTGGTAGCTTGCCCTGGCTTATTTGCATCATCAGAGTTGCGTAGAGACAGGGCACAAAAGCCTGGGGCTATGTTTTAGTAATTACAGTTGATAAAATTCATTAAAGGGTAATAAAGTAATGTCTGCCTCATTTTGGAACTTTTGTATAGATAGGCATAGCTATCAAAAACACTATTTGTTAACCCATGGTAATAGCTATCATTTATTCAGCGCCTCCTCTGTCCTGGGCTTTATATATTTTGATCTCATTTAATGTTTTCAATACCTTATATGATAGTTATTTCAATTGTGAGAGATTGAACCTCAATTCTTCACTCCCTCTGTGGCTTTACAAAGACTTCATGGGAAGGAGAGGTGATAGAGTGCGTTCCCCCTACTTGACTTTAGGTTATGCAACTGCTTTGGCCAATGAGATCTTAGCAGACATGACTTGACCAGGGACTTGAGATATGCTTGCAGTTTGCCTGCCCCTGTGCTCCTGTGGCTTGCCAGGAGAGGAACATTCCCTAGGTTGCCACTGGTTTTAGGAGAAAATGGAAACATATGAACCCAACCCACAGCCTAGAGCCGAGCTGTGCTGACCCTGGCCAATCCCAGTAGACCTAAAATTGCTGGCAGACCTGTGAGCAAGACAATCAGTGTTTTTTTTTTTAAGACAGTGAGATTTTGAGATTATTTGATATGCAGCAAAAACATACAATCTTAGTTTCCAAGAGTAGATGCTGAGGTTCAAAGAAGTTAAGAAGCTTGGCCAGAATCACCAAAGTAGCACAGTAGAGAGAGGCTGGGTTCAAACCATGGTCCACCTCATTTCAAAGTTATATTATTGTTTGGAAGAAGTGCCCCATATTGGAGCAAGCTTGAGGTTAAATAGCATAATGGACATATTAGAAGTGTCTCCCCAGGCCTTATACCTGGTGGAGGGGACGGTCAGTGAGTTTGAGGATGGTTGTCAGAGAGAAGCTGATCTGACCTCTGTCACCTCTGCTTCGAGAATGTGTTTCTTTAACATAGGAGTGAGATTGCTGCTGGAGATATTTCAAGTTGCTGAGGCAACTGGCAGCCCTGAACATCACCTAGTGTCATTTGCTTCCCAGTTCCATTAACTATGACGGTGCCCCTCCTGGGTCATCACGGGCTGAGTCTTCAACAAATCTCTTTCCTGAATGTTTAATATACTGTAGGCTTATTGACATTCTATATGGGGAGCCTCGTTTTTCATTTATTAATTGTTATGAGAGTTATTTTTGTTGTCTTAAATATAAAACCTCCCTCTAGGGAGTTCTGGGGCCCATTATAGATATGAAGAACCCAACACTCCTCTGCTTTTTTTTTTTTTTTAACATCTGTATTGGAGTATAATTGCTTTACAATGGTGTGTTAGTTTCTGCTTTATAACAAAATGAATCAGCTATACATATATATATATATATATATATATATATATATATATATATATATCCCCATATCTCCTCAATCTTGGGTCTCCCTCCCTCCCACCCTCCCTATCCCACCCCTCTAGGTGGTCAAAAAGCACCAAGCTGATTTCCCTGTGCTATGCGGCAGCTTCCCACTAGCTAGCTATTTTACATTTGGTAGTGTATATATGTCCATGCCACTCTCTCACTTTGTCCTAGCTTACCCTTCCCCCTCCCCGTGTCCTCAAGTCCATACTCTATGTCTGCGTCTTTATTCCTGTCCTGCCCCTAGGTTCTTCAGAACTTTTTTTTTTTTTGGTTCCATATATATGTATTAGCATATGGTATTTGTTTTTCTCTTTCTGACTTACTTCACTCTGTATGACAGACTCTAGGTCCATCCACCTCACTACAGATAACTCAATTTCGTTTCTTTTTATGGCTGAGTAATATTCCATTGTATATATGTGCCACATCTTCTTTATACATTCATCTGTTGATGGACACTTAGGTTGCTTCCATGTCCGGGCTATTGTAAATAGAGCTGCAGTGAACATTGTGGTACATGACTGTTTTTGAATTATGGTTTTCTCAGGGTATACGCCCAGTAGTGGGATTGCTGGGTCATATGGTAGTTCTATTTTTAGATTTTTAAGGAAGGTCCATACTGTTCTCTGTAGTGGCTGTATCAATTTACATTCCCAGCAACAGTGCAAGAGGGTTCCCTTTTCTCCACACCCTCTGCAGCATTTGTTGTGTGTAGATTTTTTGATGATGGCCATTCTGACGGGTGGGAGCTGATACCTCATTGTAGTTTTGACTTGCATTTCTCTAATGATTAGTGATGTTGAGCATCCTTTTATGTGTTTTTTGGCAATCTGTATATCTTCTTTGGAGACATGTCTATTTACGTCTTCTGGCTGTTTTTGGATTGAGTTGTTTGTGTTTTGATATTGAGCTGCATGAACTGCTTGTAAATTTTGGAGATTAATCCTTTGTCAGTTGCTTCATTTGCAAATATTTTCTCCCATTCTGAGGGTTGTTTTTTCATCTTGTTTATGGTTTCATTTGCTGTGCAAAAGCTTTGATGTTTCATTAGGTCCTATTTGTTTATTTTTGGTTTTATTACCATTTTACTAGGAGGGGGTCAAAAAGGATCTTGCTGTGATTGATGTTATAGAGTGTTCTGCCTATGTTTTCCTCTAAGAGTTTTATAGTGTCTGGCCCTACATTTAGGTCTTTAATCCATTTTGAGTTTATCTTTTGTATATGATGTTAGAGAGTGTTCTAATTTCATTCTTTTTCATGTAGCTGTCCAGTTTTCCCAGCACCACTTATTGAAGAGGCTGTCTTTTCTCCATTGTATATCCTTGCCTCCTTTATCAAAGATAAGGCGACCATATGTGCGTGGGTTTATCTCTGGGCTTTGTATGTTGTTTCATTGATCTATATTTCTGTTTTTGTGCCAGTACCATACTGTCTTGATTACTGTAGCTTTGTAGTATAGTCTGAAGTCAGGGAGCCTGATTCATCCAGCTCCGTTTTTCTTTCTCAAGATTGCTTTGGCTATTCAGGGTCTTTTGTGTTTCCATACAAATTGTGAAATTTTTTGTTCTACTTGTGTGAAAAATGCCATTGGTAGTTTGATAGGGATTGCACTGAATCTGTAGATTGCTTTGGATAGTATAGCCATTTTCACAGTGTTGATTCTTCTAATCCAAGAACATGGTATATCTCTCCATCTGTGTGTATCATCTTTAATTTCTTTCATCAGTGTCTTATAGTTTTCTGTATATAAGTCTTTTGTCTCCTTAGGTAGGTTTATCCTAGGTATTTTATTCTTTTTGTTGCAATGGTAAATGGGAGTGTTTCCTTAATTTCACTTTCAGATTTTTCATCATTAGTATATAGGAATGCAAGAGATTTCTGTGCATTAATTTTGTATCCTGCTACTTTACCAAATTCATTGATTAGCTCTAGCAGTTTTCTGGTAGCATCTTCAGGATTTTCTATGTATAGTGTCAAGTCATATGCAAACAGTGACAGCTTTACTTCTTTTCCGATTTGGATTCCTTTTATTTCTTATTCTTCTCTGATTGCTGTGGCTAAAACTTCCAAAACTATGTTGAATAAGAGTGGTGAAAGTGGGCAACCTGGTCTTCTTCCTGCTCTTACTGAAAATGGTTTCAGTTTTTCACCATAGAGAATGATGTTGGCTGTGGGTTTGTCATATATGGCCTTTATTATGTTGGGGAAAGTTCCCTCTATGCCTACTTTCTGGAGGGTTTTTATCATAAATGGGTGTTGAATTTTGTTGAAAGCTTTTTCTGCATCTATTGAGATGACTGTATGGTTTTTCTCCTTCAGTTTGTTAATATGGTGTATCACACTGATTGATTTGCATATATTGAAGAATCCTTGCATTCCTGGAATAAACCCCATGTGATCATGGTGTATGATACTTTTAATGTGCTGTTGGATTCTGTTTGCTAGTATTTTGTTGAGGAGTTTTGCATCTATGTTCATCAGTGATGTTGGCCTGTAGTTTTCTTTCTTTGTGACATCTTTGTCTGGTTTTGGTATCAGGGTGATGGTGGCCTCCTAGAATGAGTTTGGGAGTGTTCCTCCCTCTGCTATATTTTGGAAGAGTTTGAGAAGGATAGGTAGTTAGCTCGTCTCTAAATGTTTGATAGAATTCACCTGTGAAGCCATCTAGTCCTGGGCTTTTGTTTGTTGGAAGATTTTTAATCACAGTTCCAATTTCAGTGCTTGTGATTGGTCTGTTCATATTTTCTATTTCTTCCTGGTTCAGCCTTGGAATGTTGTGCTTTTCAAAGAGTTTGTCCATTTCTTCCAGGTTGTCCATTTTATTGGCATATATTTGCTTGTAGTAATCTCATGATCCTTTGTATTTCTGCAGTGTCAGTTGTTACTTCTTGTCTTTCATTTCTAATTCTATTGATTTTGAGTCTTCTCCCTTTTTTTCTTAATGAGTCTGGCTAATCGTTTATCAATTTTGTTTATCTTCTCAAAGAACCAGCTTTTAGTTTTACTGATCTTTGCTATTGTTTCCTTTATTTATTTTTCATTTATTTCTGATCTGATCTTTATGATTTCTTTCCTTATGCTAACTTTGTGGTTTTTTTGTTCTTTTTTCTCTAATTGCTTTAGGAGTAAGGTTAGGTTGTTTATTTGAGATGTTTCTTGTTTCCTGAGGTAGGATTGTATTGCTATAAACTTCCCTCCTAGAAATGCTTTTGCTGCATCCCATAGGTTTTGGATCATTGTGCTTCCACATCATTTGTCTCTAGGTATTTTTTGATTTCCTCTTTGATTTCTTCAGTGATCTCTTGGTTATTTAGTAACATATTGTTTAGCCACCATGTGTTTGTGTTTTTTACATTTTTTTCCCCTGTAATTCATTTCTACTCTCATAGCATTGTGGTCAGAAAAGATGCTTGATATGATTTCAATTTTCTTAAATTTACGGAGGCTTGATTTGTGACCCAAGATGTGATCTATCCTGGAGAATGTTCCATGCGCACTTGAGAAGAAAGTGTAATCTGCTGTTTTTGGATGGAATGTCCTATAAATATCAATTAAATCTATCTGGTCTATTGTGTCATTTAAAGCTTCTGTTTCCTTATTTATTTTCCATTTGGATGATCTTCCATTGGTGTAAGTGATGTGTTAAAGTCCCCCTTTATTATTGTGTTACTGTTGATTTCCTCTTTTATAGCTGGTAGCAGTTGCCTTATGTATTGAGGTGCTCCTATGTTGGGTGCATATATAGTTATAATTGTTATATCTTCTTCTTGGATTGATCCCTTGATCGTTATGTAGTGTCCTTCTTTGTCTCTTGTAATAGTCTTTATTTGAAAGTCTATTTTTTCTGATACGAGAATTGCTACTCCAGCTTTCTTTTGATTTCTCTTTGCATGGAATATCTTTTTCCATCCCCTCACTTTCAGTCTGTAGGTGTCCCTAGGTCTGAAGTGGGTCTCTTGTAGACAGCATATATATGGGTCTTATTTTTGTATCCATTCAGCCAGTCTATATCTTTTGGTTGGAGCATTTAATCCTTTTCATTTAAGGTAGTTATCAATATGTGTGTTCCTGTTACCATTTTCTCAATTGTTTTGGGTTTGTTATTGTAGGACTTTTCCTTCTCTTGTGTTTCCTGCCTAGAGAAGTTCCTTTAGCATTTGTTGTAAAGCTGGTTTGGTGGTGCTGAATTGTCTTAGCTTTTGCTTGTCTGTAAAGCTTTTGATTTCTCTGTCAAATATGAATGAGATCCTTGCTGGGTAGAGTAATCTTGGTTGTAGGTTCTTCCCTTTCATCACTTTAAATATGTCCTATCACTCCCTTCTGGCTTGCAGAGTTTCACTGAAAGATCAGCGGTTAATCTTACGGGGATTTCCTCTTATGTTATTTGTTGTTTTTCCCTTGCTGGTTTAAAATTTTTTTCTTTGTGTTTAATTTTTGATAGTTTGATTAATATGTGTCTTGGTGTGTTTCTCCTTGGATTTATCCTGTATGGGACTTTCTATGCTTCTTGGAGTTGATTGACTATTTCCTTTCCCATATTAGGGAAGTTTTCAACTATAAACTCTTGAAATATTTTCTCAATCCCTTTTTTTTCTCTTTTTCTTCTGGAACCCCTATAATTTGAATGTTGGTGTGTTTAATATTGTCCCAGAGGTCTCTAAGACTGTCTTCAATTCTTTTCATTCTTTTATCTTTATTCTGCTCTTCAGTGGTTATTTCCACTATTTTATCTTCTAGATTCCTTATCCGTTGTTCTGCCTCAGTTATTCTGCTATTGATTCTTTCTAGAGAATTTTAAATTTCATTTATTGTGTTGTTCATCATTGTTTGTTTGCTCTTCATTTCTTCTAGGACCTTGTTAAACGTTTCTTGTATTTTCTCCATTCTATTTCCAAGATTTTGGATCATCTTTACTGTCATTACTCTGAATTCTTTTTCAGGTAGACTGCCTATTTCCTCTTAATTTGTTAGGTCTGGTGGGTTTTTACCTTGCCCCTTCATCTGCTGTGTGTTTCTCTGTGTTCTCATTTTCTTAACTTTACTGTGTTTAGATTCTCCTTTTTGCAGGCTGCAGGCTCATAGTTCCCGTTGTTTTTGGTGTCTGCCCCCAGTGGCTAAGGTTGGTTCAGTGGGTTGTGTAGGTTTCCTGGTGGAGGGGACTAGTGCCTGTGTTCTGGTAGTTGAGGCTGGATCTTGTCTTTCTGGTGGGCAGGACCATGTCTGGTGGTGTGTTTTAGGGTGTCTGTGACATTATTATGATTTTAGGCAGCCTCTGTGTTAATGGATTGGGTTGTGTTCCTATCTTGCTAGTTGTTTGGCATAGGGTGTCCAGCACTGTAGCTTGTTGGTTGTTGAGTGGAGCTGGATCTTAGCATTGAGATGGAGCTCTCTGGGAGAGCTTTTGCCATTTGATAACGTGGAGCCAGGAGGTGTCTGGTGGACCAGTGTCGTGAACTTGGCTCTCCCCCGTCAGCGGCACAGGCCTGCATCCGGCTGGAGCACCAAGACCCTGTTAGCCACATGGCTCTGAAGAAAAGGGAGAAAGAAGAAATAAATAAATAAATAAAATAGTTATCAAAATAAAAAATAATTATTAAAATAAAAAATTAATAACAACAGATAAAAAAAGAAAGAATGAAAGAAGAGAGCAAACAAATCCACCAATGACACCAAGTGCTAAAAACTATCCAAAAAAAAAAAAAAAGCAAAAAAACACAACAATAACAACAAAAATGGGCAGACAGAACTCTAGGACAAAGCAAAGTTATACAGTCAATATCACCCAAAGAAGCATACACATACACACTCACAAAAAGAGAAAAAGGAAAGAAATATATATATCTATATTAAAAAATAAAAGGCAGAAGAGCAACCAAATCAATAAACAAATTTACCAATGATAATAAACTCTAAATACTAAACTAAGATAAACATAAAACCAGAAAAAAAATTAGATGCAGAAAGCAAACCCCAAGTCTATAGTTGCTCTCAAAATCCACCGCCTCAATTTTGGGATGATTTGTTGTCTATTCAGGTATCCCAGAGATGCAGAGTACATCAAGTTGATTGTGAAGATTTAATCCGCTGATCCTGAGGCTGCTGGGAGAAATTTCCCTTTCTCTTGTTTGTTCGCACAGCTCCTGGGGTTCAGCTTTGGATTTGGCCCTGCCTCTGAGGTCGCCCTCTGGCATCTGTTCTTCGCTCAGACAGGATGGGGTTAAAGGAGCAGCTGATTTGGGGGCTCTGGCTCACTCACGTGGGGGGAGGGAGGGGTATGGATGCGGGGTGAGCCTGCAGCGGCAGAGGCCAGCATGACGTTGCACCAGCCTGAGGCACGCCGTGCATTCTCCCGGGGAAGTTGTCCCTGGATCACAGGACCCTGGCAGTGGTGGGCTGCACAGGCTCTCGGGACGGGTGGTGTGGATAGTGACGTGTGCTTGCACACGGGCTTCTTGGTGGCTGCAGCAGCAGACTTAGCATCTCATGCTGTCTCTGGGGTCCACGCTGATAGCTGCGGCTCACGCCCGTCTCTGGAGCTCACTTAGGCGGTGCCCTGAATCCCCTCTCCTCATGCACCCCAAAACAATTGTGTCTTGCCTCTCTGGCCAGTCCAGACTTTTTCGCAGGCTCCCTCCCGGCTAGCCGTGGCACACTAGTCCCCTTCAGACTGTTCACGCAGCCAACCCCAGTCCTCTCCCTGGGACCTACCTCCAAAGCCGGAGCCTCAGCTCCCAGCCCCCACCCACCCTGGCCAGTGAGCAGACAAGCCTCTCGGGCTGGTGAGTGCTGCTCGGCAGAGATCCTCTGTTCGGGAATCTCTCCTGCACCCCTGTTGCTGCACTCTCCTCCGTGGTTCTGAAGCTTTCCCCCCGCCACCCCCAGTCTCCTCCAGTGAAGAGGCTTCCTAGTGTATGGAAACCTTTCCTCCTTCACAGCTCCCTCCCAGAGGGGCAGGTCCCGTGCCTATTCTTTTGTTTCTGTTTATTCTTTTTTTCTTTTGCCCTACCCAGGTACATGGGTAGTTTCTTGCCTTTTGAGAAGTGTGTGGTCTTCTGCCACTGTTCAGTAGGTGTTCTGTAGGAGTTGTTCCACATGTAGATGTATTTGTGGGGAGGAAGGTATCTCCACATCTTACTCCTCCACCATCGTGAAGGTCTCCCACTCCTCTGTTCTTACAACAAGCCTAGGAGGGAGGCAAAGCAGGAGCCACTTAATCAGAATTATAATGTGAGGTGAAACTCCTGAAAGCTTTAAAATGGAAAACTCCAAGTGAAACAAATTAAGAAGCTAAAGCTTGGTTGCTGTTGTCAAATCAGCCCCATAGGGAAGGGAGGGTTCAGGACACACAAAAGAGAAAGGAGAAAGAAGAAAGGGAACTAGAATGAGACAGAAAATAATAGTGGGTTGGAGGATCAGAAGGATAAAGGCAGGTTCTGAAATCCAGAGACAAGCTCTGCTGGGTGGGCAGTTATTTCCATTGCCTGCAAGCAAGCTGCCCCATTTGGTTGGGGCCACGAATACATATCATTAGAGCTGTGGACTCATCCCCAGGACTGACCCCAGTTTGAAGGGATGGTGATGAGAGCTGAAGTTACTTCCCTGTTGAGTAGCAGCCAGCCTTACATTAGTGTCCTCATACCAAGGGCAAAATCACTGGGGAAGTCTTCCCCAACTGCTGTCCTTATCCAATTCTTTTACCTAAAGCATTTAAAATCAACTCTTTTCAGCCTGAATGCAGTAAGTCTGTATGTCCTGATTTAATCTTGCCTGGCTTTTCCTCTGTGACTGTCTTCTTCTAAGCACATACGGGGAAGTACATTTTCCCTTTTGAGCTAGTGTGAGGCAAATAATCCTCAACAATAAAAATGGGATGGAGCATTTGCTACAGTTATTCTAGGTGGATTTTCTAAGCCCTTTTTTCACATTCCTGCCAGTTGCTCTGGGGCCATTTCATAGCCTCTTTTCTCTTCAGCAGAGTACTCATGAATCTCAAATCAGTCCAACAATGGGCTTGTGCACAACTTGGGGACCAAACAAGAGTAGCTGGGAATAATTTTTTGGTAGATAAGGATACTGGGGTACTTCTTCCACCATCCAACCTAGGAGGGTACTGTGGCAAATAACAAGCAAGTGTAGATGCCCTCTTTACCATCAATCTTCACAGCATGTTGAAGTGGCACCTCCGTGATTCTAAACTTAATCTCAAATAATGGTTCTGAATGTTTTTAGAAACTGTCAACCTGTTCAAACTACCTACCTTTTGCTGCAGCTAGTCTTACTTCTTGAAGCTTAGGATATAAATCTACAGTGGTGGTTATCTCTTGGGTAATCTTAATATTTCAGCAATCTCTGATTTGCTACCCAGAGTCTTCCATAGGCGACTTAGGTTGGAGCTATGATATATATAGTGTCACAATTTAAATTTGCCTGAACAGCAGCTTGAACCATTGATGCTTGATTGAGGGTGTAGGTGGACACTCTGTAAAAAATCTGTTTGGGGGCTTCCCTGGTGGCGCAGCGGTTGAGAGTCCGCCTGCCGATGCAGGGGACACGGGTTCGTGCCCTGGTCCGAGAGGATCCCACATGACGCGGAGCGGCTAGTCCCGTGAGCCATGGCCACTGAGCCTGCGCGTCTGGAACCTGTGCTCCGCAACGGGAGAGGCCACAACAGTGAGAGGCCTGCGTACCGCAGAAAAAAAAATAAAAATCTGTTTGGGAGAGGGGTCATCCTAGAGATCCTCTCTACCTTGATGACAGAGCCATCAATGAGAAAAGACCTTCAGACACTAGGCTTATCAAAGCAAGATCTTGCAAAAGTTTATTTGCCTTTGGCTCTCTCACAGATGCGTTCCATGCTCCTTTCTAACCCCTTGATCCTATTTGATGCTCTGAACTTCAGTGTTGACTCCTGGTTAGGCTACTTCTCCATTTACCTTGTTTGCTGTTAAAGACCACAAACCCAGAATCACTTGATTCCCCATTCCACCACACTTCCATCAAAACCCCTTATTAATCATTTTAGCTGATTGTGCTTAAGGGAGGTCACAGTCCCCCCTGCCCCGCTTGCACCCCCATCTCCAAGGAGGAGGAGTTTGGCTGTGCGTGGATTGGTCAAGCTTGAGGGCATTCATTGGGTCTCATTTTCTAAGATGTAGAGGCTTAGCCAGAATAGCATAATTAAGTGCATTTTCATGGCATTTAGTCTTTCTAGATGCAGCTCCTTCCTAGGGCTTAGAGAGGCAAGGCGGGGGCTGTGTAGAGACTTGCTATGCTTGGAGGAAGGCCTGGTAGGGTCTGTCCGTCTGTCTCTCTTTCTTCCTGTATTGCCTGTTCTTTCTTCAGATGGTCTGCCCTTCAGGAGGCCAGAGGTAAGAGGTGCTCCCTTTCCACTGTGAAAGAATGCCCCCCACCACCACTCCCTTTAAACCTAAGTGAGAACTAGAGTAAGACTCAGGGGAATGAAGGCTACTTCAGCCTTCCTAGTCTGGCCAAGAGGAGTTCTGGCAGGCAGCAGAGCTCAGCAGGGCTTGAGATCCACCTTGGGATTTGGGACCAAAGCCCCATTTCTAATAAAGGGCAAGTGCTCTCATCATTGTCCTCTGTGTGTATAGGTTTTTAGACCACTCCTGGGGTGGTATGGTTGTTGAAACCAGGATTCTGGGGTTCCTGGGCCTCCCTGGACAAATTCCTTAACTTTTGAAGCTCAGATGATTATGAGACTTATTCATCTGTAGCTTCATCTCTTCACCTTTCCCATAGTCATCAGAAACAGATGTAAGAAATCCAGCAAACATTTATAACTGCCTCATGCTAAGATCCGAATGATTGAAAGTCCACCCCTGCAAGTAGTATTTACGTTTTAAATGGTCAAGAATTAAACTTAAATTTTATTTCATTTATTTGAGTCACAGTGCACAGGGAAGGGAGTAATTTTGGGAAGAGTCAGAATTTAGGCAACGATAACCTATATTAACATAAATTAAACCATATGTCTATTTGAAGTACAAGGCTAGCCCTTCATTTTTGATCACCCCGAGTCAGGACGGCATTTTGTAACCTTGGGTAGCGATCATTTTTAAATAAAATTCTGCCTGTTGGCTGTCTCACACACAACATGATTTCATGAGGAAATCCTGGTATAAGTGTGGGAGGACTGGGATGGGGGTTGGGAGATTCATTATCCTATCTTTATTTCTGAGAGAAAGAGCCTTTGGTACTGGAATAAAGGCAGATTGTTCATTTAAAACTTAAATCCTAATTTCAGAGAGTTTTCCACATGCCTAAAATGTTTCACTTCGAAAAGCCAAGCTGAGGACTTTCAATTTTTGGGATACTCCAACAAATGACGCTGTTTTGAAATTTTTGTAATCCTTATTGAGTAATTTTGAATGGGCGAACTGTTTGAGCTTTGTTATTTTTGAATAGTCCTATGCACTTCTCTTAAACCTTTTAAAGTCTTCTTCATTGGCCTAACCCAGCATTTCTCAACATTGCCACTGCTGACATTTTGAGCCAAGCAGTTCTTCATTGCGGGGGCTGTGCTGTGTATTGTAGGAAGTTTGATAACATCACTGGCCTCTATCTATTAGATTCTAGTAGCATACTCCTCCTCTACCACCACCCCCTGCAACCTGTTGCGACAACCAAAAGCATTTATCAAAGTTTTGCCAAACTTTGACATGGCCAAATGGCCCCAGTTGAGAAGCACTTGTTTATCGGTTCCTCTGGGGATTAACACAGGGAAACGTATTTTGAACTGCTGGCATACTCCCGATCAACTGTGCGATGAGCTCCCTGCTTTCTTGGATGCTGTTTGAAAATGGCATTTGTGCCAACACGAACACACCCACATGGCAGAGTATTGGGGAAGCTCATTTCTTTAGGTTTACTCATACCTGGCACAGTATCATGGCAAAATTATTTCAGCATCTTAAGGAACAAGGTATTAGTTATTCCCCAGTAGCAACGCAGAGGGTGATATGGCTGAACACATGTCATATAATCAGATTTTTAAACCTCCAGCTCATCAATTGATGATGATAATATGCTTGGGCATTGCCCATGTTGTTAACCTCAGCAATCAAAATAAAGTAATTATACTAATTACAAACCTCTCAAAACCCAGCTCAGTATCCTTGTGCATGAGGGGAAAACTGTGCCACTGTCATTTCATGTGGTTCTGATGCCCCACAAAGGTTTTAATAGCTCATAATGGGGCTAGAGTAGTCACTCTGCCAGGGAAAGGAGAATTAGAGGTGAATCCATGGGGAAACTGATGGCCTTTTCACTCAGGAATGGCCTTACACGCTGGAAGTAGTTGCGAGTAGCTGGCTGGGCCCGATGGTCTGTAACCAGAGATTTAAGACACACCCCAGCCCGGTGAGCTGTGACTGTCCGAAGTGTTCTGGCTGAAAGAGTCAGTCATCCACTTGAGCCAGATTGCTGAGAGGGTATTAAGGGAAGAGCCAGTAAATGCACAGCTACTGGAGACCTCTATAATGGGAATTGAGGTGACGATGTGCAGACCTGCGAGGTAGCCACATTTTGTTACCAAATAGCTTGAACTGACAGCCAGGCTAAGTGAGCAAAATGTGGTAGATCTGAAACTAGTCATGGTAAAGAGAAACCTAGTTATTGAATCAGAAATGGATATACCATCAGATATCAGTGCTCAGATCTGGGAGCAATGAATGGAAATTTGGATAAGGGTAGAGAGTATTGTAGCTTGAAAAAAGGAAGGAAAGGTATAAATTTCAAATTGGATTCTGATAGTTGTTGAAAACCATGGCACTCAAAAATTGTTTGCAAGAATTACATTCATTGTGGCTTTGAATTTCTTTCATACTCTGACTTAATGAAAGATACCACACTTCCCAGAGTTCCTACTTTACAATAATTAGTCTATTATGCATTACCTCAATAGCCAAATGACAGGTCAGGCCTAAAATAATGTGTAAAACATCTACTATAAGATTGTTACAGCAGTAGGAAAAATGACTTAAATTATTCCACAACATAGCAGCAAAGGGGTGAATAGGGCAAAATGTAGTGAAACAAAGGGACAGAAATTTGGCCAAGCCACCAAAAGCCTGGGAAGACTTACATGGTATAAAAATAACCATGGATCTGACAGACTAAACAATAAAATTGCTCAGCTAATTACTATCTTACATTGAGTGACTTAAGTGAAGATAAGTTGATGGGAACACTTGACAAAGGCACACAAAAATTAACTCAGTACTCAAAACATTACAGAAATAGAAGGAAATTCAGGATTTGAAAAATTAAGTAATTCCAGGAAAACCAAATAAAATGTTCTTGGGCTTGACAATAGCACCAATTAGCTCTCACTGAGTGTGTTCCTCAATTATGATGTGTGATTGAATTGTTGGCAAATGTTTTCAAAGTTCCTAATACTAAATGGGCTGCAGCTTTGTGGTTGTGAGAGAACCAAATGGGGCAGATGAACCATAGAATTGTCAACCTATTGTCATATCTGAACAGGAGGTTACTGAAGCAATCCAAATAACAATTCACTAGAAAGCAGCAGGTTCTGACTTGCAAATAATCTAGTCCAAGAAGCTCCCAATAACACATGACAGTACTGCAAGATGTTTCCTGCAAATACCACGTCAGTCAGACATAAAGGTTGATTCATGACATCTGGAAGCATCTGCCTTTTACTGAAAGACAATGAAATTTCAAACTGTGTTAAATATAGCCTGCTAGTATGCTTACCTGCCATCCACAAATCAAATGGCAGACATTTGGGGCTGAGAAGATTTCCTCACATTGTCAGAAAAATCAGGTCATGACTAATAAACAGAAAGTGTGTTATAATTTGGACAAGGAGGTAACAACCATACCCTTAGAAGGGTCAAGGACAGTGAAGCCAATCAGAACTGTGTGGAACTGTGATAGTGGGTACTCAAAAGTGATGGGGTCTGGGATTCCACATGAATGGATGGGCATATAATGGTGTTCTTTAACAGTTGTCTCCCTGGGGAGAGACCGTAACAGCCTGCGACCAGATCAACATCACTAGATTCACCCAGAAACCTGCTATTAACCTAGTGTATCTCTGTCGCATCTAAACCTTGATCACTGCTAATTTATACACAGTGCTCTTTTCTAGAGCATAAATTTAGGAGACAGGAATAACTGGGTTCAAACAGAAGCCCTTCAGTGTGATGTTCCTAAAATATCATGCTTTACTAAGTCTTTTTTTTAACATCTTTATTGGAGTATAATTGCTTTACAATGGTGTGTTAGTTTCTGCTTTATAACAAGGTGAATCAGTTATACATATACATATGTCCCCATATCACTTCCCTCTTGCATCTCCCTCCCTCCCACCCTCCCTATCCCACCTTTCTAGGTGGTCACAAAGCACTGAGCTGATCTCTCTGTGCTATGCGGCTGCTTCCCACTAGCTATCTGTTTTACGTTCGGTAGTGTATATATGTCCATGCCACTCTCTTACTTTGCCCCAAGCTTACCCTTCCCCCTCCCTGTATCCTCAAGTCCATTCTCTAGTAGGTCTGCGTCTTTATTCCGGTTTTGCCCCTAGGTTCTTCTGACCATTTTTTTCCTTTCTTTTTTTTTTTTAGATTCCATATGTATGTGTTAGCATATGGTATTTGTTTTTCTCTTTCTGACTTACTTCGCTCTGTATGACAGTCTCTAGGTCCATCCACCTCACTACAAATAACTCAGTTTCGTTCCTTTTTTATGGCTGAGTAATATTCCATTGTATATATGTGCCACATCTTCTTTATCCATTCATCTGTTGATGGACACTTAGGTTGCTTCCATGGCCTGGCTATTGTAAATAGAGCTGCAATGAACACTTTGGTACATGACTCTTTTTTTTTTTTTTTTTTTTTTTTTTGTGGTACGCGGGCTTCTCACTGTTATGGCCTCTCCCGTTGTGGAGCACAGGCTCCAGACGCGCAGGCTCAGCGGCCATGGCTCACGGGCCGAGCCGCTCCGCGGCATGTGGGATCTTCCCAGACCAGGGCACGAACCCGTGTCCCCTGCATCAGCAGGCAGACTCTCAACCACTGCGCCACCAGGGAAGCCCATGACTCTTTTTGAATTATGGTTTTCTGAGGGTATATGCCCAGTAGTGGGACTGCTGGGTCATATGGTAGTTCTATTTTTAGTTTTTTAAGGAACCTCCATACTGTTCTCCATAGTGGCTGTATCAATTTACATTCCCACCAACAGTGCAAGACGGTTCCCTTTTCTCCACACCCTCTCCAGCATTTATTGCTTGTAGATTTTTTGATGATGGCCATTCTGACCGGTGTGAGATGATACCTCATTGTAGTTTTGATTTGCATTTCTCTAATGATTAATGATGTTGAGCATTCTTTCATGTGTTTGTGGGCAATCTCTATGTCTTCTTTGGAGAAATGTTTATTTAGGTCTTCTGCCTATTTATGGATTGGGTTGTTTGTTTTTTAAATATTGAGCTGCATGAGTTGCTTGTATGTTTGGAGATTAATCCTTTGTCAGTTGCTTCATTTGAAAATATTTTCTCCCATTCTGAGGGTTGTAGTTTTGTTTTGTATATGGTTTCCTTTGCTGTGCAAAAGCTTTGAAGTTTCATTAGGTCCCATTTGTTTATTTTTGTTTTTATTTCCATTTCTCTAGGAGATGGGTCAAAAAGGATCTTGATGTAATTGATGTCATAGAGTGTTCTGCCTATGTTTTGCTTTAGGAGTTTGATGGTGTCTGGCCTTACATTTAGGTCTTTAATCCATTTTGAGTTTATTTTTGTGTATGGTGTTAGGGAGTTTTCTAATTTCATTCTTTTACATGTAGCTGTCCAGTTTTCCCAGCACCACTTATTGAAGAGGGTGGCTTTTCTCCACTGTATATTCTTGCCTCCTTTATCAAAGACAAGGTGACCATATGTGCGTGGGTTTACCACTGGGCTTTCTATCCTCTTCCATTTATCTGTATTTCTGTTTTTGCACCAGTACCATACTTTCTTGATTACTGTAGCTTTGTAGTATGGTCTGAAGTCAGGGAGCCTGATTCCTCCAGCTCCGTTTTTCTTTCTCAAGATTGCTTTGGCTATTCGGGGACTTTTGTGTTTCCATACAAATTGTGAAAATTTCCCTTCTAGTTCTGTGAAAAATGCCAGTGGTAGTTTGATAGGGATTGCATTGAATCTGTAGATTGCTTTGGGTAGTAGAGTCATTTTCACAGTGTTGATTCTTCCAATCCAAGAACATGGTATATCTCTTCATCTATTTGTATCATCTTTAATTTCTTTCATCAGTGTCCTATAGTTTTCTGCATACAGGTCTTTTGTCTCCTTAGGTAGGTTTACTCCTAAATATTTTATTCTTTTTGTTGCAATGGTAAATGGGAGTGTTTTCTTAATTTCACTTTCAGATTTTTCATCATTAGTATATAGGAATGCAAGAGATTTCTGTGCATTAATTTTGTATCCTGCTACTTTACCAGATTCATTGATTAGCTCTAGTAGTTTTCTGGTAGCATCTTTTGGATTCTCTATGTATAGTATCATGTCATCTGAAAACAGTGACAGCTTTACTTCTTCTTTTCCAATTTGGATTCATTTCTTTTTCTTCCCTAATTGCTGTGGCTAAAACTTCCAAAACTCTGTTGAATAATAGTGGTGAGAGTGGGCAACCTTGTCTTGTTCCTGATCTTAGTGGAAATGGTTTCAGTTTTTCACCAGTGAGGACGATGTTGGCTGTGTGTTTGTCATATATGGCCTTCATTACACTGAGGAAAGTTCCCTCTATGCCTACTCTCCAGAGGGTTTTTATCATAAATGGGTGTTGAATTTTGTCGAAAGCTTTTTCTGCATCAATTGAGATGACCATATGGCTTTTCTTGTTCACTTTCTAAGTATGGTGTATCACGTTGATTGATTTGCATATATCGAAGAATGCTTGCATTCCTGGGATAAATCCCACTTGATCGTAGTGTATGATCCTTTTAATGTGCTGTTGGATTCTGTTTGCTAGTATTTTGTTGAGGAGTTTTGCATCTATGTTAATCAGTGATAGTGGCCTGTAGTTTTCTTTCCTTTTGACATCTTTGTCTGGTTTTGGTATCAGGGTGATGGTGACCTCATAGAATGAGTTTGGGAATGTTCCTCCCTCTGCTATATCATGGAAGAGTTTGAGAAAGGTAGTTGTTAGCTCTTCTCTAAATGTTTGTTAGTATTTTCCTGTGAAGCCATCTGGTCCTGGGCTTTTGTTTGTTGGAAGATTTTTAATCACAGTTCCAATTTCAGTGCTTGTGATTGGTCTGTTCATATTTTCTATTTCTTCCTGGTTCAGTCTCGGAAGGTTGTGCATTTCTATGAATTTGTCCATTTCTTCCAGGTTGTCCATTTTATTGGCATAGAGTTGCTTGTAGTAATCTCTCCTTATCCTTTGTATTTCTGCAGTGTCAGTTGTTACTTCTCCTTTTTCATTCTAATTCTGTTGGTTTGAGTCCGCTCCCTTTTTTTCTTGATGAGTATGGCTAATCTTTTATCAATTTGGTTTATCTTCTCAAAGAACCAGCTTTTAGTTTTATTGATCTTTGCTATCATTTTCTTCATTTCTTTTTCATTTATTTCTGATCTCATGTTTATGATTTCTTTCATTCTGGTAACTTTGGGGTTTTTTTGTTCTTCTTTCTCTAATTGCTTTAGGTGTAAGTTTAAGTTGTTTATTTGAGATGTTTCTTGTTTCTTAAGGTAGGATTGTGTTGCTATAAACTTCCCTCTTAGAACTGCTTTTGCTGCATCCTGTAGGTTTTGGGTCATCTTGTTTTCATTGTCATTTGTTTCTAGGTATATTTTGAGTTCCTCTTTGATTTCTTCAGTGATATCTTGGTTATTAAGTAGTGTGTTGTGAAGCCTCCATGTGTTTGTATTTCTTACAGGTTTTTTCCTGTAATTGAGATCTAGTCTCATAGCATAGTGGTTGGAAAAGATACTTGATACGATTTCAATTTTCTTAAATTTACCAGGGCTTGATTTATTTTCCAATATATGATCTATCCTGGAGAATGTTCCATGAGCACTTGAGATGAATGTGTACTCTGCTGTTTTTGAATGGAATGTCCTATAAATATCAATTAAATACATCTTGTTTAATGTAATTAAAGCTTGTGTTTCCTTGTTTACTTTCATTTTGGATGATCTGTCCATTGTTGAAAGTGGGGTTTTAAAATCCCCTACTGTGATTGTGTTACTGTTGATTTCCCCTTTTATGGCTGTTAGTATTTGCCTTATGTATTGAGGTGTTCCTATGTTGGGTGCATAAATATTTACAATTGTTATATCTTCTTGGATTGATCCCTTGATCATTAGGTAGTGTCCTTCTTTGTCTCTTTTAAGAGTCTTTGTTTTAAATTCTATTTTGTCTGATATGAGAATTGCTACTGCAGCCTTCTGATTTCCATTTGCATGGAATATCTTTTTCCATCCCCTCACTTTCAGTCTGTAGGTGTCCCTAGGTCTGAAGTGGGTCTCTTGTAGACAGCATATATATGGGTCTTGTTTCTGTATCCATCAGCAAGCCTGTGTCGTTTGGTTGGAGTATTTAATCCATTTACATTTAAGGTAATTATCAATATGTATGTTCCTATTACCATTTTCTTAATTGTTTTGGGTTTGTTATTGTAGGACTTTTCCTTCTCTTGTGTTTCCTGCCTAGAGAACTTCCTTTAGCATTTGTTGTAAAGCTGGTTTGGTGGTGCTGAATTCTCTTAGCTTTTGCTTGTCTGTAAAGCTTTTAATTTCTCTGTCAAATCTGAATGAGATCCTTGCTGGGTAGAGTTACGTTGGTTGTAGATTTTTCTCTTTCATCACTTTAAATATGTCCTACCACTCCTTTGTGGCTTGCAGAATTTCTGCTGAAAGATCAGCTGTTAACCTTATGGGGATTTCCTTATGTGTTATTTGTTATGTTTCCCTTGCTGCTTTTAATATTTGTTCTTTGTATTTAATTTTTGATAGTTTGATTAATATTTGTCTTAGTGTGTTTCTCCTTGGATTTATCCTGTATGGGACTCTCTTCGCTTCCTGAACTTGATTGTTTATTTCCTTTCCCATATTAGGGAAGTTTTCATCTATAATCTCTTCAATATTTTCTCAGTCCCTTTGTTTTTCTCTTCTTCTTCGGGGACCCCTATAATTAGAATGTTGGTGCGTTTAATGTTGTCCCAGAGGTCTCTGAGACTGTCCTCAATTCTTTTCATTCTTATTTCTTTATTCTGCAGTAGTTATTTCCACTATTTTATCTTCCAGGTCACTTATCCGTTGTTCTGCCTCAGTTATTCTGCTATTGATCCCTTCTAGAGAATTTTTAATTTCATTTATTGTGTTGTTCATCACTGCTTGCTCTTTAGTTCTTCTAGGTCCTTGTTAAATGTTTCTTGTATTTTCTCCATTCTATTTCCAAGATTTTGTATCATGTTTACTATCATTATTCTGAATTGTTTTTCAGGTAGACTGCCTCTTTCCTCTTCATTTGTTAGGTCTGGTGGGTTTTTATTTTGCTCCTTCATATGCTGTGTGTTTCTCTGGCTTCTCATTTTGCTTAACTTACTGTGTTTGGGGTCTCCTTTTCACAGGCTGCAAGTTCGTAGTTCCCGTTGTTTTTGGTGTCTGTCCCCAGTGGCTAAGGTTGGTTCAGTGGGTTGTGTAGGCTTCCTGGTGGAGGGGACTAGTGCCTGTATTCACATGGATGAGGCTGGATCTTGTCTTTCTGGTGGGCAGGTCCACGTCTGGTGGTGTGTTTTGGTGTGTCTGTGGCCTTATTATGATTTTAGGCAGCCTCTCTGCTAATGAATGGGGTTGTGTTCCTGTCTTGTTAGTTGTTTGGCAAATGGTGTCCAGCACTGTAACTTGCTGGTCATTGAGGGGAGCTGGGTCTTGGTGTTGAGTCGGAGATCTCTGGGAGATTTTCGCCGTTTGATATTACGTGGAGCTGGGAGGTCTCTTGTGGACCAGTGTCCCGAAGTTGGCTCTCCCACCTCAGAGGCACAGCCCTGACGCCTGGCTGGACCACCAAGAGCCTGTCCTCCACATGGCTCAGAATAAAAGGGAGAAAAAAGGAAAGAAAGAAGAAGATAAAATAAAATAAAGTAAAATAAAATAAAGTTATTAAAATAAAAAATATTTGTTGAGAAAAAAAAATTTTTTGAGTAAAAGAAAAAACAACAAAGAAAAAACGGACAGACAGAACCCTAGGACAAATGGTAAAAGCAAAGCTATACAGACAAAATCACACACAGAAGCATAAACATACACACTCACAAAAAGAGAAAAAGGGAAAAAAATTTATGTATCGTTGTTCCCAAAGTCCACCTCCTCAATTTGGGATGATTCGTTGTCTATTCGGGTATTCCACAGATGCAGGGTACATCAAGTTGATTGTGGAGATTTAATCCGCTGCTCCTGAGGCTGCTGGGAGAGACTTCCCTTTCTCTTCTTTGTTCGCACAGCTCCTGGGGTTCAGCTTTGGATTTGGCCCCGCCTCTGTGTTTAGGTCACCTGAGGGTGTCTGTTCTTCGCTCAGACAGGATGGGCTTAAAGGAGCAGCTGTTCCGGGGGGCTCTGGCTCACTCAGGCCGGTGGGAGGGAAGGGTATGGTGTGTGGGGTGAGCCTGCGGCGGCAGAGGCCAGCGTGACGTTGCACCAGCCTGAGGGGCGCTGTGTGTTCTCCCGGGGAAGTTGTCCCTGGATCACAGGACCCTGGCAGTGGCGGGCTGCACAGGTTCCTGGGAGGGGAGGTGTGGAGAGTGAGCTGTGCTCGCACACAGGCTTCTTGGTGGCTGCAGAAGCAGACTCAGCGTCTCATGCCCGTCTCTGGGGTCCGCGCTGATAGCCGCGGCTCGCGCCTGTCTCTGGAGCTCCTTTAAGCAGCGCTCTTAATCCCCTCTCCTCGCACACCAGGAAACAGAGGCAAGAAAGAGTCTCTTGCCCCTTCGGCAGCTCCAGACCTTTTCCCGGACTCCCTCCCGGCTAGGTGTGGTGCACTAGCCCCTTCAGGCTGTGTTCACACAGCCGACCCCAGTCCTCTCCCTGCAATCCGACCGAAGCCCGAGCCTCAGCTCCCAGCCCCCGCACGTCCCGGCAGGTGAGGAGACATGACTCTCGGGCTGGTGAGTGCTGGTTGGCAGCGATCCTCCATGCAGGAACCTCTCTGCTTTGCCCTCTGCACCCCTGTTGCTGCGCTCTCCTCCGCAGCTCCAAAGTTTCCCGCCTCGGCCACCCACAGTCTCCGCTCTCGAAGAGCCTTCCTAGTGTGTGGAAACCTTTCCTCCTTCACAGCTCCCTCCCACTGGTGCAGGTCCCGTCCCTATTCTTTTGTCTCTGTTTTTTCTTTTGCCCTACCCAGGTACGTGGGGAGTTTCTTGCCTTTTGGGAAGTCTGAGGTCTTCTGCCAGAGTTCAGTAGGTGTTCTATAGGAGCTGTTCCACATGTAGATGTATTTCTGATGTATTTGTGGGGAGGAAGGTGATCTCCACGTCTTATTCTTCCGCCATCTTGAAGCTCCTCCTACTAAGTCTTATTTTTTCCTTATAGTCAACATGGGGATGACATTGGTACCAGCAGCTTTGGATTATTATAAGGTTTGGATCAGCTTACATACAGAATGCTTTTTAGTAGCTAAAATTAAAAAACCTGGCTTGGTGGGGAATTTTGTAAATCATGAACAGTGTATTTTCCTAAGGCATGCAGGTCTGTGGGCTGGTACTGAGGCAGAGTCCAGTGATTCAGACCAGAAATTGGCTGAGTTGTCAGCTTCACTGACCAGAAACCTCAGTCTGAGGAGTGAGTATCAATCATGAGGGTGAGGTAACAGACAGAAAGGAAAGGATCAGGGTGAGATCCAAGGGGAGACCTAGGGGTCACACCATGGACAGGGATGAAGCACGAAGTAGAGAACTGGGCAGTCAAGATTGGAAGTGGAGTGCAAGGTGGGATAATGTCCAGGAGTCTGGGGAGAAGGCAGGGGTGCCAGGATCTTGTGCCTCCTCAGGGCTGGTGGTATGGCACAGAAGTGGTTCGCGGGTTCAAAGGGTGAGATTATGGTAGACGATGCAAGTCTCAAGGTTTGCCTTTAACACCTATTTATACCATTTGATGGGTTGTCTAATAACAGTGTTTGCTATGTAGGGGAGATTATTTGACAGATTCTCACACCATTTATTCTTGAGGCATTTCCATCCAAATGGGACTGCTGACAATGATCTGAAACCTAATCAACTGGCCTTTTGTTTTTCCTAGACTGCCACTGTAGCAGAACCTGTTAGATGCTCACCAAACCCATTTCCTCTTCTTCCTGAGTATATGGCTCAAATATATTTTCCTGCCTTCTTATTGTACCCATATAACTGTGTTCTAGCCAGAGGAATGTGAAGAGACGTGATATGTACCACTTCCAGGCCTGGCCCCTAAAATCCTCCGATTGCCTCTTTTAAGCACCCTTCTGCTCTGGCTTGCTAGAATGACATTGACCCTTTAGGTGGTTTTGGAAACCACATGTTGAAGATAGCAGAACCTGAGCATGAAAGGAGGCAGGGCTTTGACTCCCTCCTTGGAGGATAGCCGCTCAACTACTAAATTGAACTGTTACATGAGTTTGTTGTTCCAAGTCAGTGAAATGTTGGGGTTAGTTTGTTTTATCAGCTAATGTTACCTTAAGTCCTATGGTTACCTAATGAAGCTGTTGGGATTTGAAAGGAGCCCATAAATAACACCCCTCTCTTCCTTGCCTGAAATCAGAGTGAACTGAAGATCAACACAGGAGCCAGTCAGATGGAAATAAAATGGTTAACTTTAACCATTACATACATATGCAACCAAATGGGCTTGTTAATATGCTCTGCTGCCCCTGCCTCCAGTCTAGACCCTAAAATTGCCACTTGAAGGAAAATTAGCATTTTCACAGCAGATATACTCATCTGGGATTGCAGCATTACTCTGGTCCAAGGAACAGGAGAGGAAAAGAGACCAAATTTTAGGGTTTATAGTTCTCTTTTAACTTAGCTGTGTGAGCTGATAGTTTTCACCCTCCATCCTTGGACTGTCTGTAAGGAGTGGCCCATGACCAGGAGACCAGGAGGATTATCTAGTGGACGTCTGTTTACATGTCAACACAAGGATTGCAGTTCATGTCTCCACACCACACATGATCTGATGGGCACAAAATGTATTTACCACCATGGCCTTTCCACGAATACTTTTTTTTTTTTTTTGCAGTACGCAGGCCTCTCACTGTTGTGGCCTCTCCCGTTGTGGAGCACAGGCTCCGGACGCACAGGCTCAGCGGCCATGGCTCACGGGCCCAGCTGCTCCATGGCATGTGGGATCTTCCCGGACCGGGGCATGAACCCATGTCCCCTGCATCGGCAGGCGGATTCTCAACCACTGCGCCACCAGGGAAGCCCCTCCACGAATACTTTTGAATCAACCAGAAACACCCCTGGTTTTTGTCTCCTGTCGTTCTCCGTTTGGGAAAGTCATTCGCTTTATTGACCAAGCTTCTATGTGAGGGATGTTTGTAGACCAGTGAGGAAGGGCACAAACCTCTAGTTTGTTAGAGAAGTAGATCTTCAGAAATTAGGAGGTGGCATTTTCAGGTGGATTACCTTCACAGCTTGCTGTATCTGTACGTTCTGGGTGCCGATGGATTTTTTTTGTCATTGTCCCGTGGAGCATTTTCCATCATGGTTATGATTGATTTGGGTCATCATGCCAATGCTTGTGTGCAAATTGGCTATTAATAAGGCCCCAAAGTCAGAATAGGTGATGAGATGTGTCACCCAGTCATGTAAAAGGGTAGAAATTTGATCTCTCACTCACACTTATTAGAGGATCTGTCAGCTTATAAATCCTACAGTTCTTTGTTTTGTTGCCAGATGAATGGAGCATTATTATAGCTTTCAGCTGGGGAAAGTATCTTCAAATTAAAGGCTAACTCCTAAAGCAGTGACTGTTTCAGGGACTTGCTTGGTCTATTGTGATTGTGCCTGTGGACTGAATCCATAAAAGATAAAACTAAGTAGCACTGACTGTGGAGTTTAAGGTCAGACATCAGGACCAGTATCACTTCATAAGCCATTTGCTGTGCATGGGTAACTGAGCTTTCTGCCAACTCAAAAGCACAGTTAATATGGCTATTAAACAGAATAAGAAACTTAGAGATGATCTACAGTTGTAGTGGGGTATCAGTGAATGCAAGTCAATCTAAATGATGAAAAGCGATTCTATTCTGATGGCTGGGTCATGGTAGGGAAATTCAAATCTTTTGAGCTTAGAGGACTAATGGAGAGCCCATCAACATCTGGGATGTGCCAGTATTTCAGAAGAACTGACCACCCAGCAGTAGAAGAAAAATTGAATAAAACATTTATTTACTATTATTAACAGACTTAAATTTTCAAGGCTCCTCCTCCCTACTTTTATGAAAAGACACCTTCAATTCTATAAAGTTCTGTATGTTAGTTATTATTCTGTTACTTCATTTGAGTCTTAAAACAATCCAGGGAGGTAGAGAAAAAGGGGAATATATTCAACATATAAAATGAACAAGATGTGGGCCATTGCTATATGCTGACACTCATCAGGGAGTACAGCAGAGACCAAAAGGACTCAATCTAGACCTCAAAGTCCCCAGAGAGTCCTGGGAAAATGATCTGAATAGACTCTGTGAGTAGCAATGGGAAGGATCCTTCTGTCCTGCAAGCAGGAGAGTCAGTGAAAGTCTGTAATTCATTTTCTGCACAGATTGCAAAATTGAATGCTGATTAAGCTCAGGTATTTAGAAATTGACCTGTATACATGACCACAAAACTGTGGTTTGGGGTCTGGAAATACAAAAGCAGCACTGACCACTTCCCTACAATTTTATAGCTGAGTCAGATTTAGAAATAGAAGGTACTCAAATGTTTTTGATTAATTAAATGTTGGTTAAGATGAGCTAAAATGACAGGTCACAATGAAGTGTTAGTTATAAGAACTCAGGATAGGACAGTGTAGAAAACATTGGGTTGACATAATTGGATGCAGGAATACAGTAGCTAATGTGAATTATGCTTGAAATTAAAGGAGTGCATCATTTCATCTTATTGTTAAAATAAAGAGCTAATGCTATACAAGGTAGACTATAACTGGGTCGGCATGTGGGTAACCGGGCACTAGAATATAAAAAGAGTATTTACAACAGCACAAGCCATAGGGAAACTGTATGTTGAAACCATATTCATCTATTTGGACCAACAGAACATAGGGTCTCGTTTATTTATTTTAAACATAATTAAAGTAGTGGATATTATTGTTGTTCGCTAAACAGAAATGTCCCAAGAACATATGCAAAAGGATAAGAAAGCTGGGTCAAACTGAGAGAAATTTGAAGATCACAGTTCATGGAAGTAAGGCAACTCATTAATCTGGCTCCCAGACTGACCTCTGGTGAACCTCTTTGTCTGCGACACTGATTAGAAAGCCATGGGATGTTGTCTCTTAACCAGACAAGAGTTGGTCTCGCTATCGTAAAGCACGCTTCACACACTATTTCAGAGGGCTATAATTCTAGATATCTGACACAATTGGGAGATTAGGAAGCTCAAAAACAGTTCAATATAGTTCAAGTCCACTTCGTTAATAAAGTGATTCATGAGACCAGATCCATCTGAGATATAGAAATATTAAATAATAACAGAACCTAGAATTTATGGGACACCTTCCCTCTCCACAGTATGAAATGTTTTCACATATACTCTATTTGATTTAGGTTAATATCCTCTCCATGTCATGGAAGTAATGTGAGTAAGTAAAATCATTCCCATTTAAAAGAGAGGAGAACCAAGGCATGGAGAGGTGAGGCGATTTACTCCATGCCTCGGCATCAGAAGTAGAACTAGAGATTTCAGCTTATCAGCCACTCTCTCACTAATGCTGATGGTCCAGATTCTAGTGGGTTATCCTAGGGGCATCAGAAACACTGCAGGCTGAATTCTTGTCTGCTTCCTCATACTTTTGTAATCTCTTTGCTAACTGCATATCCTTTGACTGAAAGATTCTTGTATTTCTGTGAGAGAAATAGGACATTAAAGAGTTTCTTTGGAAGTCAAGGAAATCATTGCTGTTTTGTGGAAGGAAGAAAACTTGGCTAATTGCTGCTCTGCCACTTTGGAAATGTTGAAAAATCAGTAGCAAAGACTTAGTTAAAGCTTAAAAGAAAGAAATGCAGGACAATAAGCCACCTGCTGTGGCTGGGAGTGGGGGGTGCAGAGCAGTAAATCCAGGAGGTGGTTTTCATGTACAGTGTATAATTTGGGCCCTGACAGAGCTCAGATGAGGAATAGGCCTATATAACTATTGATCCACAGGGCTATCAGGGACATCATTTAACTTGATGGCTTGTCTTGGTCCCTTAGGATGTGGACTCAGCTTTAACCTGCAAAGAAAAAAACATTAAAGGTAAATGAAAGGAGTAGAAGGGAAAAACGATGGAGAATCTCTCATAATCCTCCCTTTTAATATGAAACATTTCCAAATGACCCCAGTTTTTAGTTCTCAATAAGTGTTGGTTTATTTCATTTATTTACTTATCTGATTATGTGGAGAAATGCCTACTTCCTAATGTTCTATTACACATTTACAAATATATCATCCACACCTAGTCTTCAACAGTGATTACAGCCTAGGAGACAAAGGGAAAGAGACTGCCCCTGGCCAGAGTCAGACACAATCCAGGCCAGTGGGAGACTCCACAGCAGGAAAATGGGATGCTTGTCACCCAGTGGGTGGAGTTGGGTGCCAGCCAAGAGGCAGAGTGATCTTCTCTCACTGAGACTTTGCTGTACGTGGAACTGCAGAAGCTGGTAGGTTTTAGCCCATTGATTAAATCCTGCCACTCCTTGAGGCCATCGCGAATATTCCTGAACCATAGATCTGCCTCCATGTCTGGCCCATCTCTGACACTTGCCTTTTTCCTGTCCCCTTGCGTGGGCCCCCTTCTCATTCTGTCTTCATTCTACTTCCCAACCTGTTTGCCTGTTTTTTGATTTCTAATCCTCGGCTGGGTTATCTGTTGATGGCCTGGCTTCATCCTGTTGACCTAATTGTCTGGCACCCCTGCTCTAGTTTTGACCTTTTTCCCCTTTCTTTGATCGCAGTTCAGACTGGCCTTCCAGTTATATTGCTTTCAGCTGCCTTTAGTAAACACTCCATTTGGGCCTGGCCATGTTCCAGAAATTTAAACTGCAGTGTATGCTTTTCTCTCTGACTTCACATCATGCTAAGGGATAGACCCACATATATTTAAAGGCTAAAAGATCAAAATCCTAATCCAAATCCATCACAAGTCTTTTGTTCATTTCTACCATTAACTGAAGAGTTTGTTTGTAATCAACCCACAGATATTACTCACTGTTGGTGAAAAATAAGATGGTTGCATGTCATATCTGCTAATGTGCATACCTCCCCCAGACAGTCTCTTGTAAAATTTGTTATTCCTTCGAGGTGTACCCTCAATGAATATTTCATATCATTTCATTGACATAATTTGTGAATTGAAGGGAAAATGTTTTATGTCTTGCATCTTCTAAAAAGGGAAATCTCTGCTTCTTTAGGTGCCCTGGCTCTGTGCTCTTTCAGGTCCTCATCTGCTTCCCTGACCTTCCTCCATGTCCTCCTCACCTGTCCTCAGGCCTGGTAGTCTTGGTGTGCTTCTGGGTTTGGTCTTGGCAGCTTTCTCAGCCCACACAATTTCTTTGATGACTCCCTGATCTTAGATTGAGCCCTTAACCTTCTTTTCTACCCAAATGCCTAATGGATCTCCTACTTGATTATCATAAAGAAATTTCCAACAGAAGTGCCCAAACCCATACTCATCCTCTCCCCCTTTCCAAACCTGATCACCTGCCTGCATCCTCACTCTCAAATTATACCAGTTTCTCCCTTTCCACCTTCACCTGAGATGGCCTCCAACCCAGGATCCTTGGCTTTAATTTTGTTTCCCTGTCTCCACTGTGCACAGTCAATAATAGGAGTTTAACATGCTGAATCAATGAATGAATAAGTCAATATATTAGTGGTAAGTAGAGAACAAAGCCTTAGGGGTGAATACAAGCAAAATGTGGGCAGTTAAATTTAAACCAGGTATGGCAAGCACATTTCTACTCCCTTGCCAATGATGGTCTAATGGTAGTGGCTGTCTGGAGCACTGTGTTTTAGGAATGTCAGACTAAGGTAGGGTTCACAGGTGAGAGTCCCATGGCCAAGTAGGAGGGCTTGGGAGGAGAACATTGCAGCTTTATTGCCATGAATTTGCACTTCTGTTCTCTAGGCAACAGGATTTTCTACAATTTATAGAGTAGTGTGAAGAATATGACATTGAGAAGTATCATGATAAACAGTGGTGTACAGGATGGGTTGTGTTGGAGAAAGACTGGAGCCCTTTTGTATGTGTATGTGTGTGTACACGTTTGTGGGTACCAACAGAAAGACTATCTTCATCTTGATTCCTCTAACACATACTTTTTATGTGTCTGTATCTTGATTTGCTCTATTGTTATAAGTTCCTGGAGGTCCAGCATCTTGTTTCTGAACATTTTTGAATAAAAGCTTTCTGTGTTGTTTCTTCCTTACGGAACCTCAGTGGGTGACTTTAGGATCAAGGTCCCATGTGAACTACTCTAGAATGGATTCTCCCAAGGTGCTTCCTAATCTGGGAACCCCATTGCTTGATGCTTGTATACTCCTAAGAACTGGCAGAGAGTGGGTGTTTATTGGTAGGTGTAAACAAAAATTATGGGTATGTTATCAGAGGTTACTCATGCATCCCTGAGGCCAGAAGTTAGGATGTAGTAGAATGAGTTCAAATGGTCTGCCGTGACAGGAAGTGTGCACTTTTACACATCCCTACTGCACGCACAAAGGTATGGCCCATTCCACCGGCAGGGTAGCCTTGCCAAAGCATTTATGTTGTGTATAGGCACAGTCAAAACATGTTGCTGAAACACAAGAGAAATCAACACCAAAGCTTGATTTCCCCCCTCCTCCTTGTATCTTTAACATTAGAAAAATTTTCCCTTTTGTACATGAAATTGCTGCCAATTGCACAGTACCGTGGAACTTACCTAGTTAATATTGGCAGGAATAAGGGGCCCATGTAGTTGAACATAGAGAATAGAGTAAGGCTGCTGTTCCTAGAAGCTCTGGTAGCTGTTTTTCATCTCTAAGATTTATAGGAGTTTACACATTTAATATTTACACTGGAAAATCTACTGAGGATCAAAAGAAGCTTCAGGTTACAGGACTGGGGTATACTGCTGGTTGAAGGTAAAATAGCGTAAAACTAAGAACAGTCACCTGAGATTGACAAGGGAGTATGCCAGTGACATGAGGACACGTGACTACAGAGTATGCATATCGAATTTGAGATGGTTGTGAGTTTATGCCTGTGCCATCTTACTATGTAAACACTGAAGGCTAGATATCGGCTGCTTTCCATTTGAGGTTGCTCATTGAGAATGAACGCAATTCTATATACTTCAACATAATTCTAGGGTAACTGTAATTGGAGAAGTTAGGAGATACAAATTCTAGTTCAGCTGCTACCCTGCCACTAATTGGTTTAGGAAAAGTCACTTCATCTGTTAATGACTCTGTTTCCTCATGTATAAGATGGGCAGAAAGCAAAATATGGAGGCATTGCTTATTTTTCTGAGTTTTCAGGAGAAGAAAAGAGAACTTGTGCAGCTGCTAGGAGGGGAAGAAACAACAAGAATAAACCTTTGGGGCATATACTGGAATTGAGTCTTGGGTCTCTCCCTCTTTAGGCAAAAAGCAGCTACTCAGAGAGAGGTAATATAGTGTGGGAACCCCAATTATGAATTCAGTGAAAGGATGCTTTTTATAGGATAGCACATTTCTGTAGGCACAGAGTTCAATGTGAAGTTCAGACCCACACAGGGATTGAATCTGGTGTGGATGTTCTACCAGGAGAAAAGAACTCCTGGAAGAACGTGGCAGGCTTTAATCGAGCAGGTCGGGGTCAGAGGCTCTATTCATTTTATTCATGAATGAAAGGGCAAGTATAGAAAACACTGGGACTTTGTTTAGAAGGGATTTTGCTTGCGGTAAGAGTTCCAGTAAAGCAGCTTGGTTTGAGGTTTCAACTTGGCAATATGAATGGGAAGTTGGGCTGTAGCAAGTTGGATGGTTTCTAATACCATAGATGGTTTCCAATACCATACTTCCTTCTGATAGAAAGTTGTTTTTTTTTTTTTTAAGGATGGAGAATGGAACCATTGCTGGAACAAGGATGATCCAAAAGGTAAAAATGTGACCTAAGAAATCATTTGTGCATAGCAATGTGCTGTTAAGTCAAATGTTTTAGTTGTGGAAGTCAAGGGTACCAGATAACTGAATTTATATAAGCATTTGAGAAAGAGACCGTATAAAAATTTGTTAAAGATAAATGTTTACCAAACGTAGGGTAGATAGATAGTGGGAAGCAGCCGCAGAGCACAGGGAGATCAGCTCGGTGCTTTGTGACTGCCTGGAGGGGAGGGATGGGGAGGGTGGGAGGGAGGGAGATGCATGAGGGAGGGGATGTGGGAACAGATGTATATGTATGACTGATTCACTTTGTTATAAAGCAGAAACTAATAAAAAAAAATAAATTAATTAAAAAAAAAAAAGATAAATGTTTAGTTAAGTTAAAAAATGAAATGAAGCACTTAGGTCTTAGTTCAAAGAAAAATAAAAATATCATTCTAGACTATTTAGACATGAAATGAGAACATCACACACAAAAACTGATGGAGTGTAGCTAAAACTATAATCAAAGAAAATGTATAATTTTAAATGTTTTAATTAATAAATAAGAAAGACTACAAGAAGTAAAAACAGAGTGTAGCCTTAAAAAGCATAAAAGGGAAATCAGTAAATATAAAAGAAGATTTTCATGAACAAGAAAAGAGAGCCCAGAAGAGGAAGGTAAGTGGGATGAATTTCTGCCCTCGCTTCTGTCACTGGTCTCAAGATTGCAACCCATATTCACCATCTCCTCTACTGTGCATCCTAGTATCACTTCATGATTGCCTAGCACTTCTGCTGGTCTAGGTGTTTACCTGGTAAGATGACTGAGACCCACATGCTTGAGTAACCAGAGCCCCCAGTTGTCATACCCTTCTCAGGCCATGGCTGTGCACTTGTCCACATACTGTCAAAATTGGACAAAGTTCTACCAAGAGATGCCTCAGTGGATCAGTTGGTTTCCAAAAACATTCTTCCCTTCCCAGTCAGCACCCCTCCTTCCTCCTGATGATTAGGTCATTTACCCTAGTGACTCATAGTCTGCTGGTCTCTTGGCATGAGGATCCTGAAGTGACCAGATGGAATCAGAGCTTAGAGTTTAATGTGGTTCTTGCTGTGTCACCTGAGGGAAGCTTTCCTTCTCTGGGACCCAATATCTCTAAATCTACAGAGTTCAGGAGCAGGAATCACAAATTCCCACAAGTGAGTCACTGTGAGTGCTGGTAAGTGGTGCCACTCCTGTTTCCAGCCATTTTTTTCTGAAACTATATAGTCTGTCTATGGAGATTCAGCACCATATAGTGTGCATTGACTTGGAGTATATATTACAATCTGGAGAGGGTGCCCCATTCTCACATAGTATCATCTCTGAGCTGGCACCTCAGTTGCACCTTTGAAAGGCCACCCCATTGCTTTATCCGGCTGAAACTTCTGGGTGATGTGATGTGAGATAAGACTAGTGGATCCAATGACCATGTACCCATTGTTGTGCTTCCTTTGCTGTAAAGTGGGTACCTCAGTCCAATATGATATTTGTGGGGTCTGGGTCAGCAGCTCAAATATTCACCTCTAAAATAGTGATGCTGACTGAGGCCTACAGACAGGAAAGGCAAACCCATGGATAGAAAGTGTTTTAAATCCAATCAGGATGAATCACTGACTCACTTCTAGGATATAGGATAGGGCGCAATGTAATCATTGGTTGTCTTTTTGAGGGATGGTACCTTTTCAGAAACTCAGCATTGGTCTCTATTCATGGTAGGTGAGACATTTGGGGGCAGCAGTAGCTACCTCAGTCTTAGTGCCTGGGAGCCCATGCTGTTAGGCCCATGCGCAGACCTCTTCCCTGTTTCTTTGGCCACTCAGTTCCTACAAACATTCTGCCAGCACGGGTGGGTTGATGCAGAGGCTGGCTAACATCAGTTGAACAAGTCATCCTGCCTGCCTGTTTGTTTAGACCTTCTATGGTGGACACTCTCCAGTGGATTAGTTAACATGAAGGTAAAGATCTTCACATTCTGTGCCACCTTCTGGAGATTCATCCTTATCCTTCTTCCTGAACTCCTCTTGTCTGTGATCTTCCAATCTCTCTCCTTCAGGCTCCTGACACACCAGAGGAGCCATTCCCCATTGGCCTTAAGCCCACATGGATTCTTATCTTGAGTCACTTCTCATTCCATAGTGCACTGCCCACTGCATCTTCTGAAGCTGTGCCCTTTGGGAGGATTTTCTGTATTACTGCCTTTCTAGGCCACCTCTGAGTGGGGCTGTTGTATAGTAGCTGCCCATTTTCACCCCACACCTACATATTGAACAGATACATCTGTGACCCAAGCTTCAACTTTTTTCTCTTGTCATTTGGTCCCATGGGAGAGTCTTAAGGGACCTGCCCCTGTGGCCATAGATTGGAGCTGAGGGTGAGGCATTGGTGTAACTGCAGTGAGTGAATTGTGGGTCAAGGCCACCTGCTTGTGCTGGTTGCTTGTGCCCTCTGGCCCGGCTTGTTGGACAGCACTCATCTTATGAGGAATTGTTGCTGAGTCTGCATGACCTCATCACTTGTTAGGTTTGACAGACCCTAGTTCATGGTGCGCAGTTCTGGTCACATGGTCATTTGATGTCCCATAATCAGGCATTATGTCTCTAACCAGGAGCCAGTAGCATACAGGAATCATTTTTCAGAAGACATCATTTTGTCTACAGGTGTCATGACTTTGCTCCAGAACCCCAGGGGGCTATGCTGTGATTCTTCCCCTGGGGCTTACCATGAACTCCACAGGACATCTTTTCCCCATACCAACACCTCTAATTAATAGAGTCTGCCAGTAATATTGACCAAGGGGCAGGTCTGCTTTCATCAGAGCTTGGTCCTGCTTTGCAGAGCCCTTTTCTGCTCTGGGATCTACCCCAAAGTGGTAGCCTATCATGTCACCCAGTAGGGGGATCAGAGCAATATTTTCAAGTACAGAAAAATGTTTCCTGCAGAACCTAGACTATCAGGCATTGTACTTCCTCCTTATTGACAGGAGGTGTGAGACGCAGAATTTTGTCCTTTATTTTTAGAAGGGATGAATCAACATCCCTGGGTCTTTAAAAAAATTCACTTATCTAGCAAGTCCCTGAATCTTCATAGAGTTTATCTCCCACCCTCTGGAGATGTGTTTTACTGAGGCCTCCAACATACTTGGTACTTCTTATTCATCCTGCCCAATAGAATGGATCAGTGTGATATTCTGCAATAGGTCAAGTAGATTTCAATCTCTTAAAGTTACAGCATGACAGAGGTTGGGGAAGTTAACAGTCCCAGAGAAAGATGGTTATTGTATTCTCTTGCCTTTTCAAAATGAAAGAGAAATATTTCTGATCCTTCTTTCTAACAGGGATGGAAATAGGGATTCACCAGATCAATGACTATATACCATATATTTAAGACCATGTTGATCTGCCTTAGAAAACTTACCACATCTGGCACAGCAGCTGTAATTGAGGCTACTGCTAGACTGAGTTTGATGTCATCCACTGTCATCCCTTAGGATCAGTCTGGTTTTTGTAATAACCAGACTGGAGAATTAAGTGGGTATAATGGGGACTACCACCCCTGCATCCTAGATCATGATGAAGTCTTTAGAGTGCTACTAAACTCTGCTGTTCTCCCAGGGACATGATAGAGTGTTTTATTTATAATTTTCAGCTGGGAAGGGGAAGTTTCAGAGGCTTCCACTTGACTTTCCTCGCTACAATAGCTCTTACCCCAAAGGTCAAGGATCCCATGTAAAGATTCTGTCATCTACCAAGTATGTCCATTTCATTTATACATTTGGCATCCGGGGACATTTTCAAATCCCAGGGCTGGATTTGTGGACCCACTGGGCCTGCAAGCAAGATTGGGCCCAGGACTCCATTTATTACTTGGCCCGCATAAGCTCCCACTTTAATAGTGGGGTATTTGTTCAAGGATATAGGTTCCATTGCAGGGCAGAGAACTCTGCATCATCTTTAAGCAAGGGGGTGCTCTATACTCACAGGGAGCAGTGGGCCTCTTGTGTAGGCCCAGAGAGGTCAGGGGGATCTGGAGTGTAAAGGTTTTCAAGTGTATCGACCAAAATGAGCCATCTCAAATCTCATGGTCCCACACGTTCCCCATTCAGGGCCCCGACCTTGGCAAAGTGCACTTACCTGGGCTGAAAATTCAACTTTCTCTGCAGTTTTGTTATTCTTATAATTAAGTCTTGGGCTTGATCCTTAACCTCCTCCTCCCACAGGAGATGAGAAATCAGAGCATCTTTACATGCTGCCAAGGAGGTCCTCTGATTTTCACACTTAGCATTCAATTAATGATTAATCACCCTCAGCCTTTTCTTGTCTTTCTCCAGTGCATCAGTGCCACTCAGCAAGCCATTGTCCTTATAATTACTACTTGCTCCGAACCTCTCAAAGCTTAAGCTACTGCACCTGCCAGTGCATTTTCTTCCACGAGTATCCTATCCCAGGTTGTCACTGGTGAGAAGTTTGAGCAATTGCACTGCTACAGCAAGGCTGTAGTTCTCTACCAACCTCTAGGGATGGGGTCCTCAATGCCAACTAGTTAGCAGGTGATCCAGTTCCAAAACTGCCTATCAATTCAGCCTTCTTTCTTAGATTACTTCTAACAACAACTGTCTAAAGAATGGTTCCCTGATTGGGCTTCCCTGGTGGCGCAGTGGTTGAGAGTCCGCCTATCAATGCAGGGGACACGGGTTCGTGCCCCAGTCCGGGAAGATCCCACGTGCCGCGGAGCAGCTGGGCCCGTGAGCCGTGGCTGCTGAGCCTGTGCATCCGGAGCCTGTGCTCCGCAACGGGAGAGGCCACAACAGTGAGAGGCCCGCGTACTGCAAAAAAAAAAAAAAAAAAAAAAAGAATGATTCCCTGAGAAAAAGACTCTGAACTGGATGCTCCCATGTAGGAAGCTAATTGGTGAATGCTTTCAGGTTCAGTACCTTAGGGGGAGTGAAGGGAGGTGTTAGACTGTGACAGAGTTGCCACAAGAACCATATCCACTTCCATGGCGAGCCCTGGAGCTGGGATGGTTCTTGAGAATCTCCCTGCTTTGAAGCAAGGAGTCTGGACCTTCATATCCCTAACCTACCAGTCACAGGACATGGGCTGTCTAGGGGAGGAGTATGGCTCGAGGCAAGGCAGCTCTCTCCTGCTAAGGGCGGGTGAAGAGAGGGACTCAGTTTAAACTGTCATCCATCAGTACCCAGAAGCTAGAGAAATGAGTGTACAAGCCAAGATGGAGGGTCTAAGCAGCGCATCATAGCAGCCATTCCTTTCCTGTATACAAATGATAACCCCTAAAACAGGATGAGAAAGACAATCCCATTAATACTAGCAACCAGAAAAAGAAAATGTGTTTATACAAACTTAATAAGGAATGTTAAAGACTTATTTGAAAAAAACAACACGCTTTTATTGAGAAACAATATCTTAATAAATGAAAGTTCATTTCTAAATAAGAAAACTTAAAAGCCAGTTCTTTTCAAATTAACAGGATGGAATATCCAAAAATAGACCTAAGTATAAAATATTTATATACTTAGGGCTAAAATATTTGTATTTTGTATACATATTTTAGGGAACCATTCTTTTTTTTTTTTTTTTTTGCGGTACGTAGGCCTCTTACTGTTGTGGCCTCTCCCGTTGCGGAGCACAGGCTCCAGACGCGCAGGCTCAGCGGCCATGGCTTACGGGCCCAGCCGCTCCACGGCATGTGGGATCTTCCCAGACCAGGGCACGAAACCGTGTCCCCTGCATCGGCAAGTGGACCCTCAACCACTGCGCCACCAGGGAAGCCCAATCAGGGAACCATTCTTAAGACAGTTGTTGTTAGAAGTAATCTAAGAAAGAAAGCTGAATTAATAGGCAGTTTTGGAACTGGATAAAATATATAGGGATAAAATATTTATAAGGATAGGTCTACTAATATCCTATAAAGAACTCCTATAAATTTTAAGAAAATGACAAGCACTCTAGTAAGAAAATGTATAAAGGATATGAACAAATAATTCACAAAAACAGAAAAATAAAGTCAATAAGCATATGAAAAATAAGATTACCTACCAGCGACTAAATACATGCAATTGAAAGCAACAAATAACACCATTTATCATCTATAAAATTGGATAAGGTTTTATAAAAATTGTAATACCCACTGTTGTCCTGGATGTGGGACATACATATGCTCATCTCCAGAGAACGTAAATTGTTATACGTTCACAGAGAATGTAGAGCCCATACAGAAGGTGATCTTGATCTATATCCCCCCAGATTTGATTTGTATCTCTTGATGTAGCAGTTCCATTTCTAGGAATGAATCCCCCAGAAACAATCATTGATAAGCACAAAGCTTCCTCTACAGTGATGTTCAGTACACAATTGTTTATAATCCCCAATGTTGGAAACATCCTATGACTCATAATAAGCACTTATTGAATTGATAATAGCTTATCTATATCATGAAATACTATGTAGTCTTTAAAAATGATATTGTAGAACAATATTCCATGACACAGAAAAATGTGTACATTAGAATGTTAAGTGAATTTAGAAAGCAGTAAAAAACCCTGCAAATATATACTCCAAATGTTAATGATGATTATTTCTAGCTTGCCAGGTTTTGAATAAATTCAGTCTTTTTCTTTTTGATTTTCTTATTTTCTACAATGTTCTGTGAATCCAGGTTGCAATGATTATCTTAAAAGTAAATGGAAAAAAAAGTTCTTTGTTCAGTCCTGATTCTATTCTGATTCACCCTGATACTAGTCTCCCACAGGTCCTTTGCTGATGAGCTCACGTTTTTAAAGACGTATAAAATTTAAAAGAATAAACCTTGAACCAGGGGTGTATAAAAGAGAATGTCTAGTGTAAAAAAAAAGTAAAAGAAAAAAGAAAAATATGAAAAGAAAATTTCAAAAAGAAAGAGAGCTAAAGCTCAAAGTGTGAAGGCTTTCAGAAATGCTTAGCATAGGGAAAAGGATTTAAAGCTAAGCATGGAATAAGAAGGAAAGAAACCCTTTGGCTAGGTGCTTGGCAGCACCAGGGTACTGCTGATGAAAGATCAGTACAGTGCAAACTCCGTCAGTCCTCTTTTACATTCATCTCTTCTACCAAAAGGAACGATGCTGGGGCTGTGAAGCAGGAACAAATCTCAGTAGGAAGGAACTAGGCTCATGTGCATGAACAGATCAGGGACCTCCCTGCTCTGGGTGAATTCTAATTTTCTGATTGGAGCAGACGCCCTTCTGTGTTCTTGCACCCAAGGGGGCAGGTCACTGCCAGTGTTCATGGACCGACTGGGTCGGCGGGCGGGGCAGTGATGAGAGGGGTTCACAGATGGGATGTGGGCAAACATAGTTCCCTGTTTCAAAAAGGAAAGAAAGGTGAGGCCCTTACACTTCAGTCTAGTGGGAAGGATTCTCAAATAGATCATTAAAGAAAGGAATGGTTCAGAAGAAACCCAGAATAGGAAGCAAATGTTCTCTATAAAATAAAAGAGAACTAAGTAGGGAAAAAATAGAACAAACGAGGTGCATCTCTGTCAACACCATGCAGGTGATGAGGGACAAGAGGTCAAGAAAAAATAACAATGCCAGCTACACATAGCTCGCAGACAGGGTTAGGGCTGGGAAGCTAGGAGATGGCATATGAGAAAAATAGAATAAAACAGGAGTTCTTTAGGTAATTGTTCTCAGGAAAAGTGCAGGGGAAGGGGCAAGGCTGTGGACTAACTGGTATTTCAATCAAAGTTGCAGAAGTTGGTGACTCAGTGCAGACATCTAAGCTTAAGAAGTGAGCTGGAGGAGTCTGGAAGTGCACTCATGACTGAGGGTCTCACTGCCCTGCTGGATTCTGTGTTAAGTTTGATGATTGTCTGATCTATCTTTTGGCAACTGTTTTCAATGGCTAATAGGAGAATGATGATGAAATAACGAACACAATAGAAGGAGAAGATGTAGCAGCTCTTATAGAAAGGAAAGATGAAAGCCAGTATGAGTTCTCAAGCTTTTAACCTCTTTTCCTTCTTTCCTCCCTTCTTTTCTCCATCCCTCCCTCAAGTATTTATTAAGCTACTACTATAAGCAGAGTATTGTGCTAAGCATGGAGAATATTCATTCCTCAGATATTTATTAAGTGCTTACTCTAGGCACAGAGGATTCCGCCGTGACCGAGACAGGCAGAGTCCCAGTTCTCGTGGTGCTTAAGGACATCTAATGTGGTGGTGGTGGTGGGGGTGTTGGGAGGGGCAGAGACAACAATAAGCAAATGGGTTATAATCCAAGAGGCTGTGATGTGTGCTATGAGGAGAAACAATCAGAGCAGGAGGATGGAGCAAGATGATGGGTGAGGTGCCAGTGAGGGGAGGGCTCCTTGAAGAGGTGACATCTGAGCCAGCAACTGCAGAAGTGAGCCTGAGCTATGCAGGGATCTGGGGGAAAGCTTTCTACAGTTCCTACCTGAATGGTGAAGAGGAGTTTGCCAGTTATCCAAATAAAATGGAAGAGGAAAAATCCTGCAGCCAGAGCGGATAGCTTGTGCAGAGTCTGGAAGGTGGGAAAGAGCCCGACTCATCCAAGCGACTGAAGGCAGTTTGGTTTCAAATGTGATGTGGGAGCAGCCAAAGATGAGCTTGGATGTAAGGAAGGGTCAAACCATAGATAGCTTGTAACCCTGCTCAGAGTCTGGACCTGCTCTTAATGGCAGTGGGGGGACTCAGTTTTGATCAGAGTAGTGACATGACCGAATTTTTTTTTGGAGAACTCCCTCTGGCTGGTGCAAGGAGATGTGATTGCAATTGGACGTGGACGAGAGTGGGAGCAGGGAGACCACTTAGGATGCTGTTTTGGTAATTCAAGTAAAAGCTATTGGTGGCTTGAATTAGGCTAGTGAGAGAGAAGCCTGAGAGAAGGGGTCAGATCAAGAGATGAGCTGGGGATGAGGGGGAAAGAGCAGAGAAATCAGGATGACACCCAAATCAAGGATGACCTCTGGTGCATGGCGGTATATTCACCAGGGAGGAGCAGCAGGTTTGGGGCTAAGAGGAGGAGTTTTGAAGAGTAAGGAACTCAGTGATGGAGTCTGATCAAGTTCAAAATACATTTGGGCCACTCGGTGACAATATCAAGTAATTTATGAAAATAAAACTCAGATGGGCGGTGTGACTGGGCCAGATATCAATATGTGTTGCAAAGACCATAACTGATAAGACCTGGGTCTGCATCCCCGTTTACTCATCTCTAAATGAGACAGTTGGGTTAGATTTTACAGGTGTCTTTCCGGTTTAAAATTCTGTGTCAGGTTGAAGAGTAAAGGCTGAGTTTGTAAGAAGAAAACTTTTGGAAAGATCCTCTGTACAAATAAGTAATTTCCATGTTTGAAGTTGATGGTTTGAGGCTAACATCAGGTTATTTTTGTGGCAGCAGAAATAGAATCAGGGTGAGGAAGGGCAAGTAAATACTCTCTATGCAAATCACGAGGAGAACAAGTATAAGGACCAAAGGATATGGCCAAGAAAAGGGGGTTGCAAAGGGGAAACAAAACAAAATCTGTGTGAAAAGTGTGGGCATCATTGATCAGGGTTATGGTAGTAGAAAAGAGAAAAAAAAAGAGAAAATGGGAGAGACATCAACTTATGAATAAAGATCCTCAGAAGCAATTGAATTGTAAGCATCTATATATATAAAACAACAGTACTACAGGCTATAAAAGAGTCAGAACTGACCAGGAAGGGAAATAAGCTTTAGAGAAGAAGAAAGGGCAGGACAGTGGGTGGAGAGAAAGATCATTTGAGGCTATGAGCAACTGTTAATGTACAGTTTACAGAGATATTGCTAGTTTGCTTGGTGGTGTTAAGATAACTGTAAATACACGTCTCACGTGCGGGCTTTAATGCCTGTGAGCATCAAATGCAATAACAGTTGAAAGTACTTGAAATGGTGTAAGTTCTATACACATGTAGGGAATTCTTCTTGAGCTTTTTCAGTTAGAGAAGAAAAATATTCTTTCCGGTGAGTATGTTCTTCCCCACTTCAAACCACAGAGGAGTAGATCAGATAAGTGAAGGTGTGTTTACTTCTCACACAGTCTCCAGAGAAGGAGACATGCTCATATGCCTTAATTTGGGCAATTTATTCCTGGTAACTTAGGACAATGATATTCAAGTTCCTCTGCATGTCATAGCTGTTCTACAGGGAACTACTACGTCTGTCAGTTCTGCTAAAGTCTCAGTTTGAAGATTGTTTCATTCCTGTGACTTCCTTTGATAAATCAACTAGTGTCTTAATACTCTGTAGACATGACCAAATGTAACTTGAAGGGAAATAACACTGGGAGGTAGGATTTGGGGAAGGTATCGTTCTCCTTTAGGACTTTACCAGAAGGTATTGATTCAGGCCAAGCAATTGAGAGAGAGAGAGAGAGAGAGAGAGAGAGAGAGAGAGGTTGAGAGACAGTGACAGAGACGTTCTTACATTCACTGGAGAGCAAGCACGTATTAATGAATGTATTTTTTCTGTTAGCCCGTTAATGCAGCTAATAGATTCTTGATTTTTCTCCTTGGCCCAGCATGAACCTCTTGAAGTCCACCTGACTGGTTATCAGCTTTGGTTCTTCTTTAGCAGCATCCCTTGGCTCCTGGCTAAGCCAGTTTCCCTAAGCAGAGTCATGGCTGCCACATGGCATTATTCATGGGAATGAGAAAAGTTTACTCTCTACCTCCAGGTTTTCCCACATAGCTTCTCCTTGCTTTCACGTGGTTGTCTCTGATGTCTTTTCACCTGTATTTTTTAACATTACTCAGCATAGTACCTGAAGAACTTTTTACTGAGAGGTGCTGCTTCTAGAGAATGTGCTCCCCTTGAACCCCTGGCTGTGCTTCCGGAAGAGAACATCCTTGCCCTCCTCTCTCCTTTCCATTCTTTATTGTCTGTCCTCTTTCCTTCTTTCCCCCCCCCCCGCCCCGCCACGCATAGTTGGATGGTCAAGCCTGGAGAGATCAGAGTTACATCAGTACCTGCCATGAATTCATTCCTGATTCTTCTCTTATCTTTTCCTCCACTTGGATCCCTGGGTCAGATGTCTGGACTGTGAGAATTTCCCTGGAGGAGTTGTCCCCTCCCTCTAAGGTGGCTGAGTACCATTCTACATGTGGCAGGCACATGGCTGCACGTTCTGCCTTTGCATGGGATTGGATGTTGATTGACAAGACACCAATAGCAACTTTATTTTATGTACGCAGAGCTCAACTAAGCTATATGCCTTACCAGGTGGCAAAGGCTAGTCTGAAAGTCTGGAGAAACTGGTAGTGTCTGAGTGAGTTTTGATATTTAATTTTGCTCTGATCCATTTGAGAGGCAGTGAGGGAAGACCGTGGGTGGTACAGAGCCTCTGGGGGTGTAAATGACACACTGAAAGCATTCCTTCCTTTCTTAGTTGCTGTTCCTTGAGCTAATGGAAACAGAGGGTCACATAGAAAACTCCTAAGCTTTAACATTTAACTGGTGCGTTTGGGGAATTCAGGGAGGGGAGCACTTTTCCAAACTGGTAGAAAGACCTCCAACATGGAAGTAAGAAAAAAAACCTTTAAAATAGCTGAAGACATACTAAAATAAATAGGGCCACGTCGCCTTTTCCCTTTCAGACAAGACTTTTTATGTAGCCACACAAGCATAATCACTGTGCCTGGGAGTCTTGGGGACTCTACAGACACTTGATGGATTCAAGACAGGCTTGGAGGGCTGTGCTGATTGTGGCTGAACCTAAGAGAAGAGATGGTAAAGGATTCTGGCATATTCCCATGTATTAAACTCCCCCTTCCAATTTACTGTGTTTCATCGCATTTGCCATCAAATGTAATAGATGCCATTATTTTATGTTCCGTTAGGAAAGGAAAAAACAAGTTGTCTAAATTAAACTATGAAATGCCATTGATTTTCAAATGCATCTTGATTTTAGAGGTGTTAATATGTGAACAGCCTTACGATAGATGACATACAGTAATAGAAGATCTACAAACCCTAGAAGGGAAGAGAGACTACCTACGCTTCATCCCGTTCCCTTTGCCAAAACACTGAGCTGAATGCCTAAACTTCCTTGGGATTCCTTCCTTTAGTAGCTGAGTAGAACTTAATTGGTTTTCCTCATCTAGTTGGTAAGTAGCAGTGCCTTTGACCTCTTGTGTATCTTCTGTGCACTTTGCAAAGTTACAGTTATCCCCTAGGACCAGGGATAGGCCAATTTGTGAAACAGATGGTGTATGCTTTTCAGACATCTATATCTTGTTAAATCCAGTCCATTCTGTGACACTCCATTCATTATTCTCCCAATACTGTGTGCCTTCATGTTCCCTAATGACTGCCCAGGCTGCACTGTGGAACCCCGTCAGTGTGTATATTTTGAGAAAATATTCAAAATTCCTTTCTTTTTCATCCCCCATGTCAAAACTTAGCTGTTCTGGATACCATTCCCTTAGGCCCTTGCTGGGTGACTAGCTAGTTACTCTGAGATTGAATAGTAATAAGCTGGTAATCGCTTAAGTCATTCCTTCCAAGATACACATTTTAAAGTGAATTGGGACCTTGTTGAAGATTTTTAATTGTAAAAGTGATTATCAAGAGATCAAAATAATTGAAAAAATATTTGACCTGAAGGGCTTACTGTATTCTTCAGATCAGAGTACATACATAGGAGCATGTTCTAAGCCTTAAGTTTACCAGGTTAGTATGCAGACTGCCAGAAGGATCTAGGGCAGGCCTAGCATGCATCAAAAACTGTTCCCCACTCCTGAGCCCATGACACACACAGCTGACTTCTTATTGAGACATGACCTCAGAATCCTCCTTAACAGAACCTTTACATCAAATGATTGGAGTTGACGTGTGAAATGAAGCCTGCTTTCTAGATCTGATATCAGTCCTAGTGGGTAAAAATATCTATCAGCTCACATACCTTTTCTCACTTATGAGCACAGTCACCTTCTTTCCATCCAGAGCCTCTTAATCCGTCAGGTTAAGGTGAAGGAAATGGTAAGAAAGTGTATGGAATCTTATTTTCAGAAGTATTTCAGTCTAATGCACCAGGGCATTTGTCAGAACTGACAACTGGAGAAGACATTTTTGGAGAATAGTGTGTGCTTGTCCTATTTGGAGCTCTCCCGGGCAACATGGACAACAGAGAATTGGGGCAGGCTCTGGGCCAAGCAAGGGAGATGATTAAAAGGCTGTGGGTGGGGCATATTTGTATGGCAGTGTTGAAGAATGGATCAGCCTGGAAAGGAAGAGCCTGCTGGGTAACCTGAGGGAAGTCATGAAGTGCTAGGTACGTTATTGTAGAAGGGTGTTCACCAGCTATTTTCTGTCTCCGGGAAGCTTATGGACCTCAGGCCATAAGGAAATGTCGATTTGCTTACAAGAGGAGCTCCCAGGAAAGCCTGCACGAAAATGCACGTATTGAGTGTTTAGCACGTAGTAGATGCCCTCGTGGGTGGTGCCCATCTGTGATGGAGTTGGTTGGCTACAGATTTCCTGCTCTCAAGCAGCTGATGATGACTAGGGAAGGAGGAGACATCATGTTAGTATCACATTAGTGAACAGTTACTTAGGGTCCACACAGACCTTGTAGGCACTCTCCTCCGTGCTTTCCATATATTACTTTATTGTCCCCATTTTACAGATGAGGAACTGAGCCCTGGAGAAATTCCGTAAATTTCCCAGGGTCACACAGCTGGCAGTTACTTGAGTTACTTAGAGTCAGGATTCACGCCAGGCAGTTGGGCTCCAGAATCTATACCTGAATCGTAATACTATGCTCTCTCTCCAGTCACTCTCCCCCTGGGCAGAATGAGTTAATCTGGAAAAAGAGAAGTGAAAGAATGTTCCTGGATTACTTAATCCGAGCTCACTGGGATGTCCCTGTGGCGACTGAGAAATTCTCACTGATAAACTCTCTGGTTCTCTTGTAAACTTGAGAGCAGCATCAAGGCTTCATCCTATTTGCATCCCCAGCGAAAAGTGCAGTCCTTGATAGGAAGAGTGTTAGATGGATGGATGAATGTGTGTATGGATGGATGTTTACATGGGATACCAGCCTAGTTTTGAAACACACACTAGGAGAGAGAAAATAGCCTCTCCCGATAAAGAGGGACATTTACGTCCCATGGTCTCAGGCAGTCTGCCTAAGTTAAGCAACAGCCAAAATTCAAGACTTTATTCCTTCCCATGAACTCAAAGATTATGGCTTGTTAAGACCTTGCCCAAAACTTACTTTCTCCACAAATCTCCACAAAGAGCCTCAGACTTACTCCTTCCCATGCTAAACATGTTTGTCTCTCAGCCCTTCTGTATGTACTTTGCATGTCTCTGATATGGAATGACCCCTATTGCTAGTGAATTCTAGTATAGAATGAGTTCTGTGAGGTTACACATTAACTCTCCAGGAGAGGTAATGCCCCATGTCTTATATCTTTCATATAAGTGTTTTGGTTTGGCCCAGAATGGGCATTTGAGAAATACCACTGGCATTAAATGAATTTGGATATTTCCACTCAGTACCTAGCAGGTGAACCAATGCCGGGCCCAGAAAGCACCACACCAGTGTTCTTGTAATGCCTGCTGTTTGTTTTCATTGTTGAGAAAGGAGAAATCTAGATTTTGCTGCTGTGATGCTGATCACTCCATATAATAGTAACTACATTTATTAACTCATTTTACTGTAGGAGAGATGAGGCCATCCAACTCTGGCTACAGGGCTGAGAATATAATCCAGGCCTCCTGGCTCTTAGTCCCTTGCTTGTTCCTCTAAACCTCTAAATTCTATTAGAGACTAGTCTAAGGAGTCCTGGTAAATGACAGTAGTCAAAAGTAAACTTATTGATCACTAATAAGTTAGAGCCTTCAGGAGAAATTGTCCAGGGCAGTGGTTCTGAAAATTGGTTTGTAGGTCGTGACATCAGGATCAGCTTGGTCCTTATTAAAAATGCATATTCCGGGCTTCCCTGGTGGCGCACTGGTTGAGAGTCCGCCTGCCGATGCAGAGAACGCAGGTTCGTGCCCCGGTTTGGGAAGATCCCACATGCTGTGGAGTGGCTGGGCCCGTGAGCCATGGCCGCTGAGCCTGCGCATCCGGAGCCTGTGCTCCGCAATGGGAGAGGCCACAACAGTGAGAGGCCCACGTACCACAAAAAAAAAAAAAAAAAAAAAAAGCATAATCCTGGGCTTCTGCTCAGAACTACTGGGTCAGAATACCTGCAGGCCAGCCCAGGAATCTGCATGTTCCACACATTCCCCAGGTGATACTCACAGCCAGGAATGTGACGGACCAGTTGGTCAAATGATTTCCTACAATAGAAACTGCTTATTGAATAGGCTTTTTCATAAAACAGTCTTAGGAGATGATTTAGTTCCATCCCTTCAGTTACTTTCTTAGAAGGGGGTCTTTATTTTTGTTTATTACTTTTCATATTTCTGGACATTTAAAATTACATTTAAAAGGAGTAAAAGAAAAGAATAGTGCATACCATAAAATATGGATTTCTTTGAGCTTGCAGTTTGGGCTGGGTCATATATATGTGCATAAAGTTTGTTCTTATGGGCTTCCCTGGTGGCGCAGTGGTTGAGAGTCCACCTGCCGATGCAGGGGACACGGGTTCGTGCCCCGGTCCGGGAAGATCCCACATGCCATGGAGCAGCTGGGCCTGTGAGCCATGGCCGCTGAGCCTGCATGTTCAGAGCCTGTGCTCTGCAACGGGAGAGGTGTGTAGAGGCCCGTGAGAGGCCCGTGTACCGCAAAAAAAAAAAAAAAAAAAAAAAAATGTGTTCTTATATACATGTAAATAGAATTTGTTTTCAATTTGTTAGCCACATACAGCTGCAATGGACAAAGTGTCTGTGTGTAAAGGGATCCCCTCTGGAAGCTGAATCACCTAAAATGGGTAATCCTGCCTAGAAACAATCTGGAAAAGAATGAGGTTTGGGAGAAACTTGCTGTCTGACCTAGTTTCCTTCTGAATGATGTTTTAATGCCCTTTCCCATGGCCCTCTTTTCTTTGATTTTTCCATATGTCTTTTAACGTAAATCCCGAGATGGGCTGTACCCAGAGCAAGATCTACAGAGAAGCACCAAGCTAGAGGCCCGGGACTCAAAGTCCGAGCCCTTGGGCAGGTTTCTTTGTGGCTTCTCCATTCAGGCTCTGTGGCCCACGACTCCTTCCTCTTCCTCATTTTCAGGCCCTTCCTTGCCTTTAGGTGCATGATGAGATGCTCAAGATGTCTCTCCAGGTCTGTATTTTGCCATCTGTAAAATAGCTAAATTTACATTCCATCAAAGAATCATCAAAGGTGCGACAAAGTTATTCTTTTTTAAAAGTTATACTCATGATATGCGATAAGCAGGAGTTCCCTTGGATCAAGAGGTTTAAACTTCTGCCAGGAGGTTACTAATCAAGACTGGCCTGTTCACATGAAGAGCTGCTCAACATCACTAATTATTAGAGAAATGCAAGTCAAAACTCCAGTGAGGTATCACCTCACACTGGTTCGAATGGGCATCATGAGAAAATCTACAGACAACAAATGCTGGAGAGTGTGTGGAGAAAAGGGAACCCTCTTGCACTGTTGGTGGGAATGGAAATTGATACAGCCACTATGGAGAACAGTATGGAGGTTCCTTAAAAAACTAAAAATATAATTACCATATGACCCAGCAATCCCACTACTGGGCATATATCCAGAGAAAAACATAACTCAAAAAAAGACACATGCACCCCAATGTTCATTGCAGCACTATTTACAATAGCCAGGACATGGAAGCAACCTAAATGCCCATCGACAGACGAATGGATAAAGAAGATGTGGTACATATATACAATGGAATATTATTCAGCCATAAAAAGGAATGAAATTGGGTCATTTGTAGAGACGTGGATGGGCCTAGAGTCTGTCATACAGAGTGAAGTAAGTCAGAAAGAGAAAACCAAATATCGTATATTAATGCATATATGTGGAATCTGGAAAAATGGTACAGATGAACCGGTTTGCAAGGCAGAAATAGAGACACAGATGTAGAGAACAAACGTATGGACACCAAGGGGGGAAAGCGGGGGTGGGATGGTGGTGGTGTGATGAATTGGGAGATTGGGATTGACATATATACACTAATATGTATAAAATAGATAACTAATAAGAACCTGCTGTATAACTAAATTAATTAAAAAAAATAAGACTGTCCTGTTGCCTTGATGAAGTCCAGTTTTTCTCTTAGATACAATTTTCAAATGGGATCAATATTGGAATCTCAAAAATCAAGGCTGTTTTGGCTAAAAGTAGATACTAGAATCTGAAGGTCTAGGGGGTGCTCTGAAGCCCAGTGAGATAAAAAAGATTTTCCAAAGTCACATACCTTATCAGTGGCAGAGCTGTTGAATCAGGTCTTAGACTCCTAGTTCAATGTTGAACTTAGAATAACATCAAGGGGCCTGACTCTTCTATTGCAGATCTTTTTTGCACACTCATTAGCATGGCTGAAAAGTGGAAGAGGCCACAGCTGGATTCCCAGGCATCAATGATTCAGATCAAGAGGATAGCATCCCTCAGGCAAAAGTGCACCTGGAATCTTGGGGGTTTTTTTTAAAAAGCAAAAGTTGGTCATTATACAAATCATACTGGCCAGTGTCGTTGCACATTTTATTAACGCTAAAAAATTAAAACATAGAAATAGTTTTTCACTTACATTGCTATATGGTTCTCTAATTGGAAAGTGACAGTCAGACCTTACAATATTAGCTGTGTAGAGATGGTAGAGCTACCTACCATCTCTGTGTTGCTTTTTCCTAATCTTTAAAATGGGATTGACAGGATCTGCCCTACCTACCTTCCAACGTAGCTGTGTAGAAGAAATGAGATGTGTTATAATAATATTTCAAAAATTAGAAGAGGTATAGGAGAATTCCCAAGGTCTGATACAACTGTGATACAGTTCAACAGTGCAACAGCCTCTGAAAGAAAAATGGGGAACTCAAAAAAAAATAAGAGCAAGAGGGATAGGACTACCGTTCAGCCTCCCCCTACAGCTTTAATGGGCTGGTTGGCCACTCTGAGGTCTACATTTTAGGTGAAGGGGTGGGTGAGACATCCGTCCATCATTCTCAGTCATTTCTTGGCTGCCACTTGGTCACAATTCAAAGTACTGTATCTCTCTAGGTTATTTTGTTTCCCTCATTCCCTGCGTCTTGAATGGAAAGCTCCAGAAAGGTGCAGTGATTGCCCAATGACGTAAAATTTTCCAAAGATTCAGAGAGCCAAAGTCAGCCCAGTGAGAAAACAAATAAAGAAAATACTAAAATAACATTGAGGACAGAGGTCCCCATAGAACCTGCCAAAAAGATATGAAGTTTGATTAGAATAATTATTTTAATTGAATTATCATTTTAAATCAATTAAGGGGAAGGATTTCAATGGAAAGATGCCAAACCCTACGCATGGGATCCATTTGTTGGGCAGCATGTTGGGAGCCTAAATAATTGTGGGGTACGTTCATGCCTTCTTTAATAAACACTCACACACACTCACAAAACCTCTCACAATTGATCTTCACACCCAGGACTGCAGACCTTGGCTCTGCTGAACCCTGTAATGGTATAACTCAGGGTGATTATGTGGTTTAGTAAATATCCATAAATTAAGGATAGTGTTTGAAGGCTGCCAGTAACGACCTCAGTTTCCCAGTATCCCCCAGAGGAGTGAATTAATTCTTCCTAAGAGTTTGGGGCAAAGGCAAGCCAGGACAGAGAAGATTAGCTCCTTCTATTTCTCCCCTCCCATAATTGGTTACCTTCCTGGTCCCTCCCAGGACACTGGAAGCAGTTCACGCAATCTCTGGGTCTCAACAGTAATGTACTTCGAAGAGGAGGCTGATTATGTTGACTGAAATCCATCCTGGCAAAAAGCTTTTGCTACAGCTGGTTCCATTTACATTTTGTATTTTTGGAGCTTGTGCCTGTTCCAGGGAGGGATGGGGTAATTGATTTAAATCAAATTATGAAACGTGATACTCTGAATTCCTAAAAACATGTTTCCTGGCACTGCATTCAGCAATGGAGCTCTCACAGGTACGGTGGAATGGGATGGGCGAAGCTGAGCCTCCTTGAACCGTGTGTGTGTGTGTGTGTGTGTGTGTGTGTGTGTGTGTGTGTGTGTGTGTGACTTCACGTCCCTCATTTAGAGCTTGGGCTGGGATCTCTGCCTGAAAACCTTTAAGGGAGTCTGGTCTCCCCTTGTAGGTGAGAAGCAGCCATCACGTCGCCACTGTTCCTCTCTCCAAGTACAGCCATTGATTTTAATAGTGAGCTTCTCAAGTTTCATGTCTTTGATCATGGAGCTGAAATTAAAGACTGTACATCGTGTAAATGGCGAAGGAAATAGATGGGGGCTCAGCAAAAGATGCTAATAACTTTAAGACTTCACTGTATCACACATTCATTTTCATTTGCAAAGACAATTTGCCTCTTAGATTTTAAAAGCTATTTTAGAACAGTTTCAAAATCAAGATCCTTAATGTTGCTTTGCTCCCATCTGTCGCCTAAATTATTTGTAATTAAGTTAAATAGCTTCATATAAATAGTAGACCTATGCAGTCGGGGGAATGATTGTTTCACATATATCCATGCTTTGTGGAATTGTGAATAGCAACAGCATCTTTGAAAAGTAGCCCCCACTCTGTCTGGTGCAGAACTTTGATGTGGAATTTTGGAAAATGATTTTTCCTTCAGATATTACTGGTGATTCACTTTAGACCCTGGGCCCAGTGAGATAGCTGGATTTGAATTACACCTCTGCAGTTACTAGTTCTGCAACCTTGGGTAAGATATTTAACCTCTCTGTACCTCAGTTTTCTTATTTGTAAAAAGATGACCATAATAATACCAGTATTAGATCATACAAAAAGCACTTAGAACATCCTAGCACATAGCAAGGCTATTATTTCTTTTTTTCAGTCATTATTGAAGAAATAATAACATCCATCCTGACAATCTGTATAATTCCTGGAGTGTTTTCAGCCATTTATTTGGATGGCTTGTTAAGCCTTGCCATTTCCACTCACGTGGGCAAGCACTCTTCTCATCTGGAGACTTAACCCAGCCCAGGGGGACAGCCTGGGAAGGTCTTGCAACCTTGCAAGCTACTTTGAGCTGTTTGGACTGAGGGGTTTTACCTCTTAAACATGCAGCCCACTGAAAGGTAGGCCTTTTTGAAACCTCACCTTGACTGACCTTATATTTACTTACAGGTAAACTTATGAACAAAGATGGACCTCTCAGATCAGGGGTTAATTTCAGAAGACCAGTGCTTGCTATGTTGCCAGACATAATCCATCCAGAAAAGTGTGTGGTTTCTTCCAGCTTCTCCCCAGCAGCAACCCCAGGCTTGGTTCTGTGAGGGGTTTTTTAGATGAGTCAGACTTGATGACACTGCTGCTCTCCTAGGGGAGCCCAGATACCTTTGCTCAGGCTTGACATTCAGCCCGTCTAGGCCTTGGCAACACCAGGGCAGTCCAGGAGAGGGCTCAGAGAGCGAGTGGGAGAAGATTGACACAACTTTGCCTTCTGTGGCGCAAATTCAGAGAAATAGGGGGAAACCCAACCTCATGCTCAACTCTTTTAAGATAGAAATGTCAAATAATGTCAAATAGTGCTTAGAGTCACTATTAAAATTCATTTTCATCTAAGTGATACATGCACACAGTTAAAATCAAATGGTACTAGATAACAGAGAGAGAGCAGTCCTTTGGCTCCATTCTCATAGAGAGAGCAGTCCTTTGGCTCCATTCTCATAGAGAGAGCAGTCCTTTGGTTCCATTCTCATATACTTCATAACCCAGAGAAATAGCTTTCAATAGTCTAAACTGTTTCTTCTGGTGTGTGTCTCCATATTGCTGAAAGAATACCATTATTAACTACTACTTTTTTATTTGTTAATTTTAGACCTTGTCTGTTGGCTCTCTTAAACCACTACAACCCTTAACTTCTCCCAACCTCTCAATATAGTAGTATCGAAAATTTTATTAAATTAATAGTCAGATTTCCATTATCACAATGATACAAATATTATCACTGTAGAATTAGTAGTATACTGTAATTCTAATAATTGCCTTAGTTTTACACACGTGGATTTCCATATACTTATCGGGATGGGGGACAGGTTTCACTGAGTAACAACTCAAAACAGCGGAGGTTTCTTTCTTATTCATGTCGCGTGTCCACTATGGGTTGATCTAAGGGGTGAGAGAGAGACTCTACTTATTATGGTCACTAAGGGTCCTAGGCTCTTGGGGCAACAACTGTCTTGAACCTAGTCAGTCTCCACACCGGAAAGAAAAGTGCTCTGAAGGGCAACAAACCGTTTAAACTGCTCTGGGCCAGATGTGATGCATGTCACTCTTGCTTACAATTTGTTGGCCAGAATAAGTCACATGGCTTCACAAACCACAAGATGCCTTAGAAGAGAAATTCTACCACGTGTCTGAAAGGTGGAGAGGTAAAAATATCTGGTGAAAAGCATTTAAGATGGCCACTGAATCTTTTCTTGATTTTTCCCAATTGGTTTGTCAGGTCTATTATATATATATATATATATATATATTTTTTTTTTCAATTATACGTTTTCCCAAAATGTTTAAATTTGTCATTTAATCAATTACTTAAAAAAAAAGGGGGGGCTATTGCACAGCCGCCATAATGGAGACTTCCCTTTGTCATTCTTTTGGATTGAATCCCTTACTTAGAGATCTCCTTAAATATTTCTCCCTCTGAGTTTTACTGCTTTTCATCATTGGGGTACCATTTCAGTAGCTTCCTAAGAAAGGGTACAGGGGAGCTAGAAGATGCAGGGAAGTTATAGCTGAGTCTTCACAGCAGTCTTCCCTCCTCTTACCTCCAACTAATTTTCAGTTTGGCTGCATAAAGAATTATGATTTGGCAATCACTTCTCACTAAGAATTTTGAAGGCATTATTCCATTGTTATCCAATACTTTATTGTTGTTGAGAAGTCCTGTCATTTTGATTCTTGTACCTTTGCCAGCAACCTGGATTTTCTGAGTAGAATCTTTTTAGAATTTTCATTTTACTCTTATTTTGAAATTTCACAGTGATGTGCCTTGGTATGAGTTTTTTTTTAAATGATTTTTCCTGGATATTCCATGTTCACCTGGGGTTCTAAGAGTATAGAGCCATCAGAATACTCATAATTTTGGCTTAGAGAAATTTTCTTATATTTGATCATTTCCATCTCACCATTTTTTGTTTGCTTTTGTTAGAACTTTTATAAATGAGGTGTTGGATTAACCAGATTTATCTTCTATGTATCTCTGCTTTTATCTGCCATCACTCTATCTTCTTTTATTTTCTTTTAGGATTGCATGCTTTTTTCTTCCAAATTTTCTACTGATTTTTAAAGATTTTTTAAAAGGTTTATCTATCATAACTTTAGTTTCTAAAAGCTCTTCTTTTTCTCTTATTGTTCCTCCTTTATAGCATCTAATTGTTGTCTTATGGATGTAACATCTTATATCTCTGAGGATATTAATTATAGTTTGTGAAACTTTGTTTTGTTCCTACATTATCCGTGTTTCATCTTGGTTCCTCTTCCTCTGTTGCTTTGTTCTTGTCTCTTATTCTGGAGATTTTTCTCAAATCTGGTAATCTTTGAATATCTGCTCTTATTTGAGAATGGAGTTGATTGAAAGCTTTGTGGGCCTATTAATTGGCAGGCTTCACTGTAACGTCATTGCACAGAGAGTAGCATTTTCATTGGAGAATGCTCCATATGTCAGCATATGGAAGTCTGGGACTGTTCATCATCTCCAGCAAAGAATCTGACAGTAGGAGCTTTGAGGGCCGGGCACACACTTTGCTGTAGGAGTTCTTCAGACAGGACAAGTAAAGGAGGCTAATTGATAGGCCCACAAAACTTCCTTAACCCTCCAGTTTTACTTCTTCATCCCACCCCACCCCTTTGCTATGTCTGGAGCCTCTTTAGTTTATTCCTTTTAGAAGGATACCCACTTACAGTCTTCTGCCTGAAGATTATGTGGTATGAGGAAAGGGATTTAGGCAGGTAACCATTTTCTATGCAGACTTTTACCACCAACCCCCAAATCTGTATTTAGACCTGAGCATGACCACTGCCTTATCCAGCACTGTTAGTTCCTAGGCCTCTTAGGGACTCTGTAAGGGGTCATCACTCTCTTCCCATTGTGTTATCTCCCTTTGCAGGGACTTCTGGTTCTAGCTTTCCTTGCTCAGCTAGATTGGTCACCACTCCTCCTTGATATATTTTCCTTCTAAAAATATATTAAATTTCTCATCTACTGATGTCTCCTCACCTGCTTCCCTGTCCTCAAGAACTTATATGCTTTTTATTCATTTATAATCATTTTAGTGGAGACTCAGGAGGAAGAAAGCTTACATGTCTGTGGTCAGGCTGCCATATTTAACTGGAAATCTCTTTAATGAAAGAAGTTACATCATAGTTTTGGTGACAGGTTCCTCTCCTTCCCATGTCATTCACAGGAGTTCTTTTTCTCTAGGAAGTCTCAGTTCTGAACAAGTAAGGTCAGTCCTTGCTTAGGATCCCTTCAGATTCTAGACTTGAGACTACAGCAGACTTCAGTGTCTTGGCTAAGAGTGGCATTGCTTAGTGGTTTTAAAGCATGAGCTCCTTTTGAGAAAGCTTGGGTTTTTGCATTTCAGCTCCATTGCTTCCCAGCTCTGTGACCCTGGGCAAGTTTCTCATTCTTTCTAAGTCTGTTTTCTCAGCTATAAAATGTAGATAATCATAGTGCCTGCTTCCCTGGACTGATGAAAGAATGAAAGAAGATTATACATCACCTGTAAAGTGCATAGCATGGTGCCTAGCACATGAAAAGTGAGCGATGGTAGTGGACGTTATTATCCTTAATTTAAATATTTGGGATTTCTGGTGGTGGTATGCCTAAAAGAAAAGTTTTCATTTATTTCAGAATTCTGAAAAAATTGCAAGCTGTACCTATGACTGGATCACTTCCAGCAGGCACTGCTCTTGAACCTGAGTTTAGTTCAATTTCTAGAACCCATATTCTGTCCTATTGAGGGAGTGAGCTTATTCTCAGTGACACATTTTAATTAAATCTTAGCAACCTTTTGAGCTCAGAATGGCTGAGCCATCTCCCAGAAGGTTGAAGTTATGGTCAACCCATAGTCTAGAGCAGATGTTGGCCAACTTTGCCTGTAAAGAGCCAAATAATAAATATTCTAGACTTTGTGGTCCATATGGTCTCTTTCTCAGCTCTTCAATTTTGCCATCAGAGTGTGAAAGCCACCATAGACAGCACATAAACAAATGCACCTGGCTGTGTTCCAGTGAAACTTTATTTACAAAAATGGTGTCAGTTGGCTTGGTTGTAGTTTGCCAATGTCTGGCTCCAGGCATAGGAGCAAGAAGGGGAAAAAGAGGACAGAAAGGAAAGGAAACAGAAATGTACCTATGAGGAGGGAAGCCATGCCTCTCAAAAGCAATCTGGTGATTTAAAGGAGGCTTATGGATGTTGACTACCGTGAAATCTCTCCTACTTCTCTATCTAGTTGCCTTATAAGGGGTAACCCTTGGGAAAAGTAGGATGAAGGAAACATTTTTGAATTGCAACCTGAGGAACTTCATGCTCTGCCCACTTTCCTTCACATTCTTCTTTGACTCCTCTACCCTTGGTTAGGTAGTGATTTCCAACTTCTTCCCCTGTTCCTTATTAGAGCCCATTAATACAAAAGGGTAAATTACTAGTAATAGCTTAGTTGATTGTTTCTCCTAGGTGAATTTGTACTTTAAAAAGGAAGTAAAACGGAAGAATGTATTTCCTCCTAAGGAACAGTTTTTTTTTCCTTGTTTTTTTTTTTTTTTTTGTAATGTATACAGTGGACACACCTCATTTCTGAACCTCACCCCACCCCTGATCCTGTCTAGAATGTAGTTCAGAAATTGGGTGGTGATCCATGGTTTCTGTTGCAAACATTACTTGGCAATAAAAACAATGCTTCAACAATTTGAGTTGTTTTGAAATGGTCATATCAAAATGTCCTGTTTCATCAAAAACATTAGCTTAACTTTTTAACAGAGTGATTTGATTGGATAACCCCAGTGGAATATATTCTCATAGAAGAGAAGAACTACAAAAGACCTTAAACTTTTTGGTAACCATATTATTGATCATAGCACTGATACTGCTATCCTGAAGTTGTTGTTGTGTGTATATGGCATAATTCAATAGATATTTATTTTGGTTTGTTTAGAACTGAGGTTTTCAGAGTGGTTTAAGGAAATAAAGATGTAAGATCAATGAGATAAAATGAAAATCCTGTAGTCCAGAATTTCAATCAGAAGAATCAGTGTAAATTCATCATATTCTTTCTTTAAAAAAAGACATATTTTCAAGCTCTAGTCTCAAAAAAGACTTAGAAATAATAACCACTCTGGTATCAATATGTACCCCATGCATCTGAATTCTGTTCACTCAATTCCATTTCTCACGAAAGGATCACATCTCTTTGGAGAAATGGGCAATTCCATGTATGGGGAAGGATATGTACAAGATTAGTGGGGAACACTTTGTTAGACCAGGTAGTAACAAGGCTCTCAATAATATGGGGATTCTTTAAAAAGGACTCAGAAGGTGATTTAAATAAACTTACTTAGAAACGATGGGACAATTTGAGCACTGATAAGAATTGAATGCAATGGATTTAAACGTAGGGAATGGGTTCATAGTGGTACTTTAAAACAAAACAAACAAAAACACCAAAAAAAAAAATACCCTCAGCACCTCATTGGTCACCTCTGGGGAATACTAGGACGCTATCTCATATTACAAACAGGTAAGTAGAGGGAAAGAATCTAGCATGTATCCTGTTTTTCCTATATGATCTGTACCTTCGGTAACCACATAGTTGATGAGAAGTTTCTTTTTATAGGAATATTTCAGTTAATAAAAAAGGAGAAATAATTGAATTAGAAAATCATGATTTTGCAATCTGAATGAATCTAGATCAAGGGTCAACAAACTTTCCCTGTAAAGGATCAGATAGCAAACGTTTTAGGCTTTGTAGGCCACATAAAGTTTGTTGCAACTACTCAAGTCTGCAGTTGGAATGTGAAAGCAGCCATGGGCAATACGTAAACAAATGGACATGATTACATTCCAATAAAACTCTATTTATTAAAAACAGGGTACACTGACTAGATTTTGCCTATAGGCCATAAATTGCAGAACCCCCCGATCTAGTGATAGGTAATGATCATCTGTGTCTAATAACATCACAATAAAAGAGACAGCCAAGTTATGTGCCTCCTAATGGAGGCATACAACTCCATGAAAAAAAGAAAATCAAACCAGAATCTGATCAAGCCTCTAGATTTTATTACCAATTTTCAGAGAATAAAAAGAACATAAGAACATATTAGAAAACCCAGGGAGAGGCAATTAGAAAAATCTAGACTCTGGGAAACTCTAGAGAACAAACAACAGATTTCTCAAACTAACAAAAACATTGCAAGAGGAAAAATAATATGAAGGAGTTACCCATAGATTAAAAACGACTTAAGAAACATGTCAAAATTTCAGTGGATGCATGTGGTTGTTCGCCTGCAAAGATGGTCACCAGTAATTCCTCCCATCTCTATACAATCATGTCCTTTTCCTTTCAAGAGATGGGATCTATTTCCTCTCCTTTTCAGCATGGATTGGACCCTAACTTACTTTACCAATAGAATGTGGTAGAAATGACACTTTCCTGGGTCTGAGCCTTAGGCCTGGCATCATCTGCTTTTGCTGTCTTGGAGCTCTCAGCCATGATATAAAGAGGTATCTCCTGGGGAGAGAACACATGAATTAAGGGGGTGGGGGGAATCCTGGCTCTCTAGTCATTCTCATCAAGACCTCCAGCATGAGAGTAAAGCCTTGGTTATTCCAGCTCAATCAAGATACCAGCTGAATATAGCTACATGAACCAGAAGAATCACCCTACCAACCTATAGAATCATGCAAAATAATAAACGTTTGTTTTAAGGCACCAAGATTTGGAATGGTTTGTTATGCAGCAATAGCTAACTGATACATTGGAACTGACTTGGAAACAATTCAAACAAATTATCAAAAAATTTATCAAATAATAGGGGAAATATGAACACTAAATGAATATTTGATGTTACTAAAGAATTACTGTTAGAAATCTGAGGACATTTCATAACTTTGTATGGTGACAGATGGCAGCTAGATTTATTGTGGTGATCATTTTGCAGTGTATAGCAAATATCAAATCATCATATTGTATACCTGAAACTAATATAATGTTATATGTCAATTATACCTCAATTAAAAAAAAAAGAAACCTGAGGATAAACCTTTAAAAGCTTCATATTTAATTTATATAAAATTATTGTTAGTTTTTTAAGGTGTGATAATGGTACTGTGGTTAGATCTTTAAAAAATACACATATTGGAATATTTACACCTATAATATCTGGGAGTTGCTTCAAAATTATCTGTGGAGGAAGGAGTTGGTGGAGTAGAGAGGAAATAAGTTTGACCCTATATTGATAATTGTTGAGGTTGGATGATAGGTACATGGTGGTTCATTATATAGTCTCTCTATTGTTGTATTTGTCTGAGAATTTTCATCATCGAAAATAATAAAACTAAACCAAAAAAAAGCCTTAGTTTACAGAATTTGTGTATTAAGGGTGAAATTCCAGACATCCTGCATCAGTAGGGGAGTTAAATTCTTGAGCAGCAGAACCTTCCTGGCCATCTTGGAAATACCAAGAAGATAAATATCTACTCAGTAAAAACAGTCTCAAATGATCACTCTTAGGGTTATTCTTTTGGGATTAATTTTATCTAGAAAATTAACGTTAAATTCATTTATTTTAACACCTGAGGAATGACATGTTAATTTTCACTCTTATAGACACTGCATTCGAAGTCAGAAGAACGTTTCCTCTTTCAACTAACGGAGAAGATTTTAGTCAGATCACTTAGCCATTCTGAATCTCAACTCCTTTATCAGTATCGAGTGGGGACTTACTTGCCTTACTTTGTTCGTGACATTAGGCCCTGAGACAGTCTGGTGATTTCCATAGGAAGTAGCTGGGGAACAGGGTGTAGGAATGCAATGCTCTCTACCCATGCTCTCGTAGAACTGGAAAATACTTAGGACATCCTCTTTTGACTTTCTTTCCACAGAGATGGAAATGGATGATCAGAGAATTTTAGTGACTTGGATACTGTTATGGGCTGAATTGTGTACCCCCCAAAACCTATATATTGAAGTCCTAACCCCTAGCCTCAGAATGTGGCTATATTTGGAGATAAGGCATTTCAAGAGGTAATCCAAGATGCCTGATGTCTTTGTAAGAAGAGTTTAGGATACAGACATACATAGAGGGAAGACCATGTGAAGACACAGAAGATAGCCATCTATGAGTCAAGGAGGGAGGAAATCAATCCTGCCAACACCTTGTTCTTGGACCTGTAGTTTCCAGAGTTGTGAGAAAATAAATCTGTGGTTGAAGCCATAGAAAACGAATACAAACTTCCCAATCTCAATAATTATGATTCTCAACAAGAGCATGGCCCTGATGGAATGGAATGTAAACTCTGTGCTGGGAGGAGCTAGAAGGCAGTCGGGGTAGGAAAGAAAAGGCAAAACAAACAAAAAGGAGCAGGGCAGAATGGAACCCTGGTGCTCACCAGACCCTATGAGAAAGGGACTGAAAGGGAATGACAAAATATGCAAATATCATCTTTGCATATCGACGAGGCTTGAAAGCCTGAACCATACATTGATCTTGCATGTGTGGGATGGGAATTGCTGGGCAGAACCTCTTGAGGTAGGGTTGTGACTACATTATCAATAATTCCAGCTAGCTAATAGACATCTGCAGTAGCTTACTTCTAGGACATAACTATTTCAGAGAGAAAACTACATTAATATGTTTAAACATAAAAATTCTTTAAAATAAAAATGTATACAGGCACTCCTTTTATTTAGAGTTTTAAAAAGAATAGGGGAAACATAGGAAGAAATGTGTAGTGACTAGGTAAATTTGGTACTAGTTTTCACTATTTGTACTTATGCTTCTTAGATTACTCTGGAATTAACCTTCATGATTGGAAATTTTTCTCAGACTTTCAGGTCAAGCTCAAAGTCTCTTTCCCCCCAAGTAGCATTCCTGGAAGCTCCCTGACTAAATAATAAATATAAATATAACAAACATGAAAATGAAGTAGAGAGAAAGTCTTTATGCCTTTATGTTTTATCTTCTAGTTAGTTATTCATGTTTTTTTTTTCATTTGAGGATCGAAAGCACTTTGAGGTCATTTTTTGTAGCTCCACATTGCCTAACAGAGTGTGCTATATGTTGACCCTCAGTAAGTATTTATTAAGTTATATTTTGTCTCACCTTCAGAGCCTCCAGTAATTGAGAAGCAGCCACAATCTGGTTCTAATAGGATATGAAAAGCTTTACACTATATTTTATCAGAATGAAGCACTGACACCCTCATATTCCTCTTTCTACAAACTAGCAAAAAGTATCAAGGGCCTGCTCAGCATCTTGGGTGCTGCTTTTCCTTCTTTCTTTCTTTCGCTACCCATCTTATCTCTGAGGATTTGGCTCATTGCCACCTCTTGCTTATATGCTACCAGAAAACCCCACCAAACATGGGTCAAACCAAAAAGCTGCTTTTTTTTCCCCACACTCTGTGATCTCACCTTTCTCCTAATTTATTGCAACTAAACTAGGAGCTATGAAATTCTCTCTTCTATGCTTTTCATTTTTGTTCCTTTTCTTTTATTAAAAAAAAAAAATAGGTGCTTGTCATTGCATAGCTTCTTTTTTTCTTGAAGTCTTAAGGTTTTTTGCATTTCACCACTTGCTGCAGAATTCAGTGTAAAAAGGTTCAACTTTGTTTTCTGAGCTTTCTGAAATGTTTCTGATTGTAATATAATAGACCAGTAATTAAATACTGATTTACGGTGTAATTTTCTTGTGTTCCATTTCATCATCAAGGGAAGAAAACAGTTATAGTCATCAATCTGTGAGGCCGTATGGTGCTAATGTAAGGTTTTGATTAGAAACTTTTCATCCACCATTCTCGAACCATTTTATCAGCCCTTGGAATTCTCTCTAGTTTTGCCAAGGCTTCCCAGGGGGATCCATGCAATGTCTTAATGGCTTGGAGACAGACAGGGTAATGCTCCACACCTCAGGGTTTTCTTCACATGTGCCCTCTGTATAGCCTCTGGGTCCAGGTAAAATGCTGGTACAGTTGCTGATTTGAAACGTGAGCCTCCCACACATCTGCTGAGGACACTGACTATGGCAGAGAAAGTGGCCCTCTCCAAGTTTTATTTGCGTCATAAAAATTCATGCTGTGCACCACCTCTTTAAGAATCTGTGCCATTAAATGTGGCTAGATCCAGAGTACACTCTGGAGGAAGCCAGAAAGGACATTAAAATGCTTAGTCTATGACACACTTCCTTATTTTTGTCATTTTGACATTTATGTGTTGTTTCATTAGGGATTTTTAAGAGAAGACCCTTTTTCGGCAAGAAGTTTTCCCCAGATCTCCATAAGAGTCAACAGTTTATAATCAAACAGCTGTCTGGTTTTCATTTGGACTGAGCTGGACCACCTGCCAGCTGTTAACCTCTGGAAGGTTATTATGATACAATTGTTGTTGTTGTTTGTTTAAAAAGTTTCAGAGCTCAAGGAAAATATTAGTAATGAGTTACTTAACCTGCAGTGCTTACTCTTCCCACTCAACTTGCAGATGGTGTCCCAGTGGCCAGCAAGAGGGAGGGCTCATCCGAGTCCAACACTATTTTGCACTTGTTTTGGAGGCGAACCATAAAGATAGGCTTGGCAGTAAGGACGACTGCCCTTATGGGAGGAGGAGTGGGCAGCCTAACAAAAGACTTTTAAAAGGAAACCCAGCCCTTTCTGATGACTGAGGTTGAGAGGCACCATCTTGACATAATCCTTAATTCAGCACACAGTAAACTTGTGGCTGAGGTCAGGAGATCAGTGGATCTTTTGAGCATGTGTGGTTCAGCCTTGGCATTTTGAGCATTGCTCACCATCTGCTTTTTTCACTGATACGCACACCCCCCTGACTAATGGAAATGATGGCTGCAAATTCTCTCAAGTGGCTGTGTGGGTACACTTTTCTAGGCCCTATAAAAGTCTAGTCCCTGGACATCTTTGTGTGGGCTCTGATTACAAGACAACCTGCCTCTCCTCTGGACCTGGGGGCCTGAGAGCGTGAGCACCATTTGTAGAGGCATGAGTGTCTCTGAATGAATGAAAGGGTTTACCTGCAGGGGCCACAGAGGACAGGGACTTGCTGGAATAGATGATCCATGAGGACTGAGATTTCATCTGTTTCATTCCCTTTCTCATCCCTAACGCTTAGAACAGGGACCAGCACATAGTGAAAACTCACGAAATAGTGAAAGACACAAAGAATGAATGAATATCTTTTCTTTCTGTTTTCTGTTCATCTTCTTATTTATCCCCCAAGTAATAATGAATAGTATGAATAATCAGTAAGTACGGTGACTCTCACCATTCATATCACAAAACTGCCAAAATTCTTTCTCGCTTTCAGAGTTTCAGAACACTGAAGATGAAAATTTAGGCAAGATAGCATTCAGGGGCTGACTTGTGAGGCAGAAGAGAATGGGAGAAAGGATTCAGACTTTGGCCATAGACAGACTTGAGCTTGAAGCTGGAATATGTCTCTTGCTCTGTGACCTGGGGTAAATTAATTAGCCTCTCTTATTCTCAGTTTTGTCATTTATAAAATGGGAATAATGATAGCTATCCTATAGGTTTTTGTGTTAGAGACTGTATAGGTAAAGCCTGGCACAGGACAGAGGAGCTGTAAACAGTAATAATAATAGGAATAATATAATAATAATAATTCATATGTTATCATTACCATACTATCAACACTATTATGATACTTAATATTACTATCATTAATTCTTTCTCACAGTCACTGACTACCAAGGAATTAATTGTGGACTGCAACATTTTGTGACATAAACTGCCCGGGATTTGGAGTTCTAGTAGCTAGTTGTATAACTCAGGGCAAGTCCCTTAACTTTTTTTTTTTTTTTTTTGTGGTACGCGGGCCTCTCACTGTTGTGGCCTCTCCCGTTGCAGAGCACAGGCTCCGGACACGCAGGCTCAGCGGCCGTGGCTCACAGGACCAGCCGCTCCGCAGCATGTGGGATCCTCCCGGACCGGGGCACGAACCCGTGTCCCCTGCATCGGCAGGCGGACTCTCAACCACTGCGCCACCAGGGAAGCCCACAACTGCTTTTTAAATCTAAAATTATTTCAAAATTAAAAGTTTTTTTAAGTGACCATATCGTACTATTTTATTAAAAGATAAAGACTCAGAGTTTGTTTAAAAATCCAGATTAGACAAGATAAAACTATTGATAAAACAAAGAATGCTGATATGTGAGAAATAAATTGGCAAGGATGTGTAGCTACATTTAAAATAAATAATAATTAATAAAAATAATAATATGTAACATTTATTCAGCACTTACTGTTTCCAAGTGTCATGCTAACTGTTTAACAAAAGTTCTTTCTTTAATTCTCCTAAGAAGCCTGTTTTTTTGTTTTTTTGTTTTTTTGCGGTATGCAGGCCTCTCACTGTTGTGGCCTCTCCCGCTGCGGAGCTCGGGCTCCGGACGCGCAGGCTCAGCAGCCATGGCTCACGGGCCCAGCCACTCCATGGCATGTGGGATCCTCCCGGACCGGGGCATGAACCCGTATCCGCTGCATCGGCAGGCAGACTCTCAACCACTGCACCACCAGGAAAGCCCAGTCCCTTAACTTTTGAACTTCACTTTCCTTATCTGTAAAGTGAGGGAAATAGCTACACTGATTCTAACTAGTAGGAAGCATTTAAGAAACCAGAGCTATGAGAATGATTGCCTTGCAAAGTTTTTATAACCCTGAGATAATTAATATGAAGCTACTTGGTCAACTGTTAATTATTATACAGACATCACTTGTTCAGTTCATTTCAGCTCAACACATGCTTACTGAGTACTATGTACCAGGCACTATGCTAGGTACAGAAAAATAGGACATGGCTCTTATTTCTGAGGAGCTCTTACTCTGGTGGAGGAGATGGTCACGTTTACAGAGCACAGTTACTCCTGTGATGGTGAGGTTCATACTTCTTCACTTTGCTCATTGTTCCACTGTTGGCACCTTAAACAAAAAGTATTTGGTGACAGTATAAGTTGGGACACCTGGTGTGGGGTTTTCCCCTCCTCTTGCACGTGTACAGAGAATTGGCCACAGTTTGCACTACCTTTCTTCTCTGATTGCAGGAGACTCATGAAGTCAGTGCCTCCACCATCTCATGTCTTTGCTCAGGAAGTGGTCGTGAACTGAAGTTTCCCAGTGGTCATGGCACCCACCATGGTGTCATGGGGAGGCTGCTCAAAAGGTGCTCCAACAGAGCTTGTGATGAGGAATGAAGAGCTCCTTGGAGAGAGAGTCCATGTCTTTTCCATTTGTACACCCTCAGCCCAGAACCTTTCCACTCTGCCTCCTAGAATCCCCCTTATGGGACAAATTCTTTTTTGTACAATCTCTTCTCTAAACTGACATCTACCTCCTAGTTAGCTAAAACTCTGGCTTTCTCCTAAGCACACGGTTTCTTCTGCAGCTAGCTTTCACCACCCCACATAACATGACTTCGGTCTGAGAGGTACCATCAGCATCTTCTTGACTCCTTCAAGGTCCCATTGAGACTGTGACCTTGCCACTGTCATTATATATATAATCACCTTTCCTCCGTAGAGGCTCATGCCATCCAATTAGACTGCCCTCTGCCTCTCCTTATTGTAATTTTTCACCTTCTGCATCATTATTTCTTTATCGCTGAAGACACTGGCATCTGGCTCAATCTTCTTCTCTATCCCTAGTCAAGATTTTCCATCGTCCAGGGTGAAAATATCATCCATATGATGACCTAATAACGCTCTGGCCACTCGGTTCCTTGATCACTTCAGTTCCTAATTTTAGCTTCCACTTGGCTTCAACCATCTACTCCTATAGCTACTCCCTAGACTTCGGTGTCGCCCACTACTGCTTTGCTGATGAGACGATGCCATTCTACAACCTAACCTTGTCTTCCTGCCCTTCTGGGGGCTCTCAGAGCTGCTTTCATTCAGGTCATTTAGCATTTTCCAGCCTTCCAGCTCCCTGGTTTCTCTCATCTTCACTTTCTTCCCTGCTCATCCTGGTCCCGTGATCCCTTTTCAACCACTCTTTGGAAAGTCTCTTCAACTCCTTGGACTGATTATTCTTTTGTCATATGTACCAAGTAACGCGTTCAACCATGGGTCCTTGACCCACTGTCTTCTCCATGGCAGGCTGCTAAGTAGATGGGGCTGCTCAAAATTCAAGGTCTCCAATCTTGATGTTCTCGGAAATCCTTTTTCTGTTTTCCCAGTCAGCTCTTTATCTCTTTTGTGATGGCTATGACAAAACTCCACCATCTTTGCATGTTCTAGGCAGCCATCTTCCCATTTATCTTAGTGGATGGCCCTGGGTCTAACTTCACAGAGAAAATGGAAAACATAAGATAGTAAGTCCCTCAGCTTCCTGCAGCCAAACTTATGAACCTGCAACCATGCCTATCCTGCCCACACCAAGCCCTCCTCCTCAGTGCTGCCAGGGAAATCTTTCTAAAGTTCAAATATGATCACAGTGCTCTCTGCCTAATGCCATTCAAAACCTCCCCTTCTCTGCCTGTGGAAAATCTCCAGGTTTCTTGGTAAGATTTAAGATGGTTCTTAATGGTCTAGCTCCAGTTCGCTTTTCTAGCTTCACTTATTACTAACCTGCTATTTCCATTTTAGCCTCTACTTTCCAACTGCACACACTTTTTGAAATTATGTGCACTCTCCTACCTTCTGGCCTTTGCACATGATATGCCTTCTGCTTAGAATTCTTCTACCCCTCACCACCCTTGTCCAGCTAACTCCCACTCATCTTAAGATTTTTAAGATCTTTCTTAATTGAGAAAACTTCCCTGACTCCACCAAGCCCTCAAGTGTTATGTGCTCTTCATCTGTTCTTCTCCTGATTTTAACAATTGTGTGTTTTAATTTCCTGCTTGACTGTAAAATAAAGGAAGATCCTTGAAGGCAGGGGTTATTACTTGTTTACCATTGTCTCCCTAGCACCTAGAAGAGCACCTGCTACATGGCAGACACTCAGTAAATATTTGCAGAGTTAATACTGAATGAACAAGATAATGTCTTAGCTGAATCTTAAAGGATTGCACCTTCAAAGACAGCAACATGAAGAACAATGGGAAGGGCATGCCTTGCTGAAGGAATTGAGTTAGTGAGCTAACTCATGGGAAAATGTCAGGAGAGGGCAGGAATTTGGTGAGATGGATTTGTAGAAGTTTTTGAGAGATATAGGATTAGATCTTCTGGATGCCAGAATTTAACAATCATTTCAGTGAAACAACAACATATGGTTGACTGGATTGATGAGTTGTCTAACTAATTGGTCAGCTCAATGAAATAGTACAATTGGCTGTAAACCCCAGGCAGTAAAACTCAGTGATGGCCTAACAAATACCCATCAATATTCTTAAAATAGGAACAGTTAAGAAGAGTATTAAATCTCTCTCACCACCAAGTCTTCCTTTAATTCTGGAAAATTCTCACTTATTGTCTCTACAGATATACTGTCTATGCTGTTTCCTCCTTTTTTCTTAAACAGGGATGATAGAGTCAGGATATGCAAACTTTTCTGTAGAGATAATAAATAGGCTGTGTGGGCCATTCTGTTCTTGTTGAAACTATTCAATTCTATTGTAGAAACCACTCGATTCTGTTGTAGCCTGAAAGCAGTAATAAACAATAGGTAAACAGACAAATGTGGCTATGTTACAATAAAACTTTATTTATGGATACTGAAAATTGAATTTTTGTATAAATTTTATGAGTCACAAAATATTAGTTTTCTTTTGATTTTTTCCAACCATTAAGAACTGTAAAAGTCACTTTTGGCTCACAGGCAGAAGGCTGGATTTGGCCTATTGGTCATAGTTTGCTGACCCCTGGGTTAGAGCATATCAGTCTAGAATCTGTATCTCACAGTTGTTCTTTTGTGTTGTCCTTGGTCTCTCTGTGCTTTGTTCTGGAAAGATTCCTCTATAATATCTTCTAATTATCTATCTATAATATCTTCTAAGTCTAGATTTTAACTTGTCTATATGAGTTTCTTCCATAATATTAATGATTATATATTTTACTTCCAAGATTTCTAATTGATTCTTTTTCAGACTCACATGTTCTTATATTATTTCTGCCTGTTCTTGTTTCACAATTTTTACTCTCTTTTAAACAAAGACTATTATTTCATTTTCAGTTGAGTACCTTAAATCTACTTATTTTAAAGTCTTTGTCAATGCTGTTCTACACAGTCAATGTTATCTGGCATGAATCCACATTTCTAGTGTTAATTTTTTCAGATGTATTTCTTAATACTAGATTATCTCATATATATATATATATTTTAAAGTTTTATGTCCTATCTGTTTTTTAAAATTAATTTTTATTGGAGTATAGTTGATTTACAGTGTTGTGTTAGTTTCTGCTGTACAGCAGTTATACATATAGATATAGCCACTCTCTTTTAGATTCTTTTCCCATATAGGTCATTACAGAGTATTGAGTAGAGTTCCCTGTGTTATACAGTAGGTTCTTATTAGTTATTTATTTTATATGTAGTAGTGTGCGTATGTTAATCCCAATCTCCCAATTTATCCCTCACCCCCACTTTCCCCCTTGGTAACCATAAGTTTGTTTTCTGTATCTGTGACTCTATTTCTGTTTTGTAAATAAGTTCATTTGTACCTTTTTTTAGATTCTACACAAAAGTGATATCATATGATATTTGTCTTTCTCTGACTTACTTCACTTTGGAATTTTGTTACATAAATTTATTTTGAATGGGTCCCTCCAACCATATTTTCTCTCCCTCAATGATCACCTCTCCTTGTCTAGTAGGTGTGTGGTTGCCTCTACCTTACCCTTTGTTCCCTCTGCCCCAAGTTCAGGATTAGATCTTACAATAATAACATTTTATACTTCTCCTTAAGATGATGTTAGGAATGTGGCACATCTAGGCACTGAGTCAGAGGATGGCTTAGCTCATTTCTTATTTGTGAAGCTGAATAATGCCTCTATGCTACTCTGTAGGTCCACAGCCATAGAGCTAGGCGAAATAGGGCAGTAGTCTCCCACCCCCAATCTCAGTTTCATTTCATCAATAGGAGAACTTCAGCTTAGTCCCTAATTTCAACCTCTCATTTTATTTGGAGCTGAATTCCTGGCTCCAGTGTTTGCTTCCAGACCTGGAGCCCAGTTGGCCAGTTGCTCCAGCCAGCTTCATCTCTCTGCATTTCTGGTTCAGGAATGCTTAACTTTTGAATTCAACTATACTTTTGTATTATTTTGGCAGATTTGGAGAGAGGGATTCCATTAAAATGTTGCTACTCTTCACCATCTTGACTAGAAATAAATTTACTTATATACCCTTTGGTTGACTGCTAGAATGTTAGCAACTTGAGGGTAGGGCCCCTGTCTATCCTGTTGACCACTGTATTGCCAGTGCTAAGCACAGAGCAGGTGCTAAATTAATGCTTATGGAAAGAATAGTGATATAGATAACAGCAAATGAACAACCTAGATACATATTAAAATCAAATTTTGTTCTTTGGGCAAGTTGTAATTTTATTTGATGACAAGCATAATTGGCACCATACTCACCTATCCGTTTATTCCATGTATTCAGTGCTTGCAGGATATATTTGTGGAAGTCAGGTATGGCCATTTGTAAGTTATTCTTCTGCCTCCTGTTAGCATTAGTCTTTGCACCTGTGAGCAAAAATAAATAGAACTATATAAATACCAAGTATTATCATCACTTTTATTACAGCATTATTATGCTACCAGTGGTATCAGCTGTAAGGTAAAAATGAAGAGAATTGAAGCAATGACAGACAGAGGCTTTTCTTGATGTCCTGTTTGGCTGCTCTTTCTGTATGGGAGGCATGTACCAATATATCCTTAACTGAAATTCTGGCATTTCTATGGCATTGTAAAGCTGCTTTCTGCTTTAGTTCAAAAGCATTTGTGGAGCATACATAGCTAGGTCCTGACCTTCAAGACTCCTATTAGGGTAGGATAGTAGGTAGGGTGTAGCAGTCCTTACTGTCCATTTGGGTAAATGATCTCTAGCCATCTCCATGGGAATGTCAGCTCTGTGGGCTTCTAGGAACTAGCAGCCTGGTAGACTGGCCAGGGAAGACCATATATTAGTAAGTGTAAGACTCTCTGTGGTCCCTTCTTTGTCTGATTTGACAAGGAACCCCTCTTCTCTGGGATCCAAAGTGGCAAGGACTTGACACTTCTGCTGAGAACTTCCTAGCAAGTTGAGAGCCAGCTGTATTCTTGGGGAAGGGGTACAATCTGTCTAGTGCTTGGTGTCTCTGCTGGAAGTGTGTTGGGCTTGTTGAGTCTATCACAGGGAGATTTATCTAACAGAGAGGCAGTGAATATGTGTTAGGTATTATTATTAAGAGCTAGTTTGCTCCCATCCCAAGCCATGCTAAGTGTCAGAGAACAATTTATATTACCAGCTAGAATAGTAATATTGGGAGCTTACTGAGATGACAGAATAATATTGTTAGCTGGACTACTTTTCTATATTGAAAACATAAAGTATTCTGCATCATATCATATAATCTACATTTACCCTTTCTCTCTTTAATTTGATTATGAACTATTACTGTGCTTTGCCATAAAATATGAAAGTTTTACATTTCGATAGTTTTTCAAATGCTTATTTTACTTTCTGTGCAAATACTTCATATCTTTCTAGCATAATTATTTAGCAGCCTTTTCAGGTTAATTATTGTCATTAACAATATGAGTCCTATGAGGGAATATCAATTAAAATATGCACAGCTGAACTTTCAAATGAGTAAATAATTTAGTTTTGGAAAATGACTGGAAACAGCAGGGTAACAGTCAAAAGGGGAACAATTATTTTAATGCTTATTTGACAAATGAGTCATTTTTACAGCAAATTAGATTCTTATCATAGCACCCCTACTGGTTACCACAGGAAAGCTGTTAACATGAGTTTTTAAAATAAAAGCTGTTAAGTTATGCATGCAAAGTTAAGGAAATCATTTGTATGAAGAAAAGGTGATTAGGCTATGCATTGTTAGCTAATGGAATACTGCCACTGGGATCTAATTAGGGCCATAAATCACACAAAATGATGTGTGTATATAGGGCTTGAAGCATCGGAGTGATACATGCCATTGACAGTGAGATGGATGATTCCCCCCACCCTGACTTTGATAGCTGTCCTTGTCTTTGCGCTGGCCAGACCCTAAAGTCCTACTTAATGCAGAGTGGAACTGGGGCCTGAGCCGCAGGAGCTTACCATTGTAAAGGATGCTGGGAAAATTCCAAGATGGATCTCCATTCTTTTCATTAGGAAAAAGGTCAGGAAAAACAGGATGGTGACCTTTAGGGTAAATAGCCTTGAGATGAGCTCCAATTTGTATATTGTCAATTTAATTTAGTTTTTTCTGCGTGTGTAAATTTAACTCAGTGATTCCAGAAGGAAGGAAGAGAGGGAGGGAGGGAGAGAGAGAGGAAGGAAGGATAAAGGAAGGGCTGGAGGACACATTTACAGAAACCACATATTATGTCTAAGATATGAATAATACCTACTCCAAGCCCCATAGGGTTCAGCATAGGGTTGACGCAGAGCCTGTTTGTAGAGTTTTGGAGTTCTGAAACCAGATAAACATGCATCATTTCCCCAGCTCTTTTGCTGGTGCGATTGAATTGAATTGCTTTCCTGACTCTGCTTACACCATCATCCCACAAACTTCTTTGTCCTGGCCACAGAATTGATACCACATTCCTCAACTTGTGTGGGAAGTTGCCCCCTCTCTGTCCTGGATAGAGTAATTGGACTGAGGCAGCCTACCGGTCACAAAAATCAGACCCCAAGAATGGTCTGGGGAAACATTCTAAGAAATGATCTAGGCCATTCCCAGGTCTGCTGCATCAGCATCACTGGGAAATTGCTAGAATTGCAAATTCTTGGGCTCCACCCCAGACCTACTGAGTCAGAATCTCCAGGGTTGGGGCCCAGCAATCTGTGTTTTCACAGGTTCTTCAGGTGACTCTGATGCATGCTCAAGTTGAGAAGCACTGATCTAGGCTAGCTCCTGGAAGAACTAAACTGATATTAATTCTTTCAGCTGATTATGAAAATGATGCCAAGAAGTCTTCAGGAATTAAGAGCCCTTATAAGACACTAACCCTAGTACCTTCCACTCCCCCTTGCCATTCCTTGTTAACTACAGGTGTGACCATGCACCTTCAACTTAGTGTTTTCAGGGTCTTAGTTTTTCATGGGTAAATGAGGGTGAAACATTGCCTATGGGGAGGCAGGAATTTAGACAGATTAACTTGTAAATTACCTACCAGTTCTTGATCTCTAATTTTTAATATGGCCAGGAAGATTAAAACAAGTAAGAATATATATCAAGATATGCTTTCATTATATGTTTCTTGAATTCTTTCAAAATTGTCACTTCTGAACTACCTCCCCTTGCATACCTTTTGTAGAGAGACCAAAATCTCAGCCTCTGAACCCTGTCAGGTAAGCATCTGCTAAACATCTACACTGCAAGTCTGAAGAATCCACTTTCAGGATCACACCCTTGCATTAGCTTATCGAGAAATTTTAGCCTCAGAGAAAGTGTCTCTGTTTCTCCTTCCTTATATTACCACACCCAGTGGGATTCTGACTTCATTCCTTTCTCATCATTGAGAAATAATGATGTTTGTGTCTGTCTTAAAATTCTGTCCAAATCACATTCTTTTAAGTGTCTTTACTTCCTGCCTAAAGCTGAGTGTTTTCCTTGAACCGTCTATCATTGATGGAATGAACTTCTGCATTCAAAAACTTCACCAAACCAGTTCTGCAGAAGTCTGTGTCTTCTTGGTATGGGGGGTGGGGTGGGGAGGGGAAACTGGGGGTCAGGCAAGGGGTATATCAAAATTTTAGCAACCATTTATTGTGAGGGTGGTCCAGCAGGCGAGTTGGACATAGAGTTCGCATTTTAGAAATGCACTTCTCCCATTGGGCGAAGCTTAGGAGTGTCTAATTCCTGTCTAATTGGGCCTTGAATAAAGTCATCAAGATCATCTTTATTTGAGACTTCCAGGAGGTATTGCCTCCCTCACATGATCTCTCTATGATCACAATTCTCTCCAACTTCTTTCAAAAAGAATATATTCCACAGAAGAATCAGTATATTTCCAGTTGCTAGTCCAGCATCAACTAGTTGAAGACTTTTATTTAACAAATGAGGAAACTAAAATCTAGGGGATGAAAAGACAAAACAAAGGCCATGTGGGTAATTTATGGCAGAGCTGCACATAGAACCTAGGCTTTTGGACTCCTGGCCCAGGGCACCCCAGGGCCTTCCAGGACTTGACAAGACTTAGTAGTCACCATCATAATCAATATCTAATAAATATCACTTAAATCATCAAGTCCCTAAAACAGCCTTATAGGGTAGCTCTTTATTATTCTCATTGAACAGGTGAACAGCCATTTTATAGAACTTTCCCCCTGTATGTAGCTGGTTAACCACAGGCCCTGGACTCAGACTCACGTCTGATGACTCTGAAACCCATTCATGGAACCTTCATTGTGTGTTGACATTGCTCAGAACTTCTGAATAGAATGGGCAGCACAATTTGCTTTTTCAATTTTATTGTTAAATTTCCAAGCCTTAAACCTCAAAATATATGTGCTCGATCCTGATAGTAAGTTGAATGTGAAGGAACTGTTTTAAGGCCACAAGGTGCAGAGATTATCACAATGAGAGATTAGCACAGTTAGAACCCCTTATATACATATAAATACAGAAAATTAAAGATTCAGTCTCTTCTCATCCCCAAGGAGTTTTTCCTCCTAGAAATGACCTTCAGAGGCCCCAAGTTTTTACACTTGCAGAGTTCTTAACTCACTCTGGCTCTTTGTGGAAGAGGCCTGATATAGCCACATAAATACAGGAGCTTACGCAGGATCCTCCTTTGATAGGGAAGCTGGGACTCACAGAGAATTCTGGTTTCTGTTAAAACATGGGCTACTGCTGGAATCATTAATTTCTAGTACCCCAGGCAGATTTCCAGCATATCAAATCTAAAGACCTCACTGACAGAGAGAGTGCCCTGGCAGCAGCTGACAAAGCTAATGAGCACTGGGAGAGATGCTGTTCGGATGTGGGGAAGGCATTCAAGGCTAGAGTTTTAGAGTGGCCATGAGGGAGATTGCATCCATCTTTGTCTTTTTACCTCTTAGTTTTGCTATCAATTTCTGTTCAACTTAAGCCATACCTCCCTGCCTGGAGATTTCCAAGATCATATGAAAACTATGACTGAAGCGCTGCATTCCTCCCTCCCTCCCTCCCTCCCTCCCTCCCTCTCTCCCTCTTTCCCTTCCTTCTTCTGTCTTTGCTGCTCCTCTCTCCCTCTCTCTTTCCTTCTTCCTTCATTTCATTGCCCTTTCAGGTTTTCTTATATTCAGAAAGTCAGCACTGAAAAGTAATTTGCTCCTGGTAAGCAGTTCCAGTGATGTGAGTTCAGCCTAATGAGAGGTAGAATTGTTGATACGGCTCCAGTGAGGAACAAAGTTTTGGGTTTTTTTTTAATATTAATATATCATTTTATTTAAAAAAATTTTTATTTTATATTGGAGTATAGTTGATTAACAGTGTTGTGTTAGTTTTAGGTGTACAGCAAAGTGATTCAGTTATACATATACAAGTATCTTTTTTTCTAATTCTTTTCCCATTTAGGTTATTACAGAATATTGAGCAGAGTTCCCTGTGCTATACAGTAGGTCCTTGTTGGCTATCTAATTAATTACGGGAAGGTCCATTTACACTAAGAGTGTCCTAGGAGTCCAGAGGAGTGAATGCAGAAGTTTGGAGTGAAGCAAGCAGGCCCATTGGGTGACCCCCATCTATGGTGGATGATCTGTGTATGTGAGTTAAACCAATCGTTTCTGAACAAGAATCAGACTTTATTCCTATCTGGAAGTGTACACTGGCTGGTCCCTTTAAATCTTGGGAATTAGATTCACACAGTTTCCTAGAACACTACTTTCATAATCCCAAACACAGCACATCCATGTTCCTGATACTGTTTGAAAGATGACACTCACAATCAGACAAATGTCCCTCCAACTCTTAAATCACTTTCTTTCATCACCTTCTCCCCTCCTCTAGCTGTTTCTGGTTCTCAGCCTTTTCATATCCTTGCCAGAACCTTCACTGGCATGCCATAATTACCCTACTCCCCTTACCAGTATCTCCTCATCAATCAAAACGTACCTGTCTTACATTCCTTTCCCTCAAAGCCCTGATGGGTAACTGAAACCAACATGACAAATCAATCACCAAGAGATGTCAATGTCTCATTGCTGTTCGTTAGCAACACACTACATTTTAGGTAACTGCTACAACAGATTCCTTGACAATCCAGGAGAGAAGAGATTTTCAGCATGCAGAGACTTTCCTACAATGTCAGAATTATAGGGTGCACCATCTGAGCTGCCAGGTGTTATTCTAATTGCTAAACTGACCCCAATAATGCACTGTTCTTTGCTGGTTTTGTTACTTGCTGAATGGCGCCTGTTTTAATGTAAGATCATTACATTGAATGTGGTCCTGATATTGAAGGGTGTCAGAGTAGCCTCTGAGGCTCCATGGCGGTTGGAGGTTCACATTGACAATGCCTCTGGACGTGGCTTCACATCCTCCATGTATATGACATTTGGGATGGATAGGGGAGCCCTTGATTGGTGCTCTGGGAAAAGTGAGACGTCATCCACCTTTCTAATGTGTATGGAACCTCTCACTTTTTTTTTCCCCACATGTGGAACAAGTGTATTCATCAGACATTTCAGAATTTGTAGCAAATAGGTATAGTGTGAGTGCATGGACTAGGGGTAGAAGCTGAATGAGAATTAATTATGGGCCACTGCAGAGGCCATTTTTTACCCTTTCAATTGATCATCAATCAGTCATTCAAGCAGTCCATGCATCTTGATTGCACACTCATTCCACCAAACTCAAAGTGATGAGGTAAACCGTGTGAAAACTAGAAAGAAGTGTTAGACACTGTCCTTGTCCTCAAAGGCCTCATAGTATGATCAGTGCAAGGATTCCTAAAGTGTGGTGTAAGCTGGAGTAACAGAGGGGTGGGCACTCACCAGAATCATCTGGAAAGTTTTTTCAAAATACAATTGCCTGTGCATCGCCCTTTGTCTTCTGGATAAGTCAACAGGAGTAAAAGCTGCCCTGACATCTGCACTTTGAAAGCACCTACAGAGGTAATGTGATGCACACCTTTGTTTAAGGACCCTCGTGTTAATGAGATAAGGCACATAGTCACATGAAAGCTTAAATTGCAACATGGGTCATAGGAAAGACTGCCAAGTGCCAAATGAGGGTGAATGGAGGGCAAGGTGAGAGCGCCAAAGCTGGATGGTCTGAGGACCTCAGAGATGAGAAGTCTGAGTTAGGCTTTGAAGGACAGGTAGGTTTTGCACAGAACAAGATAGGATAAGAGTGTTTCTTTCTCTTTACTAGTCATCATATTTCCCAAATTTCTCAAGCCATTAAAATCACATTTTATACTTGTGGAAAGGCAAATCCCCAAACCCAGAGCTAAAGGATCAAGTTTTCTTAGAGTGGATTCTGGGAGACTGTATTTTAATCAGTTGCCCAGGTAATTCCAGTAGTTAAACAATTTTGTCAAATACTATACTTTATCTTGACTTCAGGAATCTTGTTGGGATTTTCAGATTGTGTTTTCAGAGCAGGAAGTAAAGCAGTGTGGTACCAGTGCTTCACTTGAGAGTGGTGGAGCTGAGGGATAAGGATGGGGAGGTGGTTAGAGTTCACCATATGGCGAGCCTTCTGTGCCAGCTGATACATTTCATATCTAATAAGTATGAGAGTGCCGTTACACTTTTTTGAGCAGGGGAAACCCAAGATAATATGTTATTTTACAATGGAGGTTGAGTGACTATCTAGCCTGATAGAGATCCCGAGAGAAGAAGTGGAGAGGGGGAGAAAGAAGCCTGAATCAGTGCAGGGAACCTTTGGTTTTAGTGTGAAGAACCCAGGAAAGAGCTGTGCGTACCATATTACACATGCTGGGACTTATAGGCAGAGGGTCATCCGTGGGATAAAATAAAAACATTTGCTTTCATTTGTCATCTCCTGGAGAGGCCTATGGGGGACTGGGCACAGTTGGACGGTGTGTGAGTCACGCTCCAGGAGAGGAATCCTGCTCTCCTTCTTCTATCCCTTTTTATAGATATTTTGGGAGTGGGGGGTCTTGGACTAAGAGTATGAGAATGGGGGCTTTTCCTGTCATAAGGGTACCCTGCTAGAGAGGAGAGACACCTTACAGCCTATGTCAGCTGCTCAGAGGATTGACATACCTGTGCTGGTAGCATGTGGAGACTTAGTGGGAAGATGAGACTGCTGAGGACAGAAGCCACTGCTCTAGCCAGTTCTTTGCCAGGCAGTCCTGAAGAGCTACCGGAATCAGCCAGGGATAAACCTAGTTATTCCTCCCAGAGCTGTCACCCACGGTTGGGAGGGCTGGGAGTGTTAGCAGTGGAGGGCATACTTCTTCTCTAACGCCTGCCCTCAATCTAAATGTTGTGTCATTCTGTAAAGGAACAATTAAGGAAGAAAAGTCTCCAGGAAATCATTCAGTGAAAGCCTCTCCTCCCGCTTACATCACGGGTGTCTCAACAGGTAGGATGGCCCGTGAGAGGTTTTAATTAGAGGAGGCCGCACCTTCAAGCCACTCTTCAAATTCTTTCCCAGGCAAACTCATCACTCTGTAAATAAACTTGTAGTCGTGTTTACATAAAAGTATTTAGCATATCAGCGTCTCCTCTGAAGATCAGGGCAAGAGAAAATAGACAGGATCTCTTTCTGTCAGTTAGGATTGTGTTTATCTGCACGCTACAGAAAGCTGGGTTTTGGTGGCTTAAATAAACTAGGAGTTTGTTTTTCTCTCATAGTAAGAAAGTCACAGGTAGGCGATTGCTGAAGTTGATTCAGAGGCTCAACAGTGTCAAGACTGACACCTCTGGGGTCCTCTTGGTTGGCCTTTCTCTTAGGTTCGTGGCAGGTCCAGCCACATGGGTGTTCAAGGCAGGAAGAGGGTAGAACCAGAAGAGGTGCCGGAGGCACAGCCGTCTCTTTTCATCAGAACAATAAAAGCATTAAAGGAGCCTCTTTGTCTGACCCAGCAGACCTCTGACCCTTGACCCACACCTGGGCACATGGTCACCCCTTAAGTTTAATGAAAGTTGAGAAAATGAGTCATTTCTCCTTCCAGCCTTCACGGAGAGGAGTGGCAAGGGAGAAGGGGATTAGAAATGATGTTGGAGTTGCCAAGTATCAATGTCTGCCTTACTACTCAGGCTCATTAAATTAGAGCCTTGCATTAGGATCAGCCAAAGGAGCTTTAAAAATCCAGGTGCCCAGGGGGGCTTCCCTGGTGGCACAGTGGTTAAGAATCCACCTGCCAATGCAGGGGACACAGGTTCGAGCCCTGGTCCAGGAAGATCCCACATGCTACAGAGCAACTAAGCCCGTGCGCCACAACTACTGAGCTCATGTGCCACAACTACTGAAGCCTGTGAGCCTAGAGCCTGTGCTCCACAACAAGAGAAGCCACTGCAATGAGAAGCCCGTGCACCACAACAAAGAGTAGCCCCCGCTCACCACAACTAGAGAAAGCCCGTGTGCAGCAACGAAGACCCAATGCAGCCAAAAATAAAAGATAAATTTTTAAAAAATTAAAAAAAAAATCCACGTGCCCAGACCACACCCCAGACCAACTGCATCCAGATCTCTGGGAGTGGGACCCAGGCATCAGTATTTTTGAAGGCTCCTCAGGTCACTTCAAAGCACAGTGAAAGTTGAGAACAACTGATGTAGCCGACTCTCCAGGATATTTTGGAACAACTTCTCCAGGTAATATTGATGCAGATGATTCCTAAATCCTTTTGAAGAACACCGTTAAACTCTTATTTATTGACAAATTTATTTATTTATTCAGAAGTATCTATTGAGTGCCTCCCACGTTTATGGGTACAGGAGAAAAGTGTGAATGGATTTATGCTTTATGCTCTTCGGTTTATGCTCAACTATGCCTGTGCGCCACAAGTACTGAGCCTGCACTCTAGAGCCCGCGAGCCACAACTGCTGAGCCCATGTGTCACAACGACTGAAGCCTGTGCACCTAGAGCCCGTGCTCCACAACAAGAGAAGCCACTGTATTGAGAAGCCCGCGCTCCACAGCGAAGAGTAGCCGCCACTCGCCGCAACTAGAGAAAGCCCGCGCAGCAAAGAAGACCTAATGCAGCCAAAAATAAATAAATAAATAAATTCCAGAGAGGTAGAGTTTGTATCAGAGATACTCTTCCTGGCTTCTGGATTTGTGCAAATGGCAGTGAAGGAGAGAGAGAAAAATATGAGGATTTTAAGCATTGGTGGGTGAATCAAACCTTGATTCTTCTGCAATAAAAGGACACATTTGTGTTTCAAGGGACTTTTTTCTCACAGAGCAGGACCGTCAGTGGGTCTGGCTGGAATTGCTGGGAACAGGCAGAGGTTTGAGGGGATGCTGAATGTGGGAGCTCTTCTCTCCTAGGATTGTGACTGGAAGCAGGCTGGGTGTGAACCCGGTCAGCAGAAGTGCTGGCAAAGCCCGGCATTGAGAACAGGTTAAACAGAGAACGGAGAGGTTTATGGGACACTGAGAAAAGGGAGGCAGAAGAGGAAGGGAGAGGGGGTGGAGGGGGAGAGAAAGTAAAAGAAGAGGGAAAGGAGAGGTTTAGACATTTTGTATTAGAAGAATAGAACCTCTGTGGCAATTTATTAATATTAATTTTAAGATCATCCCATTTTCGCTTTTTCTAGAGCTGTGCACATAGCTGCTTTGAGTTCGAATGGATTGTAAAATATGTCCCCAAAGCAGTGTGGAATATTCCCCATTATGAAACCAATTTAAGTCTCTTTTAAAAAATTACATAACTCTTAGTTGTAAGAGATGTCTGCTCTGTGTAAGGGATATAGGTGCCTTCAGAAAACAGTTTCTGAGGCTTTCTCTCTCTTTTTTTTTTTTTTTTTTTTTTTTTGCGGTACACGGGCCTCTCACTGTTGTGGCCTCTCCCGTTGCAGAGCACAGGCTCCGGATGCGCAGGCTCAGCGGCCATGGCTCACGGGCCCAGCCGCTCTGCGGCATGTGGGATCTTCCCGGACCGGGGCACGAACCCGTGTCCCCTGCATCGGCAGGCGGACTCTCAACCACCGTGCCACCAGGGAAGCCCTGAGGCTTTCTCTTTTTAAGTATCATTGAGACAGTCTACATGGCTAAAGATCTGAGTATATATTGTTAAGGTAGTTGAGAGCTTGATGTAACTAATTAAGTCCTCTAGAAATTAGTTTTAACAAGTTCTGCCAGATGCACTTATTGGAAATAGCTGCTTGGGAAATAGGAAAGTTGAGACAAAAATGAATAAAGTGGAAACTTAGCTACTTATAGTTGTAGAGAAATAGAAAAGAAGGCTTGTGTACTCTCTGCTGTCATATGAAAAGAAAGGAAGACTAGGCTTTGAGCACTGAATTCTTTCCAACAGCCTGGATGAGGTGCCTAGAATATCTGTTAGTGATACAGAAAGAGAATACATGGATGTTAGCAAAGCCCAGAGGGCTGAGGGCTCTTTGGATCTGAGGAAACTCAGAAGTTTTGAACAAATTGCTGAGAAGGGATTTTGACACCAAGCTTAGCAATTCAGATAAGGTGATTTAAAGAAAGGCTCAGAATTAGTGAAAAAGGTACTTAGTTGTAACTTAGATGTTCATTTCTTGAAAAGTTGGTCTAAAATGTAATCTTTGAGATTATCAGTTTAAACATAGCTATTGGTAGCCATGGAAGACAATTCTTTCTACTTAGAATTTTCATACTGAAGGATTTTATGCTAGAGGATGAGGAAATATATTATTAGGAGGCTACAATTGTAGCTGTTTTTGATGTATCAGTAGTGGGAAAAAATAAGTTGGTAAAGAGACCTAGTAAGTCTATAAAGAGAAAAGTGTTAGTAGAGATCTACTTCTGAATGACAGGCAAAGCCAAGGGTTTTTGTTTTTGAATGAGGTGACTATAGCAGGACTGCCACTGTTGTTGGTGGCAGCATACTTAAAATGTGCCTACTAGATTTTGAGTTGGGGTGATGAATAAAGTTCTTTTAAAAGTTGAAACTATGAAATAAAGCTTATGACGTGACAAAAAAAGTTATAGCAATAGTGCTTGAATGGCTTAAACACAGCCAAGAAAATATAAAGTATCTCTTGTGCTACTAAGAATGAACAGAGGGTTGGAAGAGATTTTTTTTTTTTCTAAATTCTGTCTACTTCTTTAAATTGTGTCTATTTATTTTGGATTTCTGCCTCAGATTTTTTATTATGTATATCTGTAGCCTCCCTATTTGAGTTATTTTTAAACTTGTCACTTTCTTTCCCCTTTTGGGGAGTAGAGAGAAAAAGAAGAAAAATGTGAGTTATGATTAATTAACCTTTTGTAGACCAGGGAAATTATTCTCTTATTTGGCTCTTTAATCACTGGATCACAGAACTCAAGTGAGGGAAAAATACGGATATTAACTTCACTCTAGAGAGGAAAAATATTTCAGTGTCAGAGAGATGTTTTTTGTTTGGTAGCTTGTTTTTGTTTGTTCTTAATATAAAAATCCATGGGTTAAACTAAGTGAACTACTGGCTTGTTTTGGGCTTAGCTCAAAGTATATTTTGTTGTTTTGGATTTGTCACGTTCAGTGAAATGAGAAAAATGTATAAGGTCAGCACTAACTGAACCAAGGTATGGCACTGGGTCTAAACTTTCAGCAAAAATATATTTCAGTTGGTGATGTCACCAACTGAAAATGTTGATATTTGTGTTTGTTGCATTTTATGCTAGTTTTGTGTTTGGTAGATTTAAGTTCCTCACAGGAAATAACAGGAATGTTGATAATATATAGAGATACAGACATCTTTTTTTTTGTTTGTTTGTTTTGTTTTGTTTTTGCGGTGTGCAGGCCTCTCACTGTTGTGGCCCCTCCCGTCGCGGAGCACAGGCTCTGGACGTGCAGGCTCAGCGGCCATGGCTCACAGGCCCAGCTGCTCCGCGGCATGTGGGATCCTCCCAGACCGGGGCACGAACCTGAGTGCCCTGCATCGGCAGGCAGACTCTCAACCACTGCGCCACCAGGGAAGCCCACAGACATCTTTAATTTATGATGATCTTGAAGTAATGTTTTAAAGTTTTGCTGGTATTTATTGAAACATACTTAGCGCCTCTTAGCCTTTTTCTGCACTTCAGCACATGATGATTTGTAATCCTAATGTCACTGAGCTCACCTGGTCTCTCTCTACCACATGAGAACCTGAGGCACACAATGTCAATGCCTGGTGCATTAGTGGGCACCTTCTTCAGGTGGCAACAGGGTCGGGTTGACGAATTTTGTCCACAAATCAAGCATGGAATTATTATCTAGAGCTAACAGGTAATGATTTGTCGTGTTATCAGAACCTAGAGTAGCTTCGAAATGAGTATCCAGCAATGAAGTGAAAACCTAGAGTCTCTGTCTGGTCGTCTTCTGAGGTCAAACCGTTATGCCTCAGTGACCAGTGTCCTATAAAATGGAGGGGAAAAATTATTTAAAGCCAGTGCTGGCTTTAGCCTCTTCTGTGTTTTGAGAAGGGCAACATAATTCATATCAGTGGGGCCAGGAATACTGAGACTGTTTCCCCCCAGCCATTCCTAACGGGGGCTGGAAGGTGCGAGGCCTGGAGCAGATGTTGCAGGGTGTGCAGATGCTCTGGGTGTTGCCAGAGTCCAGCCTAGGGGCGGAGACAGTATAGAGTGAAATTTTCTGTAAAAATGGAAGGATTTTTTTTTTTTTTTTAAGCAACTAGAGGTCAGGGAGACTGGGAGAATAGAGGAGAGTCATGCAAAATGACATGAGATTTATTGACAGAGTGACCCAAAACCCTCCAAGAGAGATAGGGGTCTAACCTTAAAATATACATTGTTTGCAATGCAGTGCTATAAGCATCCTGCATCACTGCACATCTTCAGTAAAATCCTCAATGAGTACATATTCTCTGGGGGAGTGTTTTCATTCTTGTTTTAGTTTTGTAGCCGTCAAGAACAGTGCTGAGTTCTCTGCCAGGGTTGATAGAAAGCATGGAGAAAGAGGACAGCTATGGAGGCAGGGCTGCTGTGAGATTGAGGACAATTGGTTCATAGGAGCTGGTACTCAGATCAAAAGTGGCAGCATAAACCCCAGAGAATGTGCAGGCATCTTGGGAAGGACAAGAAATAGAAGTCCTGAGCCTCTGGTTAAGGGAGCTAGCTAGCTAGCTAGTTAGTTTCCACAAGTATGTGCCTGTCATGTGTTAGGTGAGAGCCCTCACTGTCCTTTGTCCCATGTTAGGTAACATGAACTGAGAGAAAAAGAGTAACACTTGGGACCTTCCCTGAAGAAACCATGAGCCAAATTGGGAAAATCAATTTATCACATGCGATTTGGTAACAGTATTACTTCATATTTTCTGACGTAGTAAAACAGAAAGTGCTGCAGCAGAAGCAGCTTGGAAAAAAATTAAGAAGTTAGTGTCTTTGTGGCTTTCTTCTAAGTAGAATTAGAGGCAGCCGAATGATGGAAAACTTTGTTCAGCATATGAGTGAAGCTTTATGTGTCTGTAGAACATGCCTCTTTCCCTGTGCTTCCTTAACAAACATGTGGAATTAGCAATAGCTTCCCACTGAGGGATGATGACTCAGGGCAACTACCATCTGATACCAATCTAATAATGACACAAGAAGTTAACATTTGCTTGGAGCTTGATTATCTAAGCATTTTACAGTTATTAATGTATTTAATTTCCACAAAAATACCTATGAAATAGGTACCACTGTTTCCCCATGTGACAGCTGAGGAAACTTAAAGAGGTTAAGCAGACTGTCTGAAGTCATATCGTCAGTTGACAACTGAAATCTATTGGTCAGCCCTGTAGTCAGTCAGTCTGTGTCCTTGTTTCTTAACGGGTGGCACTGCCCTCCAAGGGACATTTGGAATTTTGTGGGAGCAATTTTTGGTTGTCAAAATGATCAGTGGGCAGGAGCAGCAATGCAAGGACAGTCTTATGCTGCAGAGAACTGCCCCACATTCTGTGTGGCTTATAAATATTCCACTGGGCATTCACGTAGATAAAACACTTGCACATGATTAACCTACATACTGTATTATTCTGCATTTGGAGCTGTTGCATTCTCAGCAATTTGCTCAAAAGAGGCAAGCATCTGCCGATGTCATCATGCCTTCCAAGGCAGTTATGTCCCAGCAGTTATGCACTGAAATACATTTTAAAATAAAGTGCCCATTTTTTACTTCTCCTTTACATGATAGCCAGGACATTATATTTAAATTTTTGAATTAAGTATATACGTAGGTTATTTATCATACATTTTATTTTAGAAGAAGAAGGAAGTTGTTCCAAAATATTCATTATAAGAAAAGGGTCATGTGGATGTGAGAGATCAAACTAATGATGCCACCGAGGCCACCGCTCTCGGGTGAGAGGTTGCAAACTGATGGCTCACAAGCCAAATTTAACCTACAGACATGTTTGGCGTGATCCTCAGAATATGAAAAAAGGGGTTCAAATGTGTTGCCAGCATTTAGAACTAGATTTTTCAGAAACCTTCTGCATTTCTGACTTCTCTTGGAAATTCTGACAGTCTAGCAATACAGGGACTCAAATGGTCATGGAGGCCCCGATCCGCTTTAGAGGGGCATCACCTCTCCAAATCACCAGAGTCCTGACTTAGCCAATGTGACTCATGAAGCTTCTTTATGGTGCCCACGGGCAATTGCATTTGTGACTATTAGGCACAGGGTGACTCATTTGGTAAAAGTGACCATGCTGTCTGTCCACGTCTTTGCTCTGCGTGTTATAACTTGTACTGAAAAACTAGACCCCAGCTTCCTTCATCTGTAATGCCAGTGCTCCACCACAAGGCTCCCCCCGCCCACCCCAGCTTAAGACACCTAACTCCACTCAGGTGTGTGCGTGCAGGTGCTACTGCCCGCTGTGATTTCTGGTTTAGGCACAAGAGGCCGTGCTGTCGATGCTTCCTGAGTCACCCTCCCCTCAGAGCCCCATAATTAATACATTTTATAACCACCTATTCCTCTTTGCTTTGTTTTGTCATGTTAATTGGGTATTTGGGTTTTGAAGTTAATGTTAGAAGAAGCCTCATAGTTGAGAACTTTTTTTTAAAACACAGGGGGAAATACTGTTGAGAAAGGGAACACAAGACACCCCTAAAATCATCTGCCACAATTTTCTCCTGCACAGGTTTCAGTTATTGTATTTTCCGCCTCTAGAGAATGAAGAAATAAAGTCTAAAAAATGGACTGTCTAGAAGAAATTAGGAATGCCACACATCTGCAATGAAACTAGATGAATTTTGAAATCAAATTCATGGGGTGTAGTAAGAGGCTCAGAAAGTTTGTAAAGTGAATGGTGAGGCACATTATTTTTTATTGTGTTCTATTTTCAAACCCCCAAACTGGTCTTTGGCATCTCTGTGATGTTTTGTTCTCTCGGAGGCAGGCCTGGTTGGGGGACAGCCCCTCCACCTGTTGGAATCCTGCCGAAATCATCAGACAGGCTTGGGTAGATCTTCCCCTCCAGGCTAAGGAGAGGCCGGTTTGGTGCGGTAACCAGCACCCCTTGCTTCACTAATAATAGTCTAGTGGCTTAGTCACCCCGTGAGCACACACTCCACCCTGTTTGAAAATACAGGAGCGGGGAAAAGCATATAGTTAAAGTTAAAACCCCATTTCAGTAAATGCCCTTACAGTTTCTCACTTTCTGTGGGACAGTCCTCACCGACCTAGCCTGTCAAAGACATTGTCGTAGCAAGCAAACTGTGTCTTCTCATCACCTGTACCAACTCAGGGCTTTTAAAAATAAGCACATGGTAATATGTGTGGAAGGAAGGAATGAGTACTTGAATTTTGGTTGGGTCTGATCCACTCTCAAGATATTAATTTCTTTACAGCTTCATTTACTCACTCATTCATTCATCCATCCAACAAATATATGCTGGACATCCAGTCCATGCCCGGCACTATTCTAGCTGCTGGGGATAGAGTGATGGGTAAGGCAGGGTTCATGCCTTCACAGAGCTGCAGTTTAGGGAGACAGACAATAGACCAGGAAGCAGATACACAAGGCAAATGCAGATAGGGAGAGATGCACCAAGGAAAAGAAAACAAGGGCTAATGGGAGCAAATGAGTGGGGCTGGGACTAATTCAGATTGGGTGGCCAGGGAAGGCTGCACAGATAAGATTTGATGAGATTTGAATAAAAAGAAGGAGCCGATGGCAAATATCTGGGGATGCAGTGGTCCAGGGACGGGCAACAGCAAGAGTCCTAAGGTAGAAGTGAGTTTGGTGTGTTCAAGGAACCCAAAGAAAGTCTGTGAATCAGGGAGAGTGGGATAAAATGAGATGGGAGAGGCAAAGGGGGCATTGGGAAAAGTCTGACATACTAAAACTACAGTAGAAAGCCAGAGGAGGGCTCTAAGCAGGGAGTATTATGATGGAACTACTCTTTCCTAAGATGAATCTAGATGTAAAAGGGTAAATAAATTTTGTTTTCATGCAATGGAATATGCTACAGTAGAGAAAACAAACTATAGATCTCTACTTGTATCAATATGGATGAATCTCAAAAACATAACGATGAGTGAAAGAAGTCACAGAAATACATACATTATCCATTTATGTCAAGTTCAGAAGCAGATAAAACTAACCATAAATTTGGGGGAGCACTTCGGGTTCACTAAAACATAAAAATAAATGGCATCTTTCTTTAGTACATGCATGTGTATGAATGCATAGAAAAAGAACTGAACTGATAAAAACCAAAACTTATGACAGTGGGTACCCTGGATGAGGGAAATGGAATGAGGTGGGAGGAGAGAAGGTGGTCTGGAGGTATTTGAACCTTATCTATAATTTTTGAGTTTTTTAAAATTAATTTTTACTGGAATATAGTTGATTTATAATGTATTAGTTTCTGCTGTATGGCAGAGTGAATCAGTTATACGTATTACATATATCCGCTCTTTTTTAGATTCTTTTCCCATATAGGTCATTACAGAATATTGAGTAGAGTTCCCTGTGCTCTACAGTAGATTCTTTATAATTTCTGAGTTTTGCATCCATAATGCAGGTATCAGTTTCCTGTGACTGTTGTAGCGAATTACCAAAACTTGGTGGATTAGAACGACACATACTTGTTCTCTCACAGTTCTGGAGGCCAGAAGCCTGAAGTCAGTTTCACTGGGCTGAAAACAAGGTGTTGGCAGATCTGTGTCTCTGAGGAGACTCTGTCCCTTGTGTCTTCCAGCTCCCTGTGGCCCCCGGCATTGCTCGGCTTATGTGTGCATCACTCCAGTCTCGGCCTCCACAGTCACACTGCTGCTCCCGTTTCTGCGTGCATCTAATCTCCCTCTGCTTTTCTCTTACAAGGACAGTTGGGATGGTATTTAAGACCCACTCAAATCATTCAGGATCATCTCCTCATTTCAAGATCCTTAACTTAATCACATCTGCAAGGACCATTTTTCTGAATAAGGTCACAAATTACAGGCCCAGGGTTAAGAGGTGAATATCTTTTGGGGTCATTTTCAGCCTCCCATAGTGCATCCATGTACGTGTTATATAATTTAAAAAATAGATTTTGAAGGGTGGGTGGAAAATAATGCCCATGGCTGCTGTGTGAAGACCAGGTAGGAGGTGCTTAGACTTGTGCAGGTGAGAGGTGACAGTAACCTGGACTTGGGAGGTGGCCATGGTGATGAGACGAGTGGAAGGAATTGAGACGCAACCTGGAGATAGATTTTAGGAGTGGCTGGTGGGTCAGATGCAGAAGAAAGGGGACAAAGGAAAAAATAAGGATGACATATGTTTATGGCCCGAGAAGCAGAGAGGTGCCAGGTACTGAGACGGGGAACAGGTGTTGGGGGGCAGGTTTAGAAGGGCAAACTTGGGAACTTGGGCTATAGCATATTCATAATACAGTAAATATATTTTTCACCTTTTGTAAAATGATCAGAATTACCGAGCCAAGAGAATTTAGTGTTTTAATACATTGAGTGACTGTGGGTTATCAAGGTCTGGGAAAGAGGTTTGGTAAGATCACAAGGAAGGCAAAATGTTTAGTAGATGGTTTGCAGAGCTCCTGGCTCCTTCAGCAGATTGAGTGACACAAGGAAGAGTCATAGACAGTGACTGCTCAAATGACAGCAGAAGGAAGTGGTTCTGAGGTCTGTAGGTGGAGCTCCCTGCACCTGACCTCTGATATTTGCTCTCCACGGTGACTGGAGCTCCTATTTTATAGCTTCCACCTGTGAACATAATGCTAGGACAAACAAATATTGTATGTGCATCTTCTCACCTTCCTTCCAAATAGTAACACACTGTTTATAGAAAACAAATGTTTTATTTTGCAAATTCTTTATTTCTCTCTGACCTGGCAGGGGCTTTGGGGTCAGACAGACACAGGTCAGGCTGGCGGCCATCTCTGCCACTTACCTTGTGACCCTGAGCTGGTTACCCAATCTCTCTAGGCGTAAACTTCCTGGTGGGATTGTTGTGAAGGTCAGACTGTGTGCTTGGTGTAAATGTTTGATGTTATTACTATTACCAACTCAGCTGCACAGCCTTCAGATGTCTCCCTGTAGTTTTTATTTGGAAATGCTGAAATACAACATTTCCTTTATGATAAAAACAAGCCCCAAATGATTCAGGTACCTTTTTTCTCCCCGCAAGGCCAAGGCTACCTTTGAATATTGCCTATAAATGAACAATTGTAATATTTCTTCTTTCAACATTTTCTGTTCTAATAGGTTGGTTTAAAAAAAAAAACACAAAAAAAAACACAAAAAACTCTGTTCAGATTCACTCAGCAGCAGTTATCTGGGAAATTCCTGCAAAACAACCCACCTGCTTTAGCCTGAGTTCTGTAGATCCCCGAGGCAAAATGGGGATAATTACTGAGGGGGATTATCAAGGAACCTTCATATCATCACCTAACCCTTCTCTAGGATTCCTTAGCGCAGATGCTGTAAACATCAGCAGAGAGCCTGTGAAATTTCATCTGGTTTGAGCTCTCTTTGTTTCTAAAGCTAAATAATTTCTGATAATCTCTTTGCCCCACCCCCAGTCCTCTTCCCCCAATTTTATTTAAAGAAAGCAAATCCAGTAAACAAATTTCTCACAACCATTGCTGTTACGTGATTTACCAAACAGGGTCTGGCCTAAATTTGCAAATGAAGACAACCCAGACTGATTTGGAAACCTGTCATTTGTAAATGTTAAATAGCTGAAATATATGGCAGTTAAGAAGTTGTTTAAGAAAGAAAAAGTTGTTGTTTAAGGTTAAAAGACTTGGTCCCAGAAGAAGGAAAAGCCATACTGTTATGAGCTGTTTTTTTCTATTTCTTTCTCTTTGCTTTTCAAGTGAAATGAGATTTTTCCCCATGAATATGGTGACTTTGACAATTGGTGCCTTTGCTCCCAGATGCTAAAACTTCTGAGTCCCCAGGCTGCCTCCCTTCTCAGTGAAGAACACTATCCCTCCCCTCATCGTGGTTTGAGGGCTGTGACGACAGATGCCCCTCTAGCAGGGGATTGCTCCCTTGAAATGAGCTCTAGGTGTGGCCTCGGAGGGACCTAGGCCTGCCCCTTTCCTCCCTCACACTTATTTCTCAAGACAGCTCTGATAGAATCTAAGAACTCAGCATCCTTCAGGTCACGATTTAACTGTGTCTAAGGAAACAGAAGCTATGGATTTAGCTCATGGGTTCTCTAAATGCAGTGCCCCGACCAGTGACATCAGTATCACCTGGGAACTTGTTAGGTAAATTCCTGGTCCCCACCCGAGATCTCCAGAATCAGGAACTCTCGGGCTGGAGCCAGACAGTCTGCTTTAACTAGCCCTGCAGGTGGTTCTGACACATGCTGAGGTTTGAGAGCCACAGGTCTAATTCTTGTACAGATTCAGATAAATTTAATCGAAATTTATGTATTCACTCACCTCCTCCCAGGTCTACTTTTAGAGCTGTACAAATCGGGCACAGGGAGTCAAATGCCAGACAAAGCATTTGATGCTGGCAGGTCTCCTAAGGCTGGCAGCAATGCCCCTCCTGGGGTCCAACTTCTCAACAAGACAAACATCTGGAAGCTTTATTGATGTATCTTCAGCCAGGGCGAGTGGGTGGTAGAGGGGAAAGTAACCATCCCTTTTCTGTTTGAAAATGTTTAGCTGAGTGATGTGAAGATTTCAGTCGATCTGTGACAAGATCAAAGACCATAAATTATTTAACAGCGGCTCTACTTTTGTGGAATTATTTAAAGTATCATAATTGCAGTTCAGCTTCCCAGCCTTCATTTTCGAGTCTGGAATTCTGTTGGGAGCTATCATAATCACTGAAGAGGATAATATTACAGGCTGGGTATAAAAATATCTTTTTAATGACTAGCAAATTAGTGAAATGTCTTGACCTGAGTGGAGACCAAATAGAAGATGGTGTTTTTATGAAGGGGGGGAAAGACTAAATTGTCGCCACATTTTTATTCTTGTTGAATTCTCTGATCCTTAAAAATGTCAGTTGATTAGATAAAATTTGTAAGACAGTATATCAGTATAAGTGAGGAAGGGCCGTGTAGCACACAGAGGTGCCTTGGAATACGTGTAGTTTTGGTTTTAATTTTAGCATCACAGACTGAAAGTCAGCCTAGGTGATTCATTACATTGATCTCATATGAACAGCTTTAAGGATTCTTCTCACCTGACCAGGACAGTAGGACCAGGGTTCATAAACAAACAAACAAAAACGCTTTCTGAGACACTAGGCAAATGAGCACCTTGACAATTTTCCCCTGTAAATCAAATAATTACTTGCTACACATATTTTCCAGTTTTTATACCTTTTCTAACATTTAACCTAAGGAGTCATAAATTGATCTGTGTGGATTTCATTTTCAAAATAACAGGTATTACAGTAACAGCAAAGGCAGAACAGATTTTGCCAAATTTATAACCTTACAGGTTTAGAGTTTTGAACCAAAAACTTGAAATTCTTGTGGTGTCAAGACTATTTGCAAAAGCAGCTGAGAGTCTAAGGAGATGGCTCTTGATATCAACTAACTCTTTCTGAACAGGGTCTTAATGAATTAATTTTTAACCAATCAACCACAGATGTACCATAGTTCCCTTGGCGTACACGTGCATTCAGAGTGAAGGGTCAAAGACACCTAATTAATTCATGCATTTGAGGCTATATTGACTCTGTACTCAATTTTTGTAAAAATTAGAAATAATTAACATACATGCAATGTGTCTCGTTCAGTGGGCCAAGGACAAGAAAGAATTTATTGTACAGTCTATAAAATACTGTCTATATTATCTTTTAACCCACTGTGCCTACGCCTTGCGCAAATTTATTCAAGGAAGATACTCTGTGTTGAAAGCTGGAATATTTTGTGAAATTTGCCCCAAATGGCCTGACATTGCTGTACAAACAGAAGTTGTTCCTTTCAGAGGGCTGCCCCCAGACCTGCCCTGCCTGCAGACGCCCTGGCTGAGCATGGAGGAGGGCCATTCCTGCTTGCCTTCTCTCTTGCCCTGATACTCTCTTCCTTGCTTAGCAGCAACTCCTCCGTTAGACACAGGTGACCCTAGGGATTCCTGTGTATGTGGGTCTTGTTGATCCCATAGTCAGAGTCAATCACATGATTCTGACACCCACGTGGAAATTATCATAGGCTCTCAGGAGAGGAGGGTCCTGGGAGTTCACCAGTTCATTCTGTCCATTTAAACTAGCTCAGAAAGATTATCCAGAGGCTCTTAGAAAGTCTTTGGTGACTCACTCTCCAGGAAGGGCTTGCTTTTTTCCCTCCTCCTATTCTACAACAGTAGCTCTGTACTAAAACATCTTAACCCACATCATCTCAATTATACCCTCTGTCTACGTATTTCAATTGGCTAATGGAGCCCAGATTTAGAACTGGGGCCTTTGATTCTAAGTTTAAATTCCCACTGTGCTCTGCTGCCTCTTACTAAGTCCTAAATCCATAGCAACTAGTATCTTGAGGGTGCCTCCCAGTTCAGGGGCACTTTCTCATATAGAACCTAATGGATATGACTAACCCTCACAAGAGCCCCTTGAGGTGGGTGTATTAAATCCAGTTTACCAATTCGGATTTCAAGGCTTGAGAGGTTAAACTATTTGTGTAAGATCACCCAGCCGTGAGGTGAAGTTAGGATGTGAACTCAGCTTATTTCTATGGCTACGGCAAAACCCATTTTCTTTCCACGTTTGTATAGATTTCTTGATGCCTAACCCAAAGCTTATCCGCCATTATTGTTTATTCTTGTTCTTTCTTCTCCAGATGTAAAACACATTCAGGATAGAAGCTTTGGAGGCTGAGTGTACATCATTTGTTCATTTACTACTTTCATTTGCTATATATTTAATTGTGTGTCAATTCATTAAATTCATTGCATATATAAAATGAGTTAATACATTTACATGCTTAAAATCATGTTTGGTGCATAGTGCACACTCAGTGGATATTAATTATTTTCATTCATTTATTCATTCATCATTTATTGAGTTCTTGCTCTGGGCCCATCACTGAGAAGTCTCTACAGGGGAAACCAGAATAAATATTATTTGTCACCTTCTACTCTACCAAGATTCCACTTACCTCTCTTATCTCCTAGACTGTAGTCTGCATGGGGTCAGGGACATACCTGTATCATTCACCTTTGTATCTCCAGTGTCTAGCACAAGGCCTGATGTATTTTAAGTACATAAAAACATTTGTTGAACAAATAAATGAAATGCTTGGACATTGAAGAGTTGATAAATTTTTTCTAAATCATCTCAATCTAGAAATCAAATCATACCATTCAGGTTGGGTTGTCATAATTATTTCCTTTGTTTTCCTGGCTGTCTGAATGGCACCTGTTCACACTGTATCTGGTGAACCTCCCCTTTTGTCTGCGTTGCAGTGACACATACTCATCCTAGGCAATGCCCAGGGAGTTGATCTCCAGGCCCAAGTCCCTAAAGATCCTGACGGTCATAGGAAACCCTGATGGGACCAAGTGTAACTGAGGCTTAAAGAAGTTTACTCAGGGCTGAAAGGGCCTGTTTGGGAGTGATCCGTTTGCAGGTTTCAGCCACCCCCTAAAAGGAAGGCCCTTCCCAAGACTCCCCAATCCTGAGCTGTGAGCTCCATTCCAGAACTCTCTCAACAGCTTGCTCTGTAGCTCCAGGCCAACTCCCTGCATCTCTGAGACTTCTCAGTTTGCCCTCTCAGGAGTGGTGGTTGTGCTCCGGCCCCTGGAGTTTTATGTGTGTATGTGCAGGTTGGGTAGGATGTGGAGGTTAGAGAGATTTCTGAAAGCTTTGGCATACTTTGCAACTGTTAGCCCCAAAGGAACTCAGCACCCCAGAGCAAAGGGCCAAAGGCACTGGCTGCCTGAGTGCTGGAAAGGCTGGGGTCTAGCTCCAGCTCATGCCTCCTTCTGTGGGCTGCAGTCCTTGCCAGCAGGGCTCCAACTTGCTTTATTGCGCACTGCTGCAGAAATTCACAGAATGGAGATGACAAAGGCAGAAATTCACCCAGGGCTTCCTCCAAGGGCATCCTACAGCAGCTAGCATGGTTTAAGCAAGTTGTGAGGACACGTGGTACAGAGAGGGAATGTAACCACATTGACTCAGTCCTGAGAGGAGGCCAAGGAACACACTCTAACCTCATCATCATAGGACCTGCCATTTTTGAGCATCTACTGCATGCCATGCCCTTTACATATTGGGTTGGCCAAAAAGTGCCTTCGGTTTTTAAGTAAAAATAAAAGGCACGTTTTTCATTTTCATTTTCACCAATTGAATAGTGTGTTCACCCTTTTGTTCTGCTACCCCCTGCCATTTTTCAGGCAACTTCATAATCCCGTCTTCCCAAAACTTTTTATCTTTTTGAGCAAAGAACTGTTCCAGGTGCCTTTTACAGTCTTCCAAGGAATTGAAATTTTTTCCATTAAGAGAATTTTTTAAAGACCTGAATACATGGAAATCCTAAGGTGCAATGTCTGGTGAATACAGTGGTTGAATCAGAACTTCCCAGCCAAGCTGTAACAGTTTTTGCCTGATCATCAAAGAAACGTGGTCTTGCGTTATCCTGATGGAAGCTTATGCATTTTCTGTTGACTAATTCTGGACACTTATCATGTGTTTTTTGAGTGCTGCTTTCAGTTGGTCTAATTGGGAGCAGTACTTGTTAGAATTAATCATTTGGTTTTCCAGAAGGAGCTCTTAATAGAGGATTCGCTTCCAATCCCACCATATACACAACATCACCTTCTTTGGATGAAGACCAGCCTTTGGTGTGGTTGGTGGTGGTTCATTTCTCTTGCCCCATGATCTCTTCCGTTCCACATTATTTGTACAGTATCCACTTTTCATCGCCTGTCACACTTTGTTTTAAAAATGGAACGTTTTCATTACGTTTCAGTAGAGAGTCGCATGTGGAAATACGATCAAGGTTTTTTTCACTTAACTTATGTGGAGCCCAAACATCAAAGTGATGGACATAACCAAGCTGGTGCAAATGATTTTTAACACTTGATTTGGATATTTTGAGTATGTCGGCTCTCTCCCGCATGGTATAACATTGAATGTTCTCAATTAATGTCTCAATTTGATCACTATCAACTTCAACTGGTCTACCCAACCGTGGAGCATCATCCAGTGAGAAATCTCCTTCACGAAGCTTTGCAAACCACTTTTGCCACGTTCCATCAGTCACAACACCTTCTCCATACACTGCACAAATCTTTTTTTGTGTGTTTCGGTTACATTTTTACCTTTCTTGAAATAATAAAGCATAATAGGCCAAAAATGTTTCTTTTTTCTTCTATCTTCAGTATTAAAATGGCTACACAAAAATTCACGAATTTGATGTCTTTTTTTTAAATGCACGCTCATATGAGAGTGTCACATATGATCTCACAAAATTGAATCGAATGAAGTTAAAGACAACTAAGTGCTACTAGAGCCATCTTACAGAAAAAACTGAACAAAACTTTTGGCCAACCCAATATTAAAATATCATTTAAATTAATATTTTTGCCCATCCTATGGAGTTTGAATTGAGAACATTTCCCTCCTATGCACTTTTTTTTGGAAAAAGATAAGTCAATTAAATCTTGGTGAGGTTAAATATTTCCCCTGCAGAAAATAAAGAAGGTGTTGGAATTGAACCCAGTTTTGACATCAAAAGTCCATGTTCTGGACTACTTTACCATCCCACCTCGTTTTCCATGCAGCTCCCCACTGGAGCACCACCACTTAAGACAGGTGTCTTTGTAGCTTTCTTCTTCTTCCATGTCTTTCTTCCTGATGTTGGGCCATGCAGCCTAAGTTGCACAAACTTTAGTATATAGTAGAAAGGAGTCTTATGTTCTCTCTGGGTTGGCTTCCAACAGGTCTCCATAGAAACTCTTATTGTATTTATGAGAAACAAAGCCAATAATATATTCTTCGCATCCACTACATCCAACTCCCCAAAAATTAACACATAAGAGTGAGAGCAAGAACACAGCACACATGTTTCTCTGGATTCCAAGTACAAAACGAACTTGAAGTTCCAAGTGGAGACTGGGTGAATTCTGACACTGGGTTTAATATAAAAGATCTTCAGATTGCATTGTGCTATTCTAGCCAGTCAGAAACTGGATTTCAACTCTCTTCTCATGGTCTAGCCATTTTGCCATCATAATGACAACTTTATTATCTATGTCTCAAACTCTGAGAAAAATTAGAAAGTACTCAGTCTTGGTTTCTTTGAGAAAGAAAACTGATTACAGTTGATCTGACTGGGAAATGGTCATGCAACCAGTAAATAATGTAAAACTGAAACCATCATCTTCTCTTTTGTAGTTGGTTTAGCTTCCAGGTGGTGTAAATGTAAGGAGCAGTTTGATCAGGAAATTTAATTTCTACCAGGAAGATACAAGAGGGCAAGAATTCTGAAATGTCTAGAGATGATGTGAGACTCCTTTTCAAGGGTCAGATGGCAAAGTTAGGAAGTGGGGACAGCATGGGTCTTCAGAGTCAGCCATGGCTCCATAGCTTAGGTTTGCTATTTGCTACCTGCAGGATATTATGTAAGTTACTGAAATTCTCTGAGCTTCAGTTGCTCAATCTGTAAAATGGAGAGGTGATAGCTACTGTGTAGGGTTATGATGAGGATTAAATGACATAACATAATAATGTAAAATTCCTGAAATAAAGTATATCCTCAAGAAGTGTTAGCTCTTTCTCCTCATTCCTTTTCCATCTCTCTGTTAGAGGTTAACCCTTCCAGAATGTATCAGTTTGCTAGGGTAGCCGTAACAAAGTTTTAGAGGCTAGAAATTGAGTTGTCAACAGGGTTGGTTTCTTCTAGGCTGTGAGGAAGTTGCATGCATCTCCCCTAGTTTTCTGGCAATCCTTGGCATTCATTGGCTTGAAGAAGCATCACCCCAATTCTGCCTTCATCTTCACATGGCGTTCTCCCTGTGTATCTGTCTCCAAATTTCCCCTTCTAATAAGGAGTCCTTGAATTAGGGCCCACCCAAGTGATCTCATTTTAACTTGATAACCTCTGTAAAGACCCGATCTCCTAACATTCTGAGGTACTGGGAGTTAGAACTTCAACATATGAATGGCGCGGGGAATGAAATTCAACCGCTAACACAGGGCAAGTGGGTATGATACTGGTTGGAGAAGTAACAGTATAATGGATTGGAATTTGAGTGTTCTTCTGAGGATTTTGTTTATGTTAGCTGCAGGCTGATTTAGCTACATAGTGACTTCCTGTATATCATAGCCCCTTTGGGACAAATGGTTACTGCAATAACAGCAGGAAATAAGTTTCTAGTGAGCTATAGGGACAAGTCTCATCCCTAAAGTATTAAGGCTGACTTTATACACACACTTTAAGATGGGGAAGCCAGAAAGAATATTGCTTATATGGCTTAAGAAATTCTTGAAGGTAGGAAGTTTTACCTCCAGATAGCAAAGATGTTTAAAAAATTTGTTTTGGTGTCAATTCTTGATTGACATCATATAACCTCTTCCGATTCAATCATAAAATCATGCCATTTTTATAGCTGATACTTTTCAGTTGCTCACCATGCAACAGAAACATTTATGTTATCTTTTTTGATTCCTAAAACAACTTGTAAGGGAGTTTTTTATGAATAAGGAAACTGAGGCACAGACAGGTTAATAGACTTGTGGGTTGTAGGTCCTCTGACTTCAAGTGATCTTTTTCATACCACAGTTAACCACACTGAGAGCCTTTCCTTGGGTGACAGTCCAGAGGAAACATGGTCAGATACAGTAGCACTGGAATTTAGCAGGCATCTCTGCCTTGACAAAAACTAGAAGGCCTTTTGCATGTGGCAATATAGACTATTCCAATTGCAACTAAGCCAGTCTTATTCATGGTTTGGATACACAGTAGCGCAATTGGCAGAAACACAGGAGTGTTTGTTACTCTGATTACAGTGACTTTCAGGACCATGACTGATGGGTTTAGACCAAAATTCCAGCCAACAATAGTTCTGGAAACTTTCACTGCTGTGGCGAATGTAGAAGTGGCCACAGTCCAAAATCACCTCCATCACACATACATTTTGTTTGTTATTGGAACCTGAATGGACTGGTGGTTTTGACTTTCCACAGCTACTGTTACACCTAAGACAAGAGTTCTAGGCTGCTGTGTAGTGAAACCATCCCTTTGAGGGCATTCAAGTCATGGTTTACTCTCTAAATAAGATTATCAGTGATGGGCTTGGTAGGTGCCACTTAGATTTCTAACTGAGGTGGTGGAAAAAGAGACCTCTCATGTTCTAACATTGGTGGGCACTGTTGCTGGGGAGCACCCTTCTGTAGTTCCATTCTAGAGCTTTCTAGATTTCTCCATTGTTCTTAGGCTTAAACAGGAGATTTCCTTGAGAAGTCTTTATCCTGGAAGGAGAGTGCTGTAATAACTGTTAACTAAAGTTTGAGAAACTGTATAATTTAGCACTGCCATGTTCAATCTAGTTCACCTTGTCAGCATTCCTTCATTGAAAAAGAAAGGGTATCAGACATAATCAAACAGACCCAAAGTCATGTTTTCCTTTCTTAGATTTTAATTTTCTATGGGAACAAATGACCTTAAAATTGGCTAGAGCCACAGAACTTTTTCAGTGCCACAGGGGAAACTTTTTGTTGTTTACTTCCCAAACATGGCAACTTGGCATTTTGTGACATAGTGATGGCTCTGGAGCATATTATATCCTTTGAGATTTGACATACGTACAAGGTAAAGGTGATCATAAGAGGTGTCTCAGGTACCACACAGACTCCTGCCATTTCTCCTTTCCTTGACTCAATCTCAGATTTAAGCTGACATTCCTAGCCACACAGGGTCCATGTGGCAGCTGCAAAGCCAAGACGTCCAGCTGTATCCTGTACGTCTGACAGACGTGTAAGTCTGGGACAAGGGAAGTTGGCAGCTGAGTTGTCACTCCTCGTATTCCTTTGAGTTGGTCATGAGCGGGTTTGTTGGGACTTTCCAATCTGTTTCTTTCACATCCAGAAAGATACAGTCGTGAAAAATGAAATGAATTGTCTGTTCCAACCCAGAAATGATTTTCCTATTGGAATAATGGTCAGTGGTGAAAAACAGATTTGAAGTAACTTTCCCCAAATTATCGACTGTGCAAATGAGAAAAACAGCATCTAAATGAACAGGAGAACTGAAACCTAACTCATACATATGATGTGAGCCAGAAAGGAAAATGTGGGTAGTAAACATGAGTATTTTGAATAGATCAGTGATTGAAAAGATTTCTTTATGAACTAAGTTAAAGGCTTGAACTCCAGTCCATGGAAAGGAGATCCACAGCCCTAGAAACCAGAGTCTTCAGAAGGATGAAAATATTTTCAACACTGAGGCCTAAGGGCACCCATTCCCTCTACCAGTTTTTACTGCCTTCACAATTTGAATTTTATGTGCTGCTAATAAGAGGGCATTTTCCATGTGTCGATTATTTATACAAGACTTACTCAGATGCCTTTTTATAAAATATTTTTCAAATCTTTATTGATTTGTGAGTCTGTCCACATCCCTATCATCTACATTAAAATCGTTTATCTTTAAACAAGGTATTAGTGATGATAAATCAACCAGGAGAACATAGGTTATGATTTACAACTGCACTGTCCAATACGGTAACTACTAGAAATAATGTGACTTTAAATTAAAATTTAATAAAATTAAAATTTTAATTCAAGTGTATTAGGCAGCATAGATATAAAACCTTTCTATTATTGTAGAACATTCTACTGAATTTAGAAAGCTTCTTGCTCTTTTGGGTCTGCCTTTCTTTGCTAGCCAGCATTTTTAAAAGCATCCTGCTCAGTCCAGAAGATAATAGAAAAGCAAGTCTGTATTGCCAAACAGGAAAATACCAGATAGCTTTTTTCATGTGGAAATGATTCTGCATTGTGACTCAGTGTTTGAATGGTATGGGAGCAACTAATTTGTAGCAATCTGTACTGATACTGAGAACTAGCATCTATGAATCTTTTATATGGTCCCTGCTACCCTAAACCAGAAGTTACAGAGCTTTCCCCTAAAAGGAGCTGATAGTAAATATTTTAGGTTTTGTGAGGCTATACTACCCCTGTTGCAACTAGTCAGTTCAGCTATTGGTGTGGAAAAGCAGGCTTTAATAACAAATAAACAGACATAGCTGTGTTTGACAAAAATAAGCATGGTGATAGTTTGTCCATGCCTATCCTAGAATACACTTAATATCCCTTCATGTCTCAAAAGATGATCATGGATGCAGTTAATTTATTGGCTTGAGAGTAACCAATGTTTGTTTGCTAATTCTCACTCTAGTGCTGTGATTAAAATGTAGACCTATTTTAAACTTTAAAATGTAGAGCTTCCTTTGGGATCCACCCAAATAAATACATACTGTTACCTCCTTATGCTATCTTTGACATTAGATAAACAGTTGTGTACGTGTGTTAGAATGCCAGCCTCAGGAAAGCAAGAATCATAGAGAAAAATTGGCCTTGGAGAATTTTGCTGAAATTTTTTATTTGGTTGGTTTTTGTTTTTGTTTTTGTTTTTGTTTTTGTAGTTATATTGAGGCCTACATGACATGAAGATGGTACTTAGGCTAGTAAGACAAATCCTACTCTGAGATGCTTTTGAAAGAGGTGGGTTACAGATCTATAATAGCACATCTAACCATCATTAGATGGTTCTGGAAGTCATTCCATAAGACCCAGCCCTTCAGCCCATCCAGTGATTTTGAAAGCACCTGATTCTCTGTGTTAAATAAGTCTCTTCCTGCTTAAAATACCTGAAGTTTCTGTTTCCTACACTGAATTCTGACTGATAACAACAATGTATATATTTTTTATAAATTCTGAAATGTGCCTAAATTAATTATCTTTTTGGAAGGTTATATCTCTACATGAGCTCCAGCTCAGTTTATCTGAAACCTAGGTTTAGCTTTTCCTCGTCCTCTTTGAAGTGTCTTGAATGGTAATCATGGTCCACTCCCTAGATGGGGAAATCTTCACGGAAGGATGGGAGCCTTAATGCCAGTCCACCCTCGAGGGAGTCAGGAACCATTACATGCTATGCATTCCAGCCTTGGACTAGATACAAATGATGAAACTGAATACTAAGGTCATGTGCTACAAGGCTGCCATTAAAACCGGAGGAGACCGCAATTCGTTTGAAGCAAGCACCTATCAATCTTCAGTAACGTGTATCCAGTACAGTCCCATGGCATAATTATGCGGTGAGCTTCAAAGCCTTTGCTATGTTTGCAAAATGCATTAAAGAGACAACTCATCACCTGACTTTCATGTTTTCAAATTAGATTGTTTCTGTACACTGGGATCCAGCCAGCTCATATGGGTCTTTCTTTTGATCTGCTTAACATTTCTTGAAATGCCATCTTGACCCTCTTATTTAGGTCCCTAAAAGAGTGGAGGTTTTCAATGTGCTCCTTGTGTTAGAAAGGATTCCCAGCCTGAGCATTTATGTGATATTCACAATGCATCTCAGATAGCTTTTTCTGTTTAATTGTGATTCAATGGAATGCCAACCAGAAGTTAAAAAAAAAACGCATTACAAAGCATAAAGCTTTATGATTAATTACCTTGAGTTCAGATATAATTTAAACATATTGACTTGTCTGAAATAAGTGCCAGACAGTGGAGCTGGGGAGACAGGAAGTGCCTGGGTGAGACTGCTGAAACAGGCTGGAAGAGAAGTCAAAGGGGTCTAAGGACATCATCATTTAACTGTTCTCCATAGCCGGGCAGAAAATGGCCACAACTGCTGATGGTCAGTGGAATCAAAGGGATAAATTATGGCCGAGCCCTGCCTTTGAAATTAACTGAAAAGTTAGTCGATACTTCAACTTTGCATGATCCTGAGGAAATGGTTCTGAGACAATCCATTACAAATGATTTTTTTTCCCTTCTGTGTGCATGATCTGTGCAGAGATTTCTCTGAGGGACTGAGCTGCTTTGCTAATTCCCAGCCTCCTTGTTCTGAACTGGTGGGGTTTCAGAGTCCCTGCTTGGCTGACGCCCCCAGGCTGGAGGTAGAAAGGCATTGGCAGTGGGGATGGGCAGCAAATTTCCCAGCATGAATGAAGCCTTAAGACCAGCACGACGTTCCTTTATTTGGGGGAACCAGGATGCCCCAATGCTTTCTGTAGCCGAGCTGTGAAAAAAGAACAAAACTGACTTCTTTTCAGCAAACTGGGACCAGATGCGTTTCTCTGTGTAGAAAGTTTAGAAATCCAACCAGCTGCTTTCAGTTTTTGATAATGGATTATGGTGTCAAGGGGCCTGCACTAACTTTGATACCCGTGCATAGGAAAGCAGAATGTAAGTGTTTGGGCTAACCTCACTGGTGGATTTTTTTTTTTTTTTTTTTTTTTGCGGTACGCGGGCCTCTCACTGCCGTGGCCTCTCCCGTTGCGGAGCACAGGCTCCGGACGCGCAGGCTCAGCGGCCATGGCTCACGGGCCCAGCTGCTCCGCGGCATGTGGGATCCTCCCGGACCGGGGCACGAACCCGTGTCCCCTGCATCGGCAGGCGGACTCCCAACAACTGCGCCACCAGGGAAGCCCACTGGTGGATTTTTAACACACCCAGGACACACGTGATTCCGCGTTTGCTTGAAACTGAGCGTAACTGTTTAATGCCATCTGGGTAACAGGGATGTCATCCAAGGAGGCCTGCTCACAGACTCTCATTCATCCCCTAGTCTGGCTCCATGGTCCTCACGGAGGGTCTCCGATTCAGCACTGAGAACTGAATTCTGATTCATGTCCCTGAAGATTCTGGAGAGCTTGGGATCCAGCCTGCTGCTCCTCTCCCTCACACAGAGGCTCACTTGAAGCCTGCTGTTGCTGTGCAGAAATTTCACACAGACAGTGAGAGTAGCAACATTGGCCTCCTGGATGGCTTTTCAGATAAACTCACCGCCCTGTCTCTGATGCTAAAACCCAACCTCCAGGCTGTGGGGGAGAGTGCGTGGTTCTATGTGAATTCATCCTTCCCGAGTGAAGTGGAAAAAAGAGAAGGGAGGGGGCCTGTTCAGCTTCTTGAGATCTCTGGCCAAGGCTGAGTGTAACAGTGGGCTTCTGCATGCATCCTATAAGTCAAGACAGCTCAGAAAGCCATACAGAACTCAGAGAAGATTCCAGAAGGATTTCAAGAACTGATTACATAATGTAAAATAGAATTTAGTCATCTTATTGGATAAAATTTTGGGTAAAAGACTTGAATGTGTGTATGTGTATGTGTCTAACTAGAGATTTATTAAGAGCTTTATTTTAACAGGTAGGCTTACATGATTATGGAGGCTGGCACGTCTGAAGTCTGCAGGGTAGACCAGTAGGCTAGAGACCCAAGGAAGAGAAGATAATGTAGCCCAAGTCTGAAAGCAGTCTGCTGGCAAAATGCCCTCTTCGTCAACAGACCTGTTTCGTTTCTTTTCTTTCTTTCTTTTTTTTTAAAATAAATTTGTTTACTTTATTTATTTAATTTTGTCTGTCTTGGGTCTTTGTTGCTGCATATGGTCTTTCTCTAGTTATGGCGAACGGGGGCTATTCTTCGTTGCGGTGCACGGGCTTCTCATTGCGGTGGCTTATCGTTGCGGAGCATGGGGTCTAGGCGTGCGGGCTTCAATAGTTGTGGCACGTGGGCTCAGTAGTTGTGGCTCACGGGCTCTAGAGCACAGGCTTAGTAGTTGTGGCACACAGGCTTAGTTGCTCTGCAGCATGTGGGATCCTCCCGGACCAGGCCTCGAACCCATGTCCCCTGCTTTGGCAGGTGGATTCTTAACCACTGCGCCACCAGGGAAGCCCCAAACAGACCTGTTTCCTTTAAGGTCTTCAACTGATTGGACAAGGCCCATCCACATTATATAGAGTAATCTTCTTTACTCAAAGTCCACTGATCTAAATGTTTATCTCATCTAACAAATACCTTCACAGTGACCTCCAAGTGGTGTTTGACCAAATATTTAGGTACTGTGTCCCAGCCAAGTTGACACATATAATTAACCATCAGAAAACCCAAGTATGAGAATATTTATATTTGTTTTTGTTTCCCTGAATACCAAAAGAACTGAGGTGCAAAGGAGTTAAGTTTCAATATCACACAAAATCATAGAACAACATGTATTCCTCACACACCCATCTGTGGACACTCATCCACATGTACACACACATACATGCACATACAGCTCTGTGCATCCCAAGTACATCCACGTAAAAGCACAAATGAGCGTCAGGGCAAAAGCAATTAGTAAAGAAAGAAAATTAAATATACACAGCTCCTTGTGTCCTATATGTTTCCTCTTTCTGGATAAGAAATGGAAAAACTTGACCCTGAAAATTCTCCACAACCTTCTCTCTTTCCTGTTAGAATTTCCTAAGGAAAATGTCTGATTTTTTAAAAAACTGTGGCAGCTCAAATATCACTATGTTCAGAAAAGAAACCTTTGCACAGTGATACTCCCTTTTGTTTATGAAAGTCCTTGAGGATGATGGATCACCATGATGAGAATTCTCTTCAAAGAAGTCCAAGTAAATTTTAAAGTGCAACAATGATCCTCATTCCAGTGGGCAGAAAACCTTGGTCTAAGAAATGACCAAGATTGTGTTTTTGAAGACACATACATATCTGTGGAATTAGATATACTTTTATAATAAAACTTAATCATGAAAAAAATGCTTTTTTGCCCAAAGCATCTAGAAGAAAAGTATAGCAAACATTAGGTGATGTTGAAAATGAAAGCTCCCTGACAGTTTTCTTCCTCTGACTGTTGGCCAGAATTTGGCATGGTATTCTGTAGAGCCAGCCTCTGGATATTTTTCAAGATGCAAGTCCAGGGACCTATGTCCAACCCCCTGTGTGGTGATATTTTTCAATCTGGTTATAATGAAGCCACTACTTTGGCTATTTCTTTAAGATTGCTGCAGGGAGTGGGACTAGATAGCTTGTAAGGTCCCCTCCCAGGCCCAAAGCCATTGATTCTGTTCTAAAACAGCTGAACTTCAGCCTCCCTGCATTTCTGATAGTTGCAGTATCCCACAGCCTTTATAATCCGAAACAGGCCACTGAGAGGAGTGTGTAGACATGGGAGATGCCCACTAGTTCCTTTTCTTCACATTAGAAAAAAAAATAAAATCTACAAGTTGCCACCAAGCCACTGGCTAGTTGTCCCTTGAGTAGGGTTGCCAGATTTAGCAAATAAAAACGCATAACATCCAGTTAAATTTGAATTTCAGATAAACACCAAACAATTTTTTAATATAAGTATGCCCTGTGCAATATTTGGGACATATGTATGCTAAAAAAAAGTATTCGCTGTTCATCTGAAATTCAGATTTATCTGGAAATTCTGTATTTTATCTGGCAGTCTTATCCTTGAGGAGTTCTGTTTCGACTGCGCTCCAGGATGGCATGTATCTTATTTTATTGCCTGTGGGTTTGTCTCCCAAGTCATTTTCCCATGACAACATTTCTGCTCCCTACTATTCCACAGAGATGCCTACAGTCTCTGCTGTTTTCCTATTTTGGCACGTGCTTTCTTGATTTCCAGTCATCGCCCAGGATTTAACTCCACCTGGCATATTTACATCGCCACATTTTGTTCTTTCTTAGTTTTTCCTGAGATGCCAGTAGGACTTCAGAGCAGCAGGGATTCTTTGCTGAGAAAGGGGGCTATAAATGCAACCACATTCAGGAGCCAATAGGCAATATAAATGTTTGAAACAGGACAGGTGAGTCCAACAGATGATGGTGGAGTCTGTGTCCAACAGCAGAGTGCAGGCCCTTCCTAAAGACATTTCCAAACGCTTTATAAATCACTGTGCTGGCCAAACCAAGCATATCTGCTCAGCTGATGTGCTGTCGTCTTGCATCTCCCGGTTTAAGGCAAAGTACTTCCCAAAGTCTTTTCCTTGGAACACTTAGGTCTTGCAAAATATTAAAATAAGTTTGAGAAACATTGTGCGTCCTCTCTTGAGCATTAATGCAAAGTTTGCTAACTAGATCTAAGTTCGAAGAAGGCAGGAATGACATCTGTTATGTTATCTGCTTTAATCCCAGGGCTTAGCATATAGAAGCCTCTCAATAAATATTTGTTGAATGAATAAGTGAAGAATGAAATAGAGAGAAGTTTTAGTCATTTTCTATCCTCCACTGTCTTATTCATCATGAGAAACCAATATTTTAAATACAAACTTGGGATGAAAACCAAGCCGTACAAGATTGTTAAAGATTCTTGTGGCTGATAAATTAATTAACTTTAACATATGATACCTAAACTTTGAACCTGGGTCTTGCTAGCTGAATGTGGCTCTGGGATGTATTTTATTTGGCCAGTGTGGTGTTTTAGAAAAATGTGAACTTTCATGCCTTGAGACAGACATGTGTTGATGGCTCACCAATGTCTTCACTACTCCCTATTGTCCCGTTAGCTCTCTCCCCTTACATCACTTACCTGGTCTCTGGAGGCATTTGAGTTTCAGCTTCTGCTAGGGAATGATTCATCAACTTTAAGAACACAGATCTGGGGCCTCCCTGGTGGCGCAGTGGTTGAGAGTCCGCCTGCCGATGCAGGGGATACGGGTTCGTGCCCCGGTCTGGGAGGATCCCATGTGCCGCGGAGCGGCTGGGCCCGTGAGCCATGGCCGCTGGGCCTGCGCATCCGGAGCCTGTGCTCCGCAACGGGAGAGGCCACAACAGTGAGAGGCCCGCATACCGCAAAAAGAAAAAAAAAAAAAACAAGAACACAGATCTGATGCAAGAGTTTTAGGTTGAGTCCCAGATCTTCCATTCACTAACTGTATGACTTTGGACAAGTTATTTACCTAGGCTCTGGGTTCCTCATTTGCAAATAAAATGCTGATGGTAATAGTACTTACTTCACAGAGCTGTTAAGAGTATCAAATGATATGATAAATGTAAACTGCTCAGCACACATCTGGCACATAGTAACTGTCTTATGAATCTTATTTATATAATAATAATAGTTGTTATTGCTGTTTTGGTTTCACATGTATGAATGCCAGGTTCTAGAATTAACAGAATGACTTTTAAGCCCAGAAATCAAAAGATGTCAATCTCTCCTTTTAAAAGTCTAGAAAGAAGACAGATGGTGAATGAATATATTTGCTTATTGTTTAGTTTTGCTGATATATTGCAAGCACCTACAAATGTGCCTTGCATATAATAAATGTTCAATAAGTATTTAGTGAAATGAATGATGAACTGTAGACTTCTAGGATCTCATTAGGATCACAAAACCTTGTGAATTTAAGTGGCTTGGGCTCTTCTAGCTAATCCCTAGTCTTGGGTAATCAGATCTCTGGGTGAAGAAAATACACTGCCTCACAATGGGAATTGGAGCCAAGGTCTACATATAAAACACCCAGGAAAGCCTCCAAGAAGATCTTCAATGATCCTTGTAACCCCTGTCACTTTGAATCAGAGCTGGTCTGTGTGACCAGTAGAACACAACAGAAGGGAAAGTGTATGACTTTCAAGGCTCAGCTGAAAACATGTACATATTGCAGCTTATGTGTTAGTCTCTTGGGTGGCTTGCTCCAGGGGAAGGCAGCTGCCCTGCTGTGAAGATATCCATGCAGCTCTGTGGAGAAGCCCATGGGGAGAGGAATGGAGGCCTTCTGCCAATAGCCAGCATCACTTGCCAGCCATGTAAGTGAGTTACTTGGAATAAAATCCTCCAGCCCCAGTTAAGCTTTCAGATGACAGCAGCCGAAGTTGACATCTGATGCAACCTCAAGAGGGACCCTGAGCCAGAACAGCTCAGCCAAGCCACATCTGCATTCCTGACACACAGGAACTGAGGGATGCCCAGAAAAATAATTATTGGTGTTTTAAGTCACTAAACTTTAGGATAATTTGTTATGCAGCAATAGATAACTAATACAAAAGGGATTTGATTCTGATCGGCATTTCAGACAGTGCGTTCCAGATAGATTATCACTGAAGTACAAAGAACGCTGACATAAAATAGTTTTATGTCCATTATTGACAAGTATTTCATAGACTTTGTCACATTTATCACTGCCCCAAAGAGGTCCCCAGATGCATGTGGCTTGTAAGGAGCAGCTCTACTGTGCCGATCTCAACTCCTGAAGCCAGTTTTCTGGAAAATAGAGAGCATATGAAGGGCCCCAAGGAGTGATAAGAAAAGCATATCACTGAACAAATGAGTCAGGGGGTCAAGAAACACTACTGAACACCTTCTACTTGCAAAGCACTGGAGATAAAAAGGGCAGTGAGTCATGCTCACTGTTCTTTCAGAATCTGGTGAGGGACAGAATACTTCCCCCAGGACTTAATTAGCGATTCATGGTATTTGGCATGTGGCCAGCTTACACCTGCAGTACTGTGGTCTGTTCTTCCTGTGCCATATTCAGAGGGTCACTGACATGTAAGAGGACATCCAGAGGATACACTCTCTGAGAAAATAGGTGTGTTGAGCAGGGAGGAAGGAAGCCCACATGAACTGAAGGTGGTGCCTGCCTCAAAGTATCCGAGGATATCACAAGGAAGATGGATGACCAGCTCTGACTTGTTCTTGAGCACAGAACAAAGACCAGTTAAATGAACGTATAGAAGGGTAGATCAAAGCACAGCAATGAACTTTTTGTCAAAGATGCCCCACTTAATGGAATGAACCACCACCCCTGATGGGTGACAAGCAGTGTGGGATGGCTGTTGCTCAGGCATGCTGTACATGGGCTTGCTGCACGGTGTAAACGACCAGCTGACCTCTGAGTTTCCTCATATCTCCATGATGTGAAGAGGCTATGGCTGAAGATGGTAAGTGGAAGGATAAAATCTCTACTATGTCAGGTGGCATAGTAGGAAAAGCAAGGGCTTTGGAGTCACAGGGGAGTTTAACTCCTGAATCCATCATGAAAAGTTGTGTGAATCCAGGTAAATTATGTAACTCCCCAGTCCTCAGTTTCCTTGTATGTGAGATGAGGTATGATGATGCCTGCTTAATGAGCTCATCATGAAAAGCTGATGTAGTGAGAGAGCCCATGTCAAGCATGTGGTATGTTAGGGAGTTCACTCAATGATCACTCTTAATGTTACATCATGAGACTTATTGGGCTTAGGCACAGCTAAGATCATAGCCGGGTCACTGCCAGGTGGGTCCTTTGGGTAGCTGGGGAAAGCCATGACCTCTACACCTGCAAAAGGGCTCCCTTGCATTCTTCCCACGTCTGCCTGCTAGGCCACATTTGCGAAGACCTACTGATGTCTTTCACAAGCATTGCCCTCAGCACCCCCTTCCATCGGTCCTTGGCCAGAACATGTAGGCAGTGAGATCCTTCTACATAACATGCAGGGCTATTTAATAATGAAATGCAAGGTGAGGAGAGGGAAGGAAAGGGCCTGACTCCATTGGCATGCTGAAAATTTGGCTTAGCCGGCACCATGGAGTTTGACCCAGCTCAACCAGGACAATGGCTGGAAACAGCCAAGTGAAACCAGTGGACAACGTTCTCCAGCCTCTACACTGCTACCAGATACACACTACTAAAACACAAGTCCAATTATATCTCTCTCCTGTTCAAAAGCTATCAATGGCTTTGCAGACTGCCTGCAGACTTTGTTCCTCCTGTTAAGATTCAAATACTTGCACACTGTAACTTTGCCTTAGCTTTCCAGCTTTTTTTTTTTTTTTAACACATGTTCCTCAACTCATTCCCTGTGTTCAAGGTAAAGAGAATTACTCATTGTTCTTTCAGGGTACTCCACACTCCTTAGCCTTCAAACCCTACTCTCTTCTCTATTTTAATTTTAAATTTAGATGTATAAAAGGTATATGTACAGCTTAAAGATTGATAAAATTAACAGAAGTTGTTATGGGCTGAATTGTATCCCCCCAAATTAATATGTTGAAGCCCTAAACCCCAGTACCTCAGAATGTAACTGTATTTGGAGACAGGGCCTTTTAAAGGTGATTAAGTTAAAATGAGGCCTTTAGAGGAGACCCTAATCGAACCTGTGTCTTTTTTTTTTTTTTAAAGATGTTGGGGGTAGGAGTTTATTAATTAATTTATTTATTTTTGCTGTGTTGGGTCTTCGTTTCTGTGCGAGGGCTTTCTCTAGTTGTGGCAAGCAGGGGCCACTCTTCATCGTGGTGCACGGGCCTCTCACTATTGCAGCCTCTCTTGTTGCGGAGCACAGGCTCCAGACGCGCAGGCTCAGTAGTTGTGGCTCATGGGCCTAGTTGCTCCGCGGCATGTGGGATCCTCCCAGACCAGGGCTTGAACCCGTGTCCCCTGCGTTAGCAGGCAGACTCTCAACCACTGCGCCACCAGGGAAGCCCCCTGACTGTCTTTATAAGAGGAAATTTGGGTACATCAAGAGAAAGCAGGAATGTGCATGCACAGAGGAAAGATCATGTGAGGACACAGCAAGAAGACTTCCATCTGCAAGCCAAAGAGAGAGGCCCCAGAAAAAACCTGCCAACACCTGGATCCTGGGCTTCCAGCCTCCAGAACTATGGGAAGATACGTTTCTATTGTTGAAGGCTCACAGTCTGTGGAATTTTGTTACAGTGGCCCGAGCAGATTGATGTGGAAGTGGATGCTCTCTGTGTTCTATCTCACCTCCAGCTCCCAGGAGCAGGTCTTCTACAGAGAAAAGAAACTTGACCTGAACAAAATAAAAACAAACCAAGTACTAATAAGAATCTGGGCAAGGTAGGCCTGGGCACTCTGTCCCTGGGTTACAAGGACAGTACAGAGGTATTGGAGATCTTGGTGATGAAAGCCCTTAATAGGTATTTTTTCTTGAGTTGGACTGCTCCTATCTGGACTGGTTGCCTCTATGTCTAGTGTTTAGCTGTTATTCTGGGATTCTGCTTTTGAAATCCTCCTGAAGTTTTTTGTTGGAAGCTTGTGGGATCCACTTTCTGTCCCTGGTATTCTAAAATTTTCTAGTGCTGTGGGTGTATTTTCACCCTATGTGCCAGGTACCTAATGAACATTTTAGCCTAACAACTTACATCCTGTAGTTATCGACTTCTTTTTCTTTTACAATGTCTTTCTTCATAATATAGACTTAAAGCTTTATTATACCAGTTAATTATTATTATTTTTTTGCGGTACGCGGGCCTCTCACTGTTGTGGCCTCTCCCGTTGCAGAGCACAGGCTCCGGACGCACAGGCTCAGCGGCCATGGCTCATGGGCCCAGCAGCTCCGCGGCATGTGGGATCTTCCCGGACCGGGGCACGAACCCGTGTCCCCCTGCATTGGCAGGCGGACTCTCAACCACTGCGCCACCAGGGAAGCCCTATACCAGTTAATTATTTTTTATCAATATATAGTTTATGTACAATATTATGTATGTTTCAGGTGTGTAAGTGATTCACAATTTTAAAGGTTATACTCCACTTATAGTTATTATAAAATATTGGTGTTTTTGTCTTATTTTGTTTCTATTTTATTACTTCTCTCTTTCTGAAACTCTCATTGTTGACATGATCAAATCCCTGATTTGGCTGGTGATTGTCTTTTCATTTGTTTTCCAATTCTTTCTTTTTTTCTTGCTCTATTTTCAGAAAGATTTCAACTTTATACTCCAGGCTTTACTTTGAGTTTTAAAAATGTCTGCTTATATATACTACCAAACGTAAAATAGATAGCTAGTGGGAAGCAGCCGCATAGCACAGGGAAATCAGCTTGGTGCTTTGTGACCACCTAGAGGGGTGGGATAGGGAAGGTGGGACGGAGACACAAGAAGGAGGAGATATGGGGATATATGTATATATATAGCTGATTCCCTTTGTTATGCAGCGGAAACTAACATACCATTGTAAAGCAATCATACTCCAATAAAGATGTTAAAAAAAAGAAAGAAAAAGTAAAAAAAAAAATTTCTGCTTATATATTTTTAATTCCAGGAGCTCTTTTTCATTTTCTAAATATTCCCGTTTTTATAGCTTTCTAGTTTTGGTTCATAGATATATTGTCTTATATCTGAGGATATTATTGATTTTTTTAAAGTTTCTCCTGTGTGTGTGTGTGTGTGTGTGTGTGTGTGTGTGTGTGTGTGTTGGTGTCCATCTTTCATGTTGAAAGCTTTCATTAGATATCTATCTAGTCATTCTTGCCTGTATACTCATGCCTAAGACTGGGGAACTAAGCAGATGATAGAAATTCTGGGTGTGTGTGTGTGGCTTGCCCAGTTTGAGCATCACAGTAGAGTAATTTTGCCTGTTTCTTGGGAAAGACCTGAAGTCAGTATCTGTACACCTTTCTTCTTGAGCCAATCAGATTCCTTGGAGAAGATTTTCTGATCTCCTCCATGGAAGACGAGAGTTTGGCTGCCAACGTTCTGGGATCCAGTGGGAGATGAAGACTGGGGGTCTGAGCATCAGTGTACATATGGTTCTTTTGGCACAGTTCCCGTACCCTCAGCTATGATGGCGTCCCCTAATCCAGAGACCTTCTGTTACACCTTCTTCAGAGAAAATTCCTCCAGTCTTCTCACTCGACTGGGGAGGGGAAGCCTCATAGCATCTTGGAATGTAGGAAAAATTTAGGGATTATAATACAAGTCAAAAAATAAAAACAAAAGTATCCATCAAATAGCTTTTCTTATTATTTTTTCCTTTAATCCCCCCTTCATCCCCAGTTCCAGAGGGATCTGGTGCTGAATCTTTTGAGGATTCTGCAGTATAAATAGTGTCCTCAGATTTCCCACTGCCGGTTTTACGTCTGCTCAGCTACTTACCTGCTTTCCAGATTTCAAAGGTTAGTTGTTGTTGTCTCCTCTTCCTTGATGTCTTTTGCCAAAGAAATCCCTTTACTATGGTTTTAGGGGTTTCTGGAGGGGTTGAAATCAGATGTATATGCAATTCATCATATTAACCCAGTAGGTTCCCTGTTGGCTGGCTATGTTCTCTCCTCATCTGGATTACTTCCCTCTGTTTTGGCCATTAAAACCTCCGCTTTTGTGAAGGACTAGCTCAAATGCCACCTCTTTCATAAAAGTGTCCCAGCGTGGAAAGTCTTGCTGGTTCTCTTTCCTCACAGCACTTACCTTACTCTGATACCTGCCCCCCATGCACCAACACACACACTCTACAGGGTGACAGGGAAATAATAGTAAGTGGTTTATTGATATTATGTTAATATATATGATAAGATCACATCATCTATGTTTTTAGCCTTTATGGTCACTCTCTGGGTTATAACTTCTGGGTATCATGGGCAGAACCTGAGGATTGGGTCTGGGTGCCGGCTCTGACAATTTCTCTTTGTGAATCCTTGGGCAAGTTGTTTAATTTCTCTGTGTTTCAGTTTCCTCATCCCAAATAGAACCTACAGAATTAGAAGATGAAAACAGTACCTGCAGTATTAGTCATGAGGCAAAATCTAATTCAAAATACATGAAAGTCATGCCCTCAATATAGATATAGATATATTACCTGCTGTTATTATTATTATCCTCTTTCTCCTTCACAGTGTTTTTTGAAGCTCAAAGGATTTTATTGAATGTGGCATGGTAATGTAATGGGCTGTGAGATATCAGTGAGTGTTGTCTGTGATTCATCTGGGTGCTCCCTGAAGAGCCCTGCAGAGTGCCTTTCAGGAATAGGTGTCCAAGGAATATTTGTTGAATTGAATAAAACATCTCAATATTTAGGGAGATGTTATATATGAAGGCACAAGTACGCAGTCATGCATGTGTGTTTTGGTCCTTGGAGAGGAAGATATGCTCCATCTGTTCCAGAGTATTGAAAAAAATCCAATTCTTCTGGCAATTTGGCCTGTTTTTCCTTCTGAAGACCCTATGACTGTATGTATTTGGCTTAAATGCTACAGTCCCCCAAAGCCAGAGAGAGCCAAAAGTAGGGTTTGGTATAATCATGAACAAAGGTAGAATGATATGTCCTCTCATTGTTTTAGGAGCTTTATGAGCCTTGAGGCATTAAAGACAGTTTGCAAGTTTGGAAAACTGCCCTGTTGAATCATGATGATCTCGAACTCTGTCTCCCGCCACCCCCAGCTCTGTCTGTGTGTGTGTGTATATATATAATGCTTAGTGCTTACGTTTGCCTGTTTGCTAGGGTTATTTACATGAACACGGGAGCTTTGCTACTTGTGAACACATCAGCTCCTGTTCCTCATTCTGAGTTTGTGAAATCAAAATCAGTTGCCCTGGAGACAATCATGATGTCACAAGCTGAGCACAGTAACTTCAGGTGGACTTCTAAATGACAAAGACCCTATCATCACGTAAACGTTCTCAGTAACTGAAACCACAGAAGGAGAGAGAATGTAAAGACTACGGCACATCAGCCTCCCCTGTGTTCCTTGACATGACCCTTCTCAAAGCTTTCCATGAAGGATTTGTGTCTTGTTAACACAGGTGGTAAGAGATAGAAGAGGAAACCACAACAAAATGATCTTTCCTTTTTTGAGCAGCAGAATCCAAACACTCTGCTTTACAGGGTCTGATTAGTGAGTCGGTGGAATACTAAGCCTCTTGAACTGTTAACTTTTTTTTTTTTACAACTTTATTGGAGTATAATTACTTCACAATGGTGTATTAGTTTCTGCTTTATAACAAAGTGAATCAGTTATACATATACATATGTCCCCATATCTCTTCCCTCTTGCGTCTCCCTCCCTCCCACCCTCCCTATCCCACCCCTCCAGGCGGTCACAAAACACAGAGCTGATCTCGCTGTGCTATGCGGCTGCTTCCCACTAGCTATCTACATTACGTTTGGTAGTGTATATATGTCCATACCTCTCTCTCGCTTTGTCACAGCTTACCCTTCCCCCTGGGCAGAAGACCTAAATAGACATTTCTCCAAAGAAGATATACAGACTGCCAACAAACACATGAAAGAATGCTCAACATCATTAATCATTAGAGAAATGCAAATCAAAACTACAATGAGATATCATCTCACACCAGTCAGAATGGCCATCATCAAAAAATCTAGAAACAATAAATGCTGGAGAGGGTGTGGAGAAAAGGGAACACTCTTGCACTGCTGGTGGGAATGTGAATTGGTACAGCAACTATGGAGAACAGTATGGAGGTTCCTTTAAAAACTACAAATAGAACTACCACACTATAGTGGGAATAGCAATCCCACTACTGGACATATACCCTGAGGAAACCATAATTCCAAAAGAGTCATGTACCAAAATGTTCATTGCAGCTCTATTTACAATAGCCCGTACTGTTAACTTTTAACACTTGGTTTTGTTTGCCCACCTTTTCTTCATTCTGTAGCGCCTTAAATCAGAGTCTCTCAAATTTAAAAGTATGAGTCACCCAGGGTTGTATTTAAACTATGGATTCGGAGTCAGCAGTTGTGGGAGGGGCAGGATTCTGCATTTCTAACAAGATCCCAGGTGATGCTGATATTACTGATCCTCAGACCCCACTGAGTGATGAGGCCTTTGAACTCAGAGTGAAAAATAAGGACCTTATGGCTGAAAAGCTTCCAGGTACACTTCCCTCTGGTTACTGACAATGTGACTGCGTTTCCCAAATTCTGAGCCACATGTTTCTTCACATTTTAACTTTTCCGAAATTGATGTATGGCCATCGCATCCAAAAAGTTGTACAGCTACTGAGCAGATGAGTAAATTGTGACATACGGGTTGTTGTCTGAATATATGTGAAATTTGTGGTTGGTAGAACTTGTTTATCCATTTGTCACCTCAGTTATCTGCATTGGTAGCACCACATGGGGGTCAAATTTGTTCATACATTTGTTCACTAATCCTTTCATAAAACACCCGGTAGCACATTGAATTCATCTGGAAATCTAAAAAATATCAATGCCTGGGTTCCAGACCCAGAGATTCTGAGGCAATTGTTCTCCCCAGATGATTCTAACATGCTGCAAAGTTTGAGAATCAGTGTGTTAAAATATCTTCACAATGATCCTGCAGTTACGGAACAGTGAAGCGCAGTACTGGGTACACATCAGGCCATGTAGAGCAGGAGAAATTGCCCCCATGTCTTAGAAGAGATCGTAGACTTCTAAGCTCTGAGAGGCTGGTTGTGAGTTGAGTGGGACTCTTAGCAAAGAAAGCTTCCTGACTCTGTTGCAGAGATGTTGTTTCATATCTAGTGGCACGTCAAAACTGTCACTTTACCCAAGTTGAAAATGCAGGGGTGAAATCCTGGCTTCATTCTGTATGCCTCACAATCATGCTGACCCTGAGAAGGCAGAGGTCCAAGTGGTGAGCACAGGTTATGAAAAGTCACATGTCATTGTGGTACTAAGCATGGCTGCAAATGGCCAAGAATGTGTCCAAACATTTCTTTCATCCCTAATGTGAAGAAAGCTTGGACTTAAATTTAGATTGTGATACTAAATAAGAAAGGGCTCTTGGTGCAAGAGGGATGCTTTGTGAGTGAGATGAAGGCAAGGTTTCAGCTGCTGCTTGATGGACTAGCTGAACCCCCTGGAGCCCTGCCTTTCTGTCTGACAGTCTGGCCTCCATCCTCCAGAAAATAGCCAAGACAAGGGCATCATAGGCTGGTGCTCCGATGGGGTAGCATTCAAAACTGGGGGCCTTGACCTTACAATCACAGCTGGTTTCTTTGGGTGGGTTAGGTTTTGAGTTCATGCAGAATAGGGAAGGTAGGTACTTAAATGCCTCCTGGCCAGATATGGTGGTCAGCCCGAGCCTGTGCTACAAGTGCCCTACCAGTCACGAGACTATTGTGTACGCTAGGAGGAAGCAAACTGACTGGATTCAGCATCTCATTCTCCACACACACACCCTTGGAAGGGGTAATAGCCTGGGGGTGGGGGTGGGGGGCTGGAATGAACTTGTTTGCAAGCTAGGCCCTGGGAGGAATGTAAACAGCTTGAGGAGAAAGGGGTACTGTGGAGTTTCCCCAAAGACGGGCAAAGTAATTGGCTCGGCAGGTTTGGTCTAATTGAGACCCACCCTGAATAGGACCCAGTGCTGAGCTGGACCTCGAAGGGGAACTGGTGCCTGGAGAGACACAAGCAAGACTGAGCCACAACTGCGGGTTGCCGGCCTTGGCAGGAGCTGTGTGAGGGGGTGCTGTGGACTCGCTGCCCCAGGTGCCCCGCCACACTGGCGTTCACCCACAGCCGCGGCGGACGCTTCACAGAAACACTGGTCGCTTCCCTCTCACGTGCCTGGCCTCATCTAAGGCCAGCTTCTCTCATGCTTCACTTATCACTCACCTTCTCAGAGACTTCAGTTCTGGAGTCATTACCATTCTCTCCCAAGCCTCGGATTTTTGCCTGTTAGATTTTTCCTATTAGCATATAAAAAAACCTTGATATTATTGCTTTAAAAAACAACAGTAAAACGTCTCTACACTTCAAAACTTCCTAAACATACTTCTTAACATTATTTTCTTACCTCCCATTCTTTCTTCTCAAGCATTCCACCACAACACTGAAATGGCTGTTTGGGGGTCAATGATGACTTACTTTTTGTTAGAAATCAATGACGGTCTGTCCTCATTTTACTTTTAACAGTTTTTTGACACGGTGGGCCACACGCACTTTCTTGAAATCTTCTCTTCGGTAGAGTACCCTGGTGCTCTAATCCCACATTCACCTGGTTTTCCTTCAGCCTCGCTGGTCTGTTCTCTTCGTTCCTCCCAGATTCCAAACCTCTAAATTCAAATACCTGAGGTCTTTGTCCTTAGCCTTTTTCTCCTTTCACCATCTCTTTGGGGATCTCCTCAAGTCCCTGGAGTATAAATCCAAACATTTCAAAATGAAGCCCCGTATCTAATGGCCTACTCAATACCTCCATTTGGATAGCTCTGAGGCATCTCAAAATTACTATGGCCGAGAAAGAACTCTTGTTTCCTCTCAATTCTGAAGCTACTCCCCCACCCTCACCCCTGGTCTTTTCCATCTTTGCTTATTGGACTACCAGACTCCTAGCTGCCTGGGCCTAAAATCTCCATTAATTCCTTTTCTCTCTCATACCTTCCATCAGTGAGTCCCAGCAGCTCCACCTCAAGACATTTCCCTAGTCAGAACATGTCTCATCATCTCCACTGTCACAATCCTGGTCCAAGGCACCTTCTGCTTAAATAATTGCGATAACTTCTTAATTGGTTTCCCTGCTTCTAACTTTGCCTTCTGCTTCCCTTTCCTCCTTTCACAGGGTAGCCAGAGGGGTCTTCTAAAACATAAATCAGGTCACATCACTCCTTTCCTTAGAACCCTTCTATGTCTTCCCATGGCCTTAAGCTCTGTACAATCCAAACTCCTTGCCATGATTTATAAGTCTTTACATAACCTGATTTGGGTTAACCTCTTGACTTTTGTTTTGTCTTTCTAGGGTATTTGTCTAGAAAGACTTTTTGTGTTCTTCTACTTATGATGTTTTTATGCCATTTTATTTCAGGTGAGTGTCTTGAAAATGGCATATAACTGGATTTTGTCCTTTATTTTTTAATTCAATCTGCTAAACTCTATTAAAACTGATTTAGTTTATTATATTCCTTGCCATTATAAATATATTTGGATTAATTTCTACAATCTTACATTTTGCTTTTTATCTGTCCAAATTCTAGGCATATTATCCTTCTTAGATCGATTGAGTTGTTTTTTTGTTTGTTTTGTTTGTTTGTTTCATTTCTTCTCCTTTTCTTGTTTGGAAGCTATCTATTCTATGTGTAGTCACATTAACATGTTTTAAAAGTAAGATTTACTAAGGTAAAATTCTCCCCTTTTAGGTATACAATTCTGTTAATTTTGATAAATGTAAACAGTCATGTAACCACCACCACATCAAGATGTAGAATATTTCCATCATCCCCAAAACTTAGCACATGACCTTTTGTAGTCAATTCTCTGATGCATGTCCACCCCCGAACTTCAACTTATCTGTTTCCTGTACTTATAATTTTGCCTATTTCAAAATGCCACTTACATGGAATCATAGAGAATGTTCCCTTTTGAATTTGGCTTCTTTCACTTAAGTATAATACATTTGTGATTCATGTGTGTTGGTGCATGTATCGGTAGTTTTTTTTTTTTCTTTTATTGCTGGGTAGTAGTCCATTGTATAGATATACTACTGTTGTTTATCCACTCACCAGCTGATGGACGTTTAGGTTGTCTCCAGTTTTTGATGATAATGGGAAAAACTGATATAAATATTTGCATACAATATTTGCATATGCATACATTTTTATTGAAGTATAGTTGATGTATTACATAAGTTACAAGTGTACAGTATAGTGATTCATATACTCCATTTATATGTATACATATGTTTTTTATTTCTCTTGGGTAAGTACCTAGGAGTAAGACTGCTGGGTTGTATAGTAAATACATATTTAAGCTTCTAAGAAACTCCTAAACTGTTTTCCAAAGTGGCTGTATTGTTTTGCATTTCCACTCTCAGTGAGTGAGAGGTCCCAGAGCTCTGCATCCTTGTCAGCACTCAGTACTTTCAAGGCTTTATTTTTTCATCATGCTAATAGATGAGTAGTATATTTCATTACAGTTTTAATTTGCATGTCTCTGATGGTTAGTGATATTCAGCATCTTTTCTTGTGTTAATGGCCATCTTAATATCTTTTCTGGTAAAGTGCAACTCTCAAATTTTGATATATTATGATTTCATTTAATTCAGTTCTGAATATTTTCTAATTTCCCTGTGACTTCCACTTTGAAGCATGAATTATTTAGAAATATATTGTTCCAAGTCCAAATGTTTGGGAATTTTCCAAATATATTTGTTCTATTGGTTTTTAGTTTAATTTTGTTTTGGTCAGAGAACATACATTATACAGTTTCAGTTGTACAATTAAATTTGTTGAGGTTCGTTTTAATGCCCAGGATATGGTCTACCTTGGTGAAATGTTTCATGTTCACTTGAATATTTACTCTGCTTCTTATACTTAAGGATTCACTTCTGCCATCTATCCTAGAAAATTCTCTCTTCAAAAACTTATTCCCTCACACTCACTAGGATGGCTATAATCAAAAAGTCTAATAATAATAATATTGGCAAGGACATGGAGCAGTTGTAACCCTCATACACTGCTGGTGGGAATGTAAAATGGTGCAGCCACTTTGAGAAACAGGCAATTGACTGAACAGAGTTACTGCATGACTCAAATGATTGAACAGAGTTACTGCATGACTCAGCAATTCTACTCCTAATTATATATCCAAGAGAAATAGGAAGCTTGTACCTGACTACTTATAGCAGCATTATTCAGAATAGCCCAAAAGTAAAAACAACCAAAATGCCCATCAACTGATGAACAGATAAATAAAACGTGATATATCCAAACAATGGCATATAATTTGGCCATAAAAAGGAATGAAATACTGACACATGATATACTAGTCTTTAGAGACAAAGTACATTAATGGTTGCTTAGGGCTGGGGGTGGAGTGGGGGGGGGCATAGGGAGAGGATAGGTAAAGAGTATGGAGTTTCTTTTTCAAGTGAAGAAAATGTTCTAAAGTTGACTGTGATGGTTGCATATATCTGTGAACATACCAAAAAACATTACTTATACACTTTATATTGATGAATTTATATGTCAGTTACATTTTAATAAAATTCTCCCTCTTTTTCCCTAGCCTCTAGCCTTATGTCTTTCTAATAAGAACATTAATAATAATTTATGATTCTAATTCATAGTCCATATTCATATTTCCTCAATTGTCAGTAAAATATCTTTTATAGTATTTTTTAAAACCGAGGTCCAATCAAGGTTCACAAATTATATTTGATTATTATCTTTTTAGACTCTTAATCTAAAACAATGCTCTATCCTTTATTGTTTTTTGTAATATTTACCTTTTTTTGAATAATGCAGGCCATCTGTTAATAAGAAATCATCCATTGACTTTCTAATGTTAACTATTATTTTTTTTATCTCCATAGATTCTAGGTTTTTTCCAAATTGGTTATTTGAAATGCTTATTTTTTGCTCATGTTTTTCTGTTCCATTTTTTAACTTATTTAAATATTTTATACACAGTTATTTTATGTTCTCTATTTAGGAATTCCATCACCTGAAGTTCTTGGAAGTCTAAACGTTTGTTTCCTGTGGCTCTTATAGTAGCTTGGTTCCTTATGAATTTAGTAATTTTCAATAAAAATTTCACTATTTCACTGAAGCAGGATCATGAGGGACCTGGATAGCAGGTACATTCCTCTAAGGCAATTTCTATTTCCTTTTACCAATATCCAAGGGCCATTTTAATTTCTCATTGAGGTTTCCTTACCATCCAAGATAGAATAAATTTGAACCCCCGACTATTCTTTTCTCCAAATGGAATTGCAATTGAGAGATACAAGTTTCCACTATGACTGCTTTTTCTAACCTTTTTTTCCTAGCCTTTCACTGAGGAGTGGGGCCCTCATCATCTCCCCATCTTGTGTTTGGCTAGTCTAGTCTCCATGTGATCATTAATCCCCAAAACTCTAGACTCCTAATAACATTGCCCCAGGGCAGACCCAGCTTCCCCATTAACTCACCACTCTGGTTTCAGTTCACTAAGCAGCTTTCTGCCCATGTGGGTCTACCTTACTTTCATGCAGTTTCAGCTGTGCATTAAAAAACATCTTGTAATTGATTTAGCACTAGAGGTTCTGCAGCAGGAGGATTTCCAGAGTAGCTGATCTGCCACACTGCTGGAAGCAAAATTCCCTACCCAACTTTGCGACCTCATCTCCCCACATTGGTCTTCTTTCTTTAACTCATCATATAAAGCTCACAGCTGTCTCAGAGCCTTTTCACCCCCTATTTGTTTTCCTTAAAAGGCTCCTTCCTCTATTCTTCACATGGCTGTATTTTATCAGCATTCAGGTCTCAGTTCAAATGTCCCATCAGATTCTTCCCTGATCACTCTCAGTTACTTTCTCTCACTTTAGCTTAATATGTCTTCTACGTAGAACTTTCTAGAATGTAAAATTAGTTTATTGATTGATTTGTTTATGTTTTATTCTCTAGAATATAAACTGTTTAAGGGCAGGGAAGCCTGATCTGGAAAAGTGGATACACATGGACACTCTAAAAATAAATATTTGTTGACTGGTTTGGTAATATCCCTGTTCTTTATCTTCTGCTGAGATACCTCTCTATTATCTTTTAGGCTGGAAACTAGGGCCATTTTCAGAGTTAAAATAGCCAGCTTACTATAGGACGGTCACCATGGAAGTGTCATCCTGTGTATTCTAACAGGCAGATACTCAACTTCTGTGTGTGTGTGTGTGTGTGTGTGTATTTGTGTATTTGTATAAATATGTTGTAAGTATAGAAAACATGTGTTTTCAGGGATGTGGTGGAGTGATCTCTTCTTTAATTCATAATTCAATCCCATCGGTTTTTAAGAGCTCTATAGCTGTGCCTACAAGGGAATCTCCAAATTTCTCCCAATGCTTAAAACACTGGAAAGGGTCTTTCTGGTGGTAGGCAAGTGATTAACTCACTTACAGAAGTTTCTTTCAAATTCATAAGTTTGATTTTTGACTCTGATTGAATTAGTGATTATTCTTTTACTGAAAATGCTAAATATTGTTATAGGTGTAACATGTCACCAGTGATGTTGATGATCAAATGACTAGGACCCAAGAATGTTGAGCCAGGATAAATGTGTGAGTCATGTGCTATATGGAGGTAATGTTAAAAATATTTACCAACCATCATTGCCTGGATGCTGGCCATAGCACTGGAGCAGGAAGTCTCCTGCTGTGCCAGGTGAGGTTGGTGAGGAGGTATTGTAGGTTTTCATATTTATTCTTAAACTATGGAAACTAATAAACTATAATTTTTTGCCAACTATTCTTAAACTTTTTTAAACAATGCTCTAGTCCCTTTCCCATACATTAGTATTGGTTTCATCAATGTATGATATGAATTTTAGAGAGCTTAGCTATTTAAAGCTCTTTCTCAGAAGACTGACTGCTTTTAAAAATGACTGGCCATGGAGAGTGATCTCTGCAGAGAATCTCCCCTCTATTAAGTGAGCAACCATAATCTCCTTTCTGTTTCCTCATTATGGGTGAACAACTTAAGCATAGTTAATCTGGAAACCTCTATTTACCCATAAAGTTTAGTTTAGCTTTCTGCTTCTTCAAGTCTTTTACCAGAACTATACCTTTTACCAGAATTTTTCACATAAACTCATGTGAGGGTCATCGTCTTCCTTTCTTCTGACCCCCTGGGGTGGGGGTTGCTGTGACACAATGGAAAGAGCCTGACTTTTAGAGCCCAAAGACTTGGAGAAGAAAAAAGAGCCAGGTCCTAACAAGTACCTGTAATATACAGTAGTTGCTCAAAAATGTTTGTTGAACCTGAAGTAGGGGAAGGTCAGCTGAGAGGAAATGAAAGAAGCAAGATGCTCTTAATAATTCACAACCTGGATAATTACACTCAGTAGTCAGTGTCCACGAATTCCCTGTCTTTTGATGGAACCCAAGGACATAGCAGGCTTGCTGTTGACTGTGCATATCTAATCTAGATATAAGGTCTCGACACCTTTCTTGGGGTCTTCCCAAAACACTTTTGGGATTCCAATTATAGTTTTTCCAAAAATTTGGCCAACATGGGGGAATCATTTAACAACTATATCCAGGAGAAATAGAAATAGCTTTCTTATAATTTAACTAGACCTCAGTTTAAAAAGTAACTTTTTAATTTCATCAAATGCAGACTGTGTCATAGAAAAAGGAGATAGGGATAAGTTTGACATTTTACAGCAGGGAAGAAACAACAGAATACTGCATTTGTGTTAAGAGGAACAGCAGTTGAAGTTTGGGGGCGGTGTTGTGCTAAGAGAAGGGCAGGGAAAGAAAACTGTTTTACAAACGAGATTTCTTTAGCTTCCAGAAATAGAGAAAGTAGTTTACATACTCCTGCACATCTGTGTAGACTTGCAAAATGTGCTTTGCGTGATTCTCAGGTTGTACTGTTTATGCTATTGGTATGCAGAAGACCAGTGCTGTTTTAGTATTTATGATGTCAACAAACTCCTCCTGTCCCAGCCTCTGCTTATAATGGTGGATCAGGACAAGTAGTAGAATTTCAAAGATCATGGAGTTGAGAGTCAGAAGGGATGCTGGATATCAACTCCTGTTCTTTGGGAGAAAAAAGATCACTTTTCTAGCTTCAGTCAAAAATGCTTTTATTTTCTAGGCAAAGTCAGTAGGATGGTCACAAACCATAGTGAAGGAAAAACTGCCCTGTTGGAAACTACAGAATTCTGTATCAACTGCTGGGCTTAGATATTCATATCCAAATATGCCACCCAGTGAGCATAAGTATGTTCCACAGAAGAAAAGAAGCTCCTCCCAGACGGATTGTCCCTTCTAGATTTTTTCCCAAGTTGTGGTTCTGTTTGTTATTGTTGCTTTTTTCAAAGACTTCAAATACTGCAGCAATTTCAAGTTCGTATCAATCCTCCCCCGCCCCGCCACTGTAAGATGTGTTGATTGCATTCCCATTTCAATTACTTGTACACATTCTTCTGTTCTTAGCTCTTGCTTAGTGGATGGCTCCATGTCTTTCCTTGCAGATCATAAAAATCCTTTCCCTTGTCCCAGAGTTTCTGTGACAGCAAAGCCTGACTGCTGCTGTGCATCCCATAGCCCTTTCTGGAGATGAGGACTCCTTCCATGGTCCCTCCTGGCTCCCTATCTCCATGAGCATCCCACCATCTGAACAGCCAGCCAACTCTCTTAAATGTGGGATGAAGCATCAGCAAAGCTGTCCCTCTCTCAAAAATTCTCTTGAGTTTTTCTGTGGTTTCTTAGGTATAGCTAGAGCTCCGATTTCTTTTGAAAATAACTTTTCTTTTTAAATTTTTTAAAAATTTATTTATTTTTATTGGAGTATAGTTGTTTGACAATGTTGTATTAGTTTCTACTGTACAGCAAAGTGAAGTAGAGTTCCCTGTGCTATACAGCAGGTTCTCATTAGTTATCTATTTTATACATATTAGTGTATATATGTCAATCCCAATCTCCTAATTCATCCCACTCCCCCTTTCCCCCCTTGGTGTTCATACGTTTGTTCTCTACATCTGTGTCTCTATTTCTGCCTTGCAACTAGGTTCATCTGTACCATTTTCCTAGATTCCACATATATGTGTTAATATATGATATTTGTTTTTCTCTTTTTGACTTACTTCACTCTCTATGACAGTCTCTAGGTCCATCCACGTCTCTATAAATGACCCCATTTCATTCCTTTTTATGGCTGAGTAATATTCCACTGTATATATGTACCACATCTTCTTTATCCATTCTTCTGTCAGTGGGCATTTAGGTTGCTTCCATGTCCTGGCTATTGTAAATAGTGCCGCAGTGAACATTGGGGTGCATGTGTCTTTTTGAGTTAAAGTTTTCTCTGGGTATATACCTAGTAGTGGGGAAAATAACTTTTCTTAAAAAGTTAAATATATTGAAGCACTTAATGCATTTACCAGTTCATTTCACTTTTGATCCAACAATTATCTATAACAATATAACGAGCCCATATTGCCTATTCATAAAGAAGTGCCTGTGCAGTGAAAGGCTGCCTTTGGGAGTAAATAAAGAGCTAAGGATCCCGAGCTCTGTGACCACACATGCTTGGCTCACCACTCCGCAGCTCCAGGCTGCGGACCAGGCAGTGGGGGACTAGTGTGCGGTGTCTTGTGCTTGGCTGGAATTCTTGTTTGCACGTGTTTGAGGGGTACACATCTCTGCAGAACATTTGTCCAATCCTGCTTCCCTTTTCCTGTGTGGTTCCCCCTTTAGTACTTGATCTGGGAATCTTAAAATGAATGAGAAAAGTAGCAAAGCAAGTGGGTATTTCTTTTTCATTTTCTTCTTTCCACTTCACTTTCTTGTTTTCTACTCCCTTTGTCTTCACCTTCTTTTATGTCTCCAACTTCCCCCTCTGTTCAAAATGGAAAACTCTGGTCCAGTTAAAGCCCATCCCAGGTGGGCTGAGAGGGAGGCAGGCTTTCAAGGTCATGTGCTGACCTCACATCCCCATAAGGCTCAAACTCAGACGTTATCTCTAAACGAGATCCTCAGAGAGACACGCAAGGATTGAAAGAAGTCACGACTGAACCATCCTGCCTGGAGTTTGCTATACCTTAATTTTTTAAAATCCCTGATTATCTTTCAAAGAGCACAATTTAATTTAAATACAAACCTATAAGATACATGAAATTTTTGTAAACTTATTGCTTTATTTAATGTATTCCAAGCGTCTCCTCCCCCCACCCCCCAAAAAAAGACAGGAAAGGAGGAAGGTAGGGGAGAAGGAAGAAGTGGGCGTGGATGAGTCCACTCTCCACTCAGAGAGGCCCTGGCTGTGGAAGTGAAGGGTGGCCTGACCCAGTGGTCCTCCTGGCTCTACCACCCACCAGCCTGGGACCTGGAAAACCTCCCTCTCTGAGCCTTACCATGCTCAGATCTGGATTGAGGTGATAGATCAGAAGTCTTTTATGGTCTCCTCCAGAGGCGGCAACTTGCCATGATTCTGACGGCCTCTTTGTAGACGTAATGGGTTTAAAGTTAGGGCTTCACACTCCAGATTTTCACAGAAAAGGGAAAAAGGATCTGATTATTTTTTCCCTGCCTTGCCCCAGAGATGCTAAGAAAGAAAGCATTTGTTAAACATCGCTTGGAGCAGCCAGGTTTAGCGACATGGCTAAGTTAGTCTACCAGGAGCAAAGCCAAGCACAGGATGCAGGACTTAGCTAAATTCTCTGACAGAGGCCTGGGAGACAAGGTCTTTTGAGAAGCACTGACTGTATCAGGAATTGAAATGAGCTGGAGAGGCTGACGAAAGCAGGGTCTCTCATGACAAATGCAGCTGTGACCAGCAGGGGCTTTGCCTACAGGAAGAATACAGGAGGAGGTCCTTGGAGAGGCATCCATCATATGCACAAATACCTCCTTAAAAGCTACCTTTAAATAATGGCAAATGCATGTTAATGCATATTGACAATGGAAGCCCGGAATAGGCCTCCTACTGTATAGTATGTGGAGTAATAGCTGAGCCTCGGTGTCTGTTGAGAGGCCAGATGTCTGTAGGGACCGAAGCTGACTATGAAATCCCAGGTTGCTTCTCACTTTGTCCTTCACAGCTATTCTGACAGTGAATAATTTGCCATTCCTCCTTCAAGGTTTTCCAATTCTACACCCTTTATACATTCAACCAGTAGTGGTTTCAACATCCTGATGAGCCCTCGCTGTCAGTGTGCATTAGATGGCACACCCTGGGATCCAGGCTGTGGGAGGTGAGCACATTCAGGGATGGGATGTAGCAGCAGCTGGGTTAGTATCATCTGAAATGCAAACTTTGTGCAGCATATTCCAGTAGAGTTTATACTGATGTTCTCTCAAGTTCGGTTGTCCATCCAGAAATCTGAAAGTCAGGACACAACGTTGGTACAATGAGAAGACTAACACCTGAGCAGGAATGACCAATACAGCCTTTGTATCACTGTGATCACACAAAGGAGAGGCTCTGCCTGCTGAAAAGCATGAACTGAACCAGAAGATATCCTGCGTTCCCTTTAAGGATGATGATTTAAGCATTCAGCCCTATTCATTAGGCCAGCCAGTGCAGACAGAAGGAAAAATGCTATTTTACCTGTTTCATTTATCTAGGGCTTACTGTGCACCAGTCACTTCACCCCATTTTTTTCCTTTATCCCCCCAAATTACTCTGTAAGGTATATATACTGTTACTCTCTCTATCTGGCAGTTCAGAATACAGAAGGTTTCTCCCACAGCTAGTCAGGGGCAGGACCAGGACCCAGATGCTGGCCCGCCTACAGGACACTTGCTCCAGCCATCATATACAACTACGCCAACCTTGAATTCTGGCATTCATGTAGAGAAAAAAAGATGGAAATAAGAGCAGAGGATGAGATCACCAGAGTTCAGGCTTATAGTGGTGGACCCACTTGAAATTCCAGCTGTAGGATATCTGAGAAGGAAAGAAAATGGCTCGTTGGTCACTTGTGGTTGTGATTTACTTCTCCAGGGAGTCTGTTTCCAGAAGGATGCAGATCAAGCCATCAGCCTCCCTGAGTGGCACAAGTGGTCTCTAGAGTCACCCATCAGATTAACTGTCCCTGCTGGCCCTTCAGTGACGTAACAGCATCAGGCATCAGAAAAGCACGTGGCCACCATCCATCTAGATTCAGTCCACGTGGAAGGAGAGGCTTTGCGTGGATGATGGGAAGGACTTCTTGAGCAGCGGGCTGGTCTGGGTAGCCAATGGAGAATGTAGAATCTCTCCCTTCAGTTCTTTAAGAAGGCGTGGAACACCAGACTAGAGGCATGGGGTCAGGCATGCACATTCCCTTCCAGTTCTAGAATTTGTCTTATAAAAGCCTCCCATTCCTGAAATCCCGTAGTAAAGTTTTACTCTTCCTAAACACCTCTTCACTGTGGCACTTTTTGTTCAAGAGCCACCAGTGGCTACACAGAACTACCTCATTCTTTGTAACATTTTGCTGGCTCCTTACCTGAGTGTACTTTTGGCTTCACATTGACCCTAAGGTACTGGAGGGCAGGGGTCATTTCTTAACTCCTTGTATAATCATTTTTCTCCAGTGCCTACCATTCATTAATTTAACAAATATTTACTGAGTGCCAACCATGTGTCAGGCAGTGGGTTTGTGAAGCAGAATAAGGTTTGGCTCCAGTCATTAGAGAGCTTACATCTAAGACACAGCGAATAAGTGGGATACACTGTGGTTAGCATTACGTTCTTATGTAGGGTTCTTATGGAGGAAAGAGAGTTCTGTATCGTGCAAAGGATAGATGCTCAGTGAAATGTTTGTGGAATGAATGAAATATATGCCTACGGAATAAAACAAATAATGAAAGACATGCTCTACCAAGGATTATTGTGACAAAGTGTTCATTTTGGGTAGAAGACAAAAGGCCTGCCTTAAAGGCTCATATAATTTTAAGGTTAAAAAGGGCTTTATGTCGTTTAATTGGAACCCTAGATTTTTACTAAGGAGAAAAACTAGACCCAGAGAGGCTGCCTTGCCTCAGTTTACCACATCATCATGGCCGAAGCTGCATTTTCTCCATCCTCAGCAGCTCTTTCCTCCAGAAAACAGGAACGCAAAGGCCCACAGGCTAATGCAGCATCCCAATAACCCTAGTTATTGCCTTGATTGAGCGTTCCCTAATCAAAGCACAGCCCTCATAGAAGGGAATTTCCAAAAAGCTGCCTGAGGCTGCTGATCAACAATTCATTTTTATTATTTCTTTTTAAATCACTCTAAGTCGTTGCACCTGGGTCACAGTGACAGCTGAATAAGGGGGCTGAACGGCGACATTCTGGGCACCAGGTTGGTGAGCCTCCTCTGCCATGTATATGCATGAGCTCACCATTTGCATAAAGTGAAGCAGCATGGCTGCCATTAATCACCGCATTCATCTTAATAATTAGTGGCAATAATGTTGAAGAGCGGTGGTCTCCACATCGATCTCCCAGGCACCATGGGCTATTTCTGTTGCAGATGAATGATCAGCAGTGACAAGTTGATGTCTTTGGATCACCAGTTCCTTGTGCTTTACAGCCTGGCAGCTGGTCAGGAAGCTTGGATGATCTGTGGGGCTAATGCTGCCCCTCCAACAAGATCAGTCAAAAGGAGTGATGTGACACCTGGGAGGGGGCTTGAGAAAAAGTCCCTGACTACTTTACGGGCCCCTCTGTCAGCCATATGCATAGTAAACCAGCCATAACCGCAAAGCGAGAGGCTATTTGTCATAAAGATTATGACTCTCTGGTTAAGCGCTTGAAAGGCCACCACTTGCACTCAGACCTTCTCCATAAAAGACTGGCTTGGGGTCTGTAATTTGCCAATACTTCTGGGTCAAGAGAAAGCCGTTTCAGATGAGAAATGTAATAGAATGTTTTAAGGCCCGTGGTACAGTGCCAGAAAGGATGGAAATATTAGTAATTTTCATGGGTTTTTTTAAAAAGCCCTATCAGATAAACAAAACAGAAGTCACAAATCTTCAAACCTGAAGATTTGAAGAAAATTACAAAGGACTTCATTAATACAAAAGGGGAAGGTTAGAGAACAAAAGAATAAGGAAGGAGGCAGCCATGAAGAGAGGGAAGGAACCGTAATGATGTGAGAATGGGAGACTGGCGAGGAAAAACCAGGGAGGGATTAAACCAAAGACTCCTTGACTTTTCAGATCCACGAGATCATCCTGGATCTTTCCCCTCTGTGACGAGGTGAAGACAAAGTGTGAGTGACAGGGAAATTTGGGTTTTAGATGGAGATGCTTTCAAAGTGGAACAACAATTAAATTTCTCCTGAGGTCTGGATTAGCAGAGAACCATCAGCACAGCATTAGTGTCAATTTGGGAAATTTGATGACACTTATTCTTTTGCTTTCTCGGCTTACAGTCACCAGTAAAGGTTTGAACCTACCTTTGTGAGCACTCATTCTGCCTTCGTTAGAAGGTGAGGTTTGTATTATCCAAGGAAAATTGATGAAAAGCTCCTAAAGAGAGTGCAGGTGTTTCCAATGGTATTTGTTTTCTTAGAGATTTTTCAGATACAACTGCCTTCCTCCCTCTCCCCAGTGACACGAAGTGAATCATCTGCATCCCCTCCACTGCTTACTGGGTCTCTGCACTTGCACATTCTCTGTGAGGACAGCACATTGAATCTGGTCAGCGTCTGCACATAAGTCATCCTGGAGAAAGAGAAGTTTTAATTTATTCAAGCAACCGGCTATTTTGTACAGAGCTGGTTGACCTCAGTAATTCTTTTCCAAAGGTATGTGGAGGGTGTGTGTGGTGTTACAGATAGTTTTGAATGAAAGACAACCGATTCAACTTTCAGGACAAGATACACAACTCTGAAAACTGAGTACTTTGGGAATTTTTGTTTGTTGCTACACATTCTTTTCTCCTCTGTTATCTGTTTTTGGTATCTAGAGAGAGGCTTTGTTACAGCTCTGTGCTGGGTTTTGAAGGGAAGGAAAGTGTCCAATTGTAAAACATCTAATAAACACATATGTGAATAAATACCAGGGCTGACACTTGTCCTCCTAAATGAAGTCCATAAAGATCGGGTCTCGCACAATCCTTTGAACCAATTCCCATTCCTCCCTGGAGATAGAAGATGCTAAAAAGAAATGGTCTCTTATATACAGGTTTGAAACCAGAGAAAGATGCTGGTCTGTGAACAATAGCATTCTTCAAGAGCCCTTACTGTGTGGTAGGTAGCAGGAGGTGAAAGAAGGGGTGCTGTTAAGTGATGGTAGGATCTGGAGTCTTTGGCCCCAAGAATTGCAGTATTTGAGCCAACTAAGGAAGAACACAATGGGGGTCATTGGTCTGTCCATTCTGAGCTTGGAGTAGGTTGGCCCTCCTCAGCCAGAATGACCACCTTTCTAGGGTGTGCTTGTCTTGATCTTCTGGGTAAGCTCTGGGCATTTTGCAAGGCTAGATTTTCCCTTCATACCCTCCTGCTCAGTGTGTCTTGCTGTGCCTGGTCCCTTTGCCCTACTGCTCAGTGTCTGGAGTGTGCACCGGTGTTTGTAACTGGATTCTCTGAAATGCATTGCTGACACTGATTTGGTTACATTATATTCTATTCTGTTATCAAACAAATTTGCTGTCAAACAAAAGATCAATGTTATTGTAATGTCCTACTTGATGGATTAAATAGGGTATTATTCAACTCTTATTAAACAATCAAGAAAAACACACTGGGACACGCTTTCATTCACAGCTGCTAACAAATACAGTGTATGTGATCTGTGATTAAGAAACAAAGAAGGAACAGTTATTTTCAGATTAATTAAACAAACAAGTAGGATTTAGGGACCAGGATTTTTAAAACCTAGTACAATTCTTTGAAACATGTTTGGAAAAGGACATAATTTACTTTAACTACACGAGTGAACACTCAAGAATATAAAATCTTTCAGTGACGCAATTCTGGATTAATTGCCCAGAACTATCGTAGCGCCATAAACAAAACCATTCCAGGGATGGACCTTTCAGAGTTTTTTTTTTTTTTTTCCTTGTGAGTAAATGTCCATTTAGAGAGCTTTTCTAAATTTAGAAGCAGTGTTCATCAATCATTTATAATAAGCACCGAATAACTCCACTCCTCTGACCGCCCGAGATTCCCCCACTCTTGCGGAGAGTGCTCCCCTCAGAGTGCTTGCATCTCTGGACTGGCATTCACTCCATTACCAGGGCCTGACCTTTGGGCTTCTCAGACTTTGCTCTCAAGATGCCCAGAGAAAGCAAATATTAAATCAGTAGAAATCTCTCTCTTATCTCAGCCTGCCTGACTCTGTATTATCTTTAAACTCCACCCCCCACCACCCCCATCGCTGGCTTTACATGCAGTTGGCTACATTCTGGCTCCTTCTGTCTGATGCTGTTTCCGCTAATGGCTGAAGAAATGGAACATTACACCATTTAACGTGTGTGGGTCACATTAATCACAGAAAATTCTTTTAATGTCTCAGAAGTAACTGTCATACTGGACATACTGAATCTATTTAAACTAAAGCATGCCATTTTTTATCTACAGTGATCTTTAATTCCCATAAAAGGGTCAAGAAAATGTGATTAAGTGACAGTTTTAAAATGTACTATAATATTAAATAGCTTGATTAAGTGACAACTATAAAATGTAATACAATATTAAGTATCTGGCTATGTCCCAAAAGAACTTTAAAGTATTTTTGAACGGTTGGGAATTCACTAACCCATAATGGGTTACAAAGGAAATTTTTTTTTTTTTTGGTGGGAACATAAAAATAGTTGAACTTAAAACGCACACTAAAAACAAAACAAAAACAACAATGAAAGCTTGCATCATTTACAGATAACATGGAGTTGCGGGGTTTCTCTTTGGAGCACCAAGACTGAGTTTTTGGCAATATTGAGTGATCATTTTAGGATTCTCAATTTACTGATGCTTGACTGGAATTGTATTGCCTATAACACAAAGAATAGAGTTAGAAGTAGTTGTGGCAGAGAGACCTCACAGCTGGATGGAAAGGCTACAGGCTAGTCAATGACCTCTCAGGTTACCTCCAAGGAGCTGATCATCACCTCCCCCGGTACCCAGCTCCTATGGGGGCACAGTAGGAAACACCAACGTGGCTGAGCTCAAGTCCTCCAGCTTCCCAGCCCTCTCCAGTAGATTAAGCCAGTGGACACTGACATATAAGATGGTATCCATACAAGGATCCTTGCTGTGTCTGGAGGCACTGTCAGGGGGCTGAGGTTGGAAGGGGACAATTTTGTGGAATGCCTAGAATAAATGGACCAGATGTTCAGGCCAAATGATTAAAGAAGTTTATGCCATTATCCAGACAATTTAGTCTGGATCATCTTGTGCCCTGATGATTTGGTCATATCTTAACCTGGGTTCCCCCTAGAAAGCAGAACTTGAGGCAAAGGTTTCTGTGCTATTATCCTGTTAGGGGACACAACCCCAGGGAGAGCAGGGAGGTGACAGGAGAGTGAGGTAGGGAGAGGCAGGATGAGGATGATTTATCCTACTGGCTGCTACTACATCCTACTGATTGCTTGATCTTGCAGGACTGTCCCTCTGAAAGCCATCGTGCACAACTGTACAGTCCATCAGAGAGGAGAAAGGAAAGAGACTTTATCTGCCAGCTCCCATCTTTTATGGGTCAAACGTTTTCCCCACTGATCACTCCCAGTTGCATTTGGGTGGGTGCATGGTGGGCTTTTGAGACATCCTGCATCTTTGTGGCAACAGGGAATCCCCAGGGCTCGAGGTGGGGCAGGTCAGATGGAGCCTGTGTGATGTCAGTCAAAGCTCACGCAGAGCTGGATGCTATGGTGGCATCGGGAACAAGGAGACTCTGAGGGGATCTTAAGTGGCACATAAGAGGGTCTCGATTCAGGTCAGATAAGGGTACTCTGTAGGCAGTCAGATTCACCAGGACACTTCCATGTGCCCCTGCTGAGAGGACCTCAGTTGAATTTCGAAGTGTTTTCCTGGCTTGTGTCTGAAGCATAAGCTCTCCTCTCCCCAGGGAGATTCTGGGCTGGGGACCATGGATAAGTACACTCTGCTCCCCTAAAAATTATAAAGTAGACAGTAAGTCTTGGTGATGCTTAGCAAGTGGTGATGCTTAGCAAGTGGCTATGCCTAGAATTGTGCCTTAAGAGGCACATGCCGCTTAAGAGCCTCCCAGTGTCCCGGAGGGAAAAAGGTAGATTCTGACTCTTAAAGACAATCTTCAAGAGAAAGATGGAACGCCCTGCTAGATATCACTTCGGGTCCCCCAGTGACAGAGACAAATGGCCATGACACATTTATGTAGACTCACTCACTCTTTCTCGGTGAGAAAGAAGCTTCATTTGGAAGATTTGCTCATCTGTCTAATAAATCAGTGAGGAAAGTTTCCCCGATATTTACTTGGGACTTTCTTTCCTGTCTTCATTTCATTCCATTCCTCCAGTTGCTCACCCTCGTACCAGGCTACATAAATCTCTTCTCTCCCTCCTGCCCCTTTGTCACCCATTAGCCTGCTCCCTCTCTGTCATTGTTTCCCCAGACCATAGATGTAACTCTTCTAATCTTCCCTGATAAATCAGGCTCTCGGAATCACTCCTTGCTGCTCCCGCAACCTCCCTGGAGCTGGGAGAGAGGGTTCGGAGTGCCTGGTGTGGACATTTCTTTTATAATGGGCCCTGAAAGGTTGTCAGCTGCAGATAATTAGGATCTCACTTCCCGCCATCGAGCTGCATATATCTTCCGTGCGAAGAACCCCCATCACCTTCAAAAGAATTAACACATGCAGAGGAGATATATGAGGGGTCTGGGTGACCGGAGGATGGGGCCAGCTCTTCTGAAGGCCCAAACGACTTCATGTTTCCTGTGAGACAGAAGCACTTTCTCTCAGGAGCAGAAACTGACCCTCCTCACACGATTTTATGGTCAAGATCTCATGCCGTGAGTCTGGGTTGTGCAAGAGAGTAGTGAGCAGAATATCTTTTAAAGTAAATTATTTTATAACACTCTGCCTTTAGGCTCTGCCCTGTTCTCTCTCCCTGTTGAGCTAAAACTTACTCTTGCGGTGGAAACTCAAGTATATTTTGTCTGTGGTTTTTATGCTCTAACTCTGGCCCAAATCACTGTTAGACATACCCTTCAGTTTTCTTTAACGGTTGCTGAGAAATATCAGGGATGTAGCTTCAGGAGAATGGGGGTGGGCTGTCAAATGGATGTGACATCAGAACACAGCATTGGCCCCCAATGCAGCCCGACACTGAGGAAATTATTCTCGAGCAAATGAACCTTGCGACCTCAGGGCCTACCAAGTTTGGGGGTGGGGATAATCTTCAGAGGGAAGGGAGCAATCAAGTGGGATGGTTCTGAGACTCTCCCCACACTTCTATCAGAGTGGATTTATTTATTTATTTATTTATTTATTTATTGCGGTACACAGGCCTCTCACTGTTGTGGCCTCTCCCGTTGCGGAGCACAGGCTCCGGACGTGCAGGCTCAGCGGCCATGGCTCACGGGCCCAGCCGCTCCGCAGCATGTGGGATCCTCCCAGACCAGGGCACGAACCCGTGTCCCCTGCATCGGCAGGCGGTCTCTCAACCACTGCGCCACCAGGGAAGACCCAGATTTATTTTTAATCATGCTCTGTATTCATATTCCATGTAAGATGTTATATTTTAAAAGAGGGGAAAATAAGTTTGAAAACTTTGGATTCCATCACCTTGTACATGACTAAAGAAGCTCAGAGGTATGAAAGTCACATGGCTTGTTGGTGCTGAGCCAAAGTTAGGATACAGGACCCCAAATCCCTGTTTATTTCATCTTTTTTCTACCACTGTGTTGCATCACAATCTTCGTAATAATGTTCTTGAGTCTTGTATTGGGATCATTAAGAAATAGGCCTGTATACTCCCAGGGACTCATGTGGATGATAAAGTGCCGTCCGTGGACTGAGATGCTCCCACTGACCTGTGCACTTAGAATGATTTTTCTGGTGGTGGGGACAGATGTGACCTGAGTCACCGTCACAGTCATCATCATCTGAGAGATGATTGGTGAGTCTCAGGGGTGTGATCTTTGACCATGGACCTCAGCAAAGGGAACTGATGTCTTGAGGGAGAGAGCATAGCATGAAAGCACGGCTTGGCCTTGGCCCCATCAGAGTCACTGATGGGGCTAAGCATGGATTTCAGAGCTAGATTGGGTCCCGGCCATGTCCCCTGCCCCCCGCCCCCAGCCCAACCCATTCCTTTTAGAGCTGAGGATATCGAGGCCTGGAAAGGTCAAGTGGTTTTCTCACACAGAAGAAGAAGGATTTCCAGGCTGGTGGGCAGCAGGCATTGATTTTTGTTTCTTGGCTGGATGGAGCTCAGTTTGTCCATTTTCCTTCTTCCCTTTCCATCAGGACCAGTCCAAGACAGTGATGTGGGTAGAAGTGTCTGCTCTGCAGACTAGAACTCCCCATGGGCCAGCTGTAACAAGGCCTAGATAGGAGAGAAAAGGGGGCATGCGGGAAGTTACCAGGTCTGCTGGCTTCTCGTCCCAATCAGTGTCCTTCCCCTGGATCTTATCTCAAATAAAGATGGTGGTTTGGACTCATTATGCTAACTCATTTTTCTTATTTCATTTAATTCAAGAACTTGGGTGAAGAAGACGGGTGTTACTTAATTTGTGCCCTTGCACCCCAAGGCTCAACATTCTACTTAAGCTTATATTACCAGCCATCCGTTGGCTGGCACCTTTGTGGATCTAAACTAACTTCCCTGTGGAGTATGGAGCCAGCTGGAATTGTTCTTAATAAGAAGCCCAGTGGTTGGCATCCTTTGCTGAAACGGGTGAAGACCAAAGTCATAGTGGGTTTTGACTGAGATTCCTTCTCTGAGCAAGGTTTTTAAAAAAATATCTCTTAAGAATAAAATGAAACAAATGGGAGACCTTGTTCCTACCAGGACTTAAAATACCAACATATGTATCAAAGGATCTATTCAGTTTGATAAGTCAGTTCAAAGTGACCAGGAAATAACCACAAGAAGCCAGGCCTGGAAACCAGCACTTGGTGTTTGGAGAATGTTAAATACCATCTGTACGTGGGTTGTACTCCAAAATCCTCAAGTTCTACAATATTTCTCCTCCCCTTCTGTTTTTTCTTTCTTGTCAGATGTTTATTTATTTTTAGAGATTCAGAGTGCTTTCTCTGATTAGGTCAAAGTGTCACATGAAAAAACAAAAACGGAGTCCACCTACCAAGAAAGCATCTTGGCCACAGAGAGGATGGACAAGGCAGGGCAGCTCTGGAGGGCAGGAGGAGAGGGGTCAATTTATTAGGTCAAAGGTATCTCTGTGAAAGCCACGCTGCTGTGGAAAGAAAGCCACTTCTTACTCTTGAGAAAGACAATGATTTTAAAGAAGTTTCCTCTTCTGGAAGGATACTAATATTACCTAACTCACTGGGTTGATGTCAGGGTAACATGAGGTAATTATGGTTAACACTTCATGAATAGGAAAATGCTGTAAAAATATAACATAGGATGAAGAGAGGCTGTTCAAAACCCTGAAAACACCACAGCATCCTGAAAAAGTGGATAATGGATATTGGCATGTTGTACGATATTCTGTGAACTGATTTGCCAGAGGTCTCTGGATCTGCTTTCCTCTTTATAACTCCATAGAAAATACAGAGCAGGGATACAGCTCCCTCTGAGGGTGGACACCAAATCTGAGTGGCTCTAGGATCTAAAAAAATAAACTCACTAAGATCCAACAATGTATCTGTGATTCACTGCGTAGCACCCAGCCTTCCACCATCCTCAGAGGAGCACCTCCCAAGGCCCCTTGAAGATGGTAAGGGCTCCCCATAAGTGTGACTGGCTGGAAGGGGGCCAGCACCCACAGCTCTGAGGTTTCTGCCCAGCCACGGAAGAAACTAGAGAAGCAGCTGAGTGATGGTGGAATGGATGAACAGGATCTCACTTGACTTGATACCCACATCAGATCAGAGCTGGGGGGACTTTACTTTTTTGCTTAGGGACTAGCTTGGTGTTGCTTAAAATTGAATTAAAATATTATGAACATTTAGTAAAGATAGGCCATCTCCCAGAATTCAGATGTTCACTTAACAAATATTTATTGAGCACCTAGTATGTATTGATCTGTAGATGGGAGTTGGGAAAACACAGCTATGAAGGAGGACAGGAGCCCCCATGGGCAGCATTTCCTAGTAGGATGACAAGAAGGCAGGCACTGTCTGAAACCAGGGTATAATGTGCCTCTCCCACAATCCCTACAGGGTGCTGTTCTGTGCTTATCCTTAAGTAGCAGAGTCTCGATGGCTTGATTCTAACATCTAAGGCAGGTAAGATATTTTACTTTTTTCCCTGTCATCCCATGTGTTCTTTATGCTCTTTGTTTTTTTAAATCAAAGAAAATCGTTTACTTTCCAGTGCCATTTTAACTTGTTACTAGCGAGCCTCTGGCTCGGGTGTTTTCCATTAGCATGAAAATTCAGGAGGCTACAGAAGGAACTACCTACAACTGAGCAGTGAGAGAGCCACTTCATTCCCTCGCCAGACAATGTGTCATGCATTTCTCTAGTGTAAATAAAATGATGATTCAAAGAATGTTCCCCATTAATGAGTATCTGATTTAGAATAAAATAAAATCCATGCTGGGAAGTTGACGAGCTTGATTTTGCTGAATTGCTTCTATCAGGCAACTCATATTTATGGGTCCTTTCCCTTTGACAATTGTCACCTATCATCTACAGTTCTTTCCTCTGAGAGGAAAGGGAGAGGGCTTGCAGGTTGATTTTAGTTCCCTGTAACTGGAGGTGACATCTGAAAGCTCAAAGCTGTTGGAAAGGTAGGTGATTATTAAAATGTAATGCGTTTCTGTTTTCCTGATTATGACCTCCTGGTCTTGCAGTTTGCTGCCAAGCACGTGCCAAAAGCTGGAACACAGGTGGTGATGCATCTTCCCAGCTCAGGGAGGGTTTTAGACCATTTTAACCACCTATTTGTTCACATTTCCTTATTGTTTTCCACAGTAGACACACTGAAGTGTTAAGATACAGGGAGAGAGAGGTGGAAGGTTATCTATGGTCCCTTTAATGAAGAAGGAGGAAGGAATGAGGAAGAGAAAGAAAGAGAGAAAGGGAGGGAGGAACAGAGGGAGAGAGAAAATAGCACATAATTAATCAGAAATAACACTTAAAAACAATTGCCGTGGAAGGGTATTTCCCAGAAAAGCAATAGAGTCCATTCTGAGCACATACTCCACTTGCATTAAGCACACATTAAAATTAGTGCTCTATTGGTTCCTAGTTAGGCTGCAGCTTGCCACTCCAGTGTCCTTGTTCAGATGGAAATGACCGCAGGTATTACGGAGAGTAGGAATCATGGTCAAGTGAGAAAACAGTTTTACTAGAGATAAATGATGGGTGCCCTACACAGAGGACTGGGACCCACCATCACCAGGACACTGAACATGGTGCCTTCTCAAAGAGCTGATGAAAACAACAGTTAATTTTCCTGTCTAGGCTGATGGAATTAGGCAAGTGGGGGCAGTTTAAAGAGCAGGAGCTCTGTAGCTTTTTCGCTGTGTGAAGTTTCTTTGTGGAAGCTTCTGTTCTCCCATCTATAAAGTGAGACTCATACCTATGTCAAAGGAATAAATAAGATAGGTAAGTTAGATAAGTTCCTAAGCATGTCCAATAATGCCTGGCACACTGTGCATGCCAGGTGTAGAAAAGCGGTATTATTAGTTACGAGGTTCACTCCAAGGGATAGTTTTAAAACTCTGCCCTTTGGTATTTCATCAACAGACAATTCAGAAATTTAAACTAGGGCAGACTCCAAGAGGGAACATATTCTGCTACGTGTAGGCTGTGCCTAGAGGGACAAAGCAAAAGAATTCATATCCCAAGCCTCCTGCCTTTATGGCTGTTTTCTATTCTTATTCTTATGGGCCATTCATTTGATGATTGATTTATGTTCATAAATCCCAGACCCAGCACCCCTTCCTAAACCCCCTGCAAAGCTGTATCGAATTAAAAGCTAGGAAGTCGTTCTCCCTTCTTCTGAATTGGGCAAGGTGTACACAGAGCTAGACCTTTCATTTAAATCCAGATAGAGACTAGGTCTAGATGACTACAGACTTAAAGAACCCACATTGATCCCTCTGGTTTCAGATCAGATGTCCTCAGATACCAAGGACATGATCTCGTCCCTTAGGAGGCTCTTCTGCAGATCTGGGTGGGGATGGTAGGGTCCTCTCAAGTCTCACATACGTCCCTCTGGATGGCTCAGCCCTCCCCTGCTATACACTGACTGCCACAGGCTGGGTTGGAAATCCCAGGCAAAGAGCATCAACACAGGCTCCAGGAGGGAACTAGCATACAACAAAAGCCACCCCCTCCGTGAAATTGGATCCATCTCTGCCCCCATGGGGCTAAGTGGCAGTTGAACGTGCTTATAAATGACATAAATCACTTGCAGGACCTCAAGAAACAATTAACTCAGATTGAAAATAGCTGCTAAGGTTTCACCTCCTTGTGTGTTTATGTCCCTTCACTTCAGCTTTTAGTTTTGAAAAAGGGAGGGTTAAAATTGTTTTGAGGGCCAGATTGCAAGGAAGGGCTAGTCTTTAGCTGTGGCATCTGTTTCACATTCCATGCAATTTGAAGACTCACAGGTTTGCCTTCTTAAAATAATTATATAATTATTAAAAAACAAAACAAAACAGAAGCTAACTGATTCTTCTCAGACATCAACCTGGCAGTGTAGAGTGGGTCACATGGTTTCAGTGCAGAGAAGGGAATAGATAGATGATGGACAACACATAGAAGATGGATAGATAGATGGATAGATAGGTAGATAGATAGATGGATGAAAGCCTCAAAAGAATCTTCTGGAAGGAAACCAGACTAGCAACAAAGAAGACTTCCCATGTCTCTTTAGATCCACCCACAGTCCTGCATCTCCTTCACTTTACATTGGATGAGGCATTAATCACTCAGCCATTGTGAAGCACAGGAGGAGCTCGGGAAAACGTTGAGAACTAGAGAGTGTCTCATTTCATAAGGAACTATGCCAAAAGCCATTAACTTCCTTTTTTTGAAAGAGTAATTTGTTTTTTATTATAAAAACAATATAAATTCAAGAAAATTTGGAAAATACAAGAAATATTTTAAAACATGAAAATCATCTCTAGCTGTACTCCCTGATATTTTGATGCATTTCTTTCCAACCAGGACATACACAACTGTGGCAGGGAGGGAGCAGGAAGTGGGTCAAAACTTTTGGAGGACTGGGTGAGGCTCAGGATCTGGAGGCCTTGCTTCCTGGCCCAGCGGCTGAGACTTCTCAAGCCTGGAGCCCCAGGGGCTCTCTGCTTTGTCCATTTCTTCATCCAGAGGAGGACACTTAGACCATGTTCCTCCCATAGTCCCACTACTTACATTCTGAGAGTCTTTATAAGCAGATGCAGTTGCTCCAGAGGTAGGGGAAGGTAAATCTAATCTGTTTTGTTTCTTTGTTTTCCTCTTTTGGAAGCCTGCAGGATCCTCTCTTTTTACACACTTTACTCTCTATTTGGCATCGCTTAAAAGGCCCTCTCTTAAAATGAGAGGAATGCTTTGGTAGAAAAAGCACAGAACTGGAGAATGGGGGTCCTGGTTTCCCCTTGCCCTGCACTTAGCTGTGTGATCTTGGGTAACTTTCTTCATCTCTCCATGGGGTTGGGGGTAGAAGCTAGGTCAATAGTTCTTATATGGGGACAGGAGGACAGAAGCATGTCATAGTCACCTAAGGAGCTTTTTCAAATTACCAAGAAAATAAGATCTGTAAATGTTCGCTTGAGTCAATCCCTTTGTGATTCACTGGGAGTGGGGACAGGACAGAGTGGAGGTGGGGGGCAGGCAGCAGCAGGTAGGGGACATGGCCACGAGGTCTGGGAGACCACAAACTTCAGGGGAGGATGCTCTTACTTCTGTTTCTGTTGAACAACCATGTCGCCCAGACAACCCCCAGCACCAGCCATCTGACAGATTCCTGGGGGGAGAAAACTGCTGCTGTGAATTGAGGAGACGGGAAGAAGCCAGCTCGGATCCCACATTCTCTTGCTGTGCCATGTCTTGCATAGAGACACTGACCACAAGGGAAGGAACGGGTCTTTTCCTCTGTGCTCTGGCTTTTGCATCCATCAAGACAAACTATTTTTTGACTCCAGTTTTGAACTTTCTAGACAGAAAGGAAAGTGTATCTCTGGAATTATCTTAGTATTGTGCTTTTTACCCTGTGCTCTTGATGTTTTTTAAGTTATCTATCTCCTTTCCCTATTCGATGGGATTGACAGGAGCTAATTTGTAGGGATCCTCCATACCAAGCCAGATAAAAGCCTGTGTGATGTTACTGAATGGTTAGCATTTGTGAGGCACGAAAGCCAGGAACCACATGCACCTTTGCCCACATTATTTTGAGTCCCTTATAAAAGTCTCCCACCAACACAAGTTTAACAGTTAGTTTTCATTTAAATGGAAATGACTTCTACACTCACGCGACTTAACCTTGTTACTTCCACTAAAATAAGTCTGCATTGAATAACTTTACCGTTTAGGAGGTTGGTGACCAGAGGGGGAAAAACTTTCAGAACCAATCACAATTCATTGGGTCAGATATAGGAAAGAATGACTGGAGAAATAGTGCTTAGGGGAGCTCGTCGTTCATAGGCATTTATGCTTTGACTTCTCTGAGCAAGAAGAATTCTTGTTCTTTGCTTGGCCTCAGCAATAAGGAATTGGGTACCTAGTGGCTGCTTAGTGGTGTTTATATCCTGAAGCTTTGTATTTAAATAAGAGATCTTTGATGTACTTACTCACTGACATAACATGTGATTGGAAACCCCCAAACCAGCAATTGGCAGCAACAATGCTACAGGTGTGGACATCAAATTGTGATGGGAGCCTCTGAGTGACTTCAGGCTCACCCTGAGCCAGGGTTCTAAGGCAACATGAAAGGCCCAGTGAGCGAATGAATGGAATGAATGCTGTGATTTTGGATTTAATGGTGAAAAGACTTAAAAAACAGTATTAGGGGCTTCCCTGGTGGCGCAGTTGTTGAGGGTCCGCCTGCCGATGCGGGGGACGCGGGTTCATGACCCAGTCCGGGAGGATCCCGCATGCCACGGAGTTGCTAGGCCCGTGGGCCGTGGCCTCTGAGCCTGTGTGTCCGGAGCCTGTGCTCCGCAACGGGAGAGGCCCCAGCAGTGAGCGGCCCGTGTGCCGCAAAAAAAACCCCCAAAAATAAAACAACAAGAAAACAGTATTAGCAAATCCTCTATCATGTTATAGCACCAGTAGTCCAAAAAAAAGGAATGGGGGGTATGTCTTAGTCTGCTCAAGCTGCTGTAACAAAGTACCATAGACTGGGTAGCTTAAACAACAGAAATTTATTTCTCACAATTCTGGAGGTTGGGAAGTCCAAGATCAAGGTGCTGGATATTCAGTGTCTAGTGAAGGTCCACTTTCTGGCTTGTAGACAGCCACCATCTCCCCATGTGGTCACATGGCCTTTCCTCAGTGCTTGCTTATGGGGAGAGAGATCTCTCTCTTTCTCTTCTTAGAGGACACTAATACCATCATGAGGGTCCCACCCTCATGACATAACCTAAACCTAATTACCTACCAAGGGCACCACCTCCAAATACCACCACACTGGGGGCTAGGACTTCATAATGAATTTTGAGTAGACATAAACATTCAGCCCACAACAGGATGTAATGAATCAAAGGAGTGTTAACAGAGCATTGGGGTTCAACTCCCACATTTCCCACTCCCACATCATCTAACTTCCTTGAGACTTTTCTGTGCATCTATAATACCAACCTTAAGTATTGTCCTGAAGGTGAAGTGACATGACCAGTGTTCCACACTTGGCATCAGGATTAGTCAGTAAATGCTCCATCAAATCACTAATATTACCTCTGTTGCTGTTCCTAATCCCATGCTCCTGTCATTTCTCATTCCCAGAGAAAGGTAAGTACTAATCATGGTAGATTTATTTCAAAGAACATCAAGAGCTCCAAGGTTTTCCTAGAGTGAGAGTTTCCATCTTGTGTTTTCATGTACAAAATGCAACCACTCCACAGACTACTAAAAACCAAATGACAGTAAGTTCCAGATGCTGTCCTTGCCAGTAGGAGAGCACTACCTGGAATGTCAAGTGAGTATTGACTTCTGAGTCTGTGGTACTGCATTATAGCAAGCCCGAATCCCTCGTTCTTACCCCTTTAGGGGTGAGAGTTCAGTGTAGGCCCCAAGTGGAAGATAGCATTGGAGCCTGGTTGCTTACTACTCAGAATGTCATTTACAAAGGGGAGCTGTGTGAAAAAGGAATAAAGAAGCCCTTTTTGTTCTTGCAGGAATCAGTGTCTCACAAATGTCTCTGTAATGATGTTTTTATGAGTTAACCTCTATGGTAGGTTTTTGCTTTTGTTTTGTTTTATTTCATTTTGTTTTGGTGTTTTTGCCCTGAAAGAAATCTTGCCTTTTTAATTATCATCACCATGTACTGGATGGTTGAGGGTCTCTTGATCATAAGTAAACTTTAGCTTAGTTACATCTGTCTTTAACTGGAATTGACACAATGTTTGATCTTATAGACTTAGGAGAAATGACTAAGAAATCTACTTCAGTATCCACGTAAAATGTTCAAGCTGTACTAGGGAAAACCGTTCCTTCACAAAATGGCTTAAGGAACTCCTAGTTCTATCACATTGAAACTAGAAAAGACTTTCACTAACAATACATTTGCATTTTTGTCATTGTGCTGAGGGCATTTGTAGATAGGAACCTCACCTGAGTTTGTCATCACCATACTTCAACACCCTCAAGAAGATGGCCAGTTTGAAGGGAAAAAAAGAAAAGCTGTTTCAACAGTTAATTCTCAAAGTAGAGAAAAACTGACCAAAATTTTTGCCTCGTTTCCTGTCACCCAGCGTGCACTTTCAGGGTCCATGAAAAGGGAAGAGTTTTGTTGAATTAACACTGAGGGCATATATTATGTCTTCCCTTGACTAGCTCTCACCAGGTAAGACGAGGAGTTACACAACCAGGAAAAACATTTCCAGGATATTGTTTTGACTTTGTGTGTGCATTGTTAAAAAACCACTGATTTGTCAGAGCAAGCTGGGCTCTGCCACTTGGAACAAGTGACTCGGTCTGAGCCATTCCAGGTTAGGAGAGCAGGTTGGATGGTGAGGTGTGTTCCCATCGATCACTGATAAATATATTTCTCCCAAGGGGATGGGGTACCACACAGCCATTAGCCCACTCCTGTAGAGCCAATTGGCATTGATTATGCAGCTATATCTCCTGCTGAGTCTCTGGGGTCACAAAGAAGGGGAAAAAGGAATTCTGATCTGACCTCCACAAATGCTGAAATGCCATCACTTGCTATTTTGACACCAATTTGCCAAGTTGTTCTTGACCTTTAAGTGCATCAAAATCACCTGGGTAACATGTTAAAAAGGAGACTCCTTTGCTTCCCCACAAGAGCTTTTCATTTAGCAAGTCTGGGGTAGGGCCTAGAAATTAGCAATTTTAATAGGAGTGTTTTGATGTGTGAGGTACATGGACCATACTGCTGGAAACATCAGCCTAGCACAGTGGTTCTGAAACTTGAGTGTGCATCAGAAGCATGCAGTGGGTTTGTTACAACACTGATTACTAGGTCCAGCCCCCAGAGTTTCTAATTCAGTAAGTTTGCCTTGAAGCCCAAGAATTTGCATTTTTAACAAGTTTTCAGATGCTGCTGCTGTTGCTGCTACTGGGGACCAAATTTTGAAAATCACTGGCTTATGAAAACACAGAAGGAGAACCTTTTTAAAAAACTATTGGCTAAGAAGATAGGTTTACTCTTTAAGGAAAGAAAAAAAATCAATGGACACTTATTGAGTATCTATAGGAGAAGGTGCCTGGCAGAGTGAAATGATATTTATTTTATCTTGGTAATTTTTTCTTTTATTTATGTTTTTTACAGATGAGAAATCCAAAGGTTGGGGCAGTTATTACCTTGTTAAAGGTCACATAGCTAGCTAAAATATTAAAAAAAAATTTTTTTCCTTAGAGTTTCTGTAGTTATACATGCAGCAATTTAGAGTAGCCTTTGCCCAGTGAGGAGGCTGCTTTTTGCTACTACCCAACTCAGCGCAGACTTACCCAGCCTTGTCCTGTGGAAGGAAGTGTCACTCATGCTACCTATTTCCTGTAAACACAGAACATCGCTTCTGGAAACATGGCTGGATTTCATTGCTTACGTTTACCATTTCAGGGGCCAAGAAGCTTCCTGAGGATAGAGCCACCATACAGTTAGCAAATCAATCATAAAACATTGGTTTCATACTTTATTCATTTATGAATTCATTAGTTTGCTTAAATATTTACTGAGAATGCCTGTATTTACTCAGTATTGTACAAAGCACTGATATAGTAAAAAGTTCTAGAGTGAAGCCAGTGACTCAGAATTTGTGTGCTTCCCTCTCTGCTTGATAAGCATCATGCTCCTAGATAAGTCCTTTCCGTTCTCTGGTCTCAGGTTCTCCCTGTTGGCAAATTTAGGAGGTGAGACTAGGTGATCTCCGAGATTCCTTTGCTTCGGAACACTCCTGAATGTAAAATTTAACCCTCACGGTGTGCCTGACCCTCGAGCTGTGGGATGTATGTGTTTAGGGGAACATGGTGAGTGGAAGTAAGTAGACATAGAAGGAAGAGTCCCAATCAAAATGTGCACATGTGATATCACTGGAGAAAAATTACAATCTGGTATCTTACCCCAGGGGAAGTTAGGTAGTATATCTTCCTGTGGGAGAGGTAGTCAAGGATGGTGGGATATGAACTAGGGAGTGAGGAATGGAGAGGGTTGGATTAGTAGAAAGAAAATGGGAGCAGATTCAGCAAGTGTATAACCTCAGAAGCATGAACTTTCCTGATTTCACCCCCTCCCCCATAGCCCAGAGTCCTGTTTTCCATGCTGGTCACATCATCAAACACCTCTGCGGCTGGGTGAGGAATCTGTTTGTGGGTCGTTGCCAGGTTTAGCAAATAAAAGTATAGAGTACCCAGTGAACTTTGAATTTTATATCAACAATACAATTTTGTAAAGAATAAGTATGTCCCAAATATTGCATGGAACATATTCATACTTAAAAATTATGCGTTGTTCATCTGAAATTCACATTTTAACTGGATATCCTGTATTTTATCTGGCAGCTCTCTGCTATGGGGAATCTCTCAGAATGTGGCATGCCCATGAACAGTGAGGGGAAAGGAGCCTCTTAGCACTTTAGCTGTTCCTAACTCCTTGCCCAATGGCCCCCTCAGAACACCTGAATAAAGTTATCTCTGGCCAGAGAGCAGAAAGAACCCGGCTTCCCTTTCCTTCTGCTGCCCACGCTCTCAGCAGGCGAGAGTTGAAAGCAGAGCAGCCTTTGGAATCCTCTTCTCTCACGCGCCTGCTTCTCACCAGGATTAGCATTTAGTGTTCTGGAAGCATTAGATTCCTTTTCTTCTTCCTTCCCCACAGCCTTGGAGGCTCCTGGACACATGAAAATTGTTCTGCTTGCTTTCTCTTGTCTCAGTCTCATGCCCATCATTCTGTAGCTCGACAGAAAGAGGGAGAGCAACTGGAGGAGTAACTTTCTGATACCAGTGGTAGGAGCTATTATTTTTCTGGTTAATGGCTTTCTTGTCTTTAAGAAAAAGAGCCCCTGGCTTTCCTGTCTCTCTAACCCTGCTCATCGGGTCATCGGGTTAGGGTGAGTTTTGTCTTTATTTCTCCATCTCCCTACTTATTTTGTCCTCATCTCTGGGTCCTTGTGTCCACTGCCTGTTAGGTGGGCTGTCTCCAAGGACACCTGCAGTCTGAGGCTGATTGAGCAGCCTGAGCATTACGATTCCTGTCCTTATCCCAGTACCCTCTTCTGCATAATGCAAGTTAAAGGATTCCTTCCTTCGGGACACAAGGTAACATCTGAGCTTTCTTCCTTGAGTGATCAGGAATCTCTCATGGGCAGACAAGCTCCATTTATTCATCTGTTCCTCCAACATCTCTTCAGTGCCTACTTTGTGCCTTAGCAAATGTCTTCAAAATGAATCTCTGTCTGTGATTGCTCAGGAGGTATACTGTGCAAGCCTATAATCTACTGTCCTACTTTAGGGTATGATGGGGTATTTTTTTGTTTGTTTGTTTTTTACTGCAATCAGATAGTGCAGCCTGGAAGAGACCAGGACTGAACTTTGATCTGCCTACTGGAATAGATCAAGTGCTAGGAACTCCAGGCTTGTGGGTAATATATGGCATCAGAAGAACGTGGCAACAGCAGGTCATGATTGATCCGGCAAGGTGTCGAGTGGAGAAGGCCCCATAATCCAGGGAAGTCTTCTAGCAACTAGGGCCCCAGCTATAGACTCAGGTCAAGAGCAAGACTTCACTGAAAGGAAGAAGAGAGCCCAGCAGTAGTGGGCAGGGCCTAAGGGCCTGGGGAACAACTTCAGGCAGAGGCCCAGTCACGTGATGTAGGGCACAGAGGGGCCTGGGTCTCAGAAGTAAGAAAAATATCCTTCCTTGGCAGCACAGGGACACAAGTTGGGAACCACAGTGGAAGCAAGTGATTTGAGGTCATCAGAGTCCTGAGTTAGAACTGCTTAAATTCAACTTTTCCAGGATCCGAGGTGTTCCTTTGGGTCCCATGAAGCTAAGGCTGCAATCATGGGTCCAGTGGCCTAAGGAGGGGCCGGATAGGGTAGGCGGGAGCTGGGCAGGGTCTGTCATTACTATTAGCCCCTCATGGTTTCCATTAGCACAGAAACTTAATGAGTGTTTCAGGTATTGAAAATGATTTCCATTGGGTAAAAGTCTAATCAGACTGGATTCCTGAATAATCTACAAGGCAGCAAATTTAAAACTTCATTCAGATTGGAGAAGCAGACAGATGGTTCCTGTTTACAGAGGCTCTGGCTTCCTCTGTAAACAGGGACTTTAGCCTGGCCCCCGGGTCAAGGAAGGAAACTAGGAAATGATCCTAGAGGAGGTCATTGAAGCCTGGTGCAAGCTGAGTTACGATACCGACAGGTGTTTGCCAACCTGTGGTGGGACCTGCTCTCCCCAGAACGTGATGGTCTTTGCACAGTCGAGGGCTGGTTGGAGAAACCGACTGCGGGCACAGGCCATGCAGTGGAGGATGGGGAGATGTTCTAGTCGCAGGCCTGTGGGCCACACAGGCAAGGCCAAGAAGCATTGAAGCAAACCGCCAGCAGGTGCTTCTCCTGCCCAAGCTCCCGGAGTCAGCATGTGAAGAAACCAGCTGTGTCTCTGGTGATACTTTCTCAAGCTCTCTGGAGCATGGAGTCATCCAAGCAGAAAGATCAGACCATGGTTGAGTGCAGGTAAAGCGAAACGCTGGGTACCCAGCAATAGCTCGAAGGGCCAGATGAAGGACTTGAAGGAAGGACCACAGGATCTGCAGTTTCGCCAGAGAGAGGAGGAGGCCAGTGTGCCGGAGGAAGCTTCACAGCTCCAGAGGCTGTGGATAGCAAGAGTGCTTGTCATCATCTTTATGGAGAGAGCAAATGTTTGTGGCAGCAGCTAGCCTCCCTGGGCTTTGCTCTGCCTGCTCTGTCCCAGAAAAGTCACACAGCCAGCCTTGGGTCGGAAGAGGATCTCAGCTATGACACAGTCTCAGGACCTGGATCGATATTTTTTTAAGGTCCCCAAATAGGTATTTACAAGTGAGGCTTCCCTTTGGGGCTGTTATTCCAACTTATCTGGCTTATAAAGATTCTAAGAAATGTATCTTAAGTGTTCCATATGTTTATCTATATCCTAGGCCAAACAGCTGTACCAGGTAAACACCCTGGCCTGGCCCAGCCCAGGCTGATGGCTGGGTTCTGCAGCTTTGGGATTGGGAGCTAACAGACTTCCTAGTGTGAAATTCGGAATTCCCGGTCACTGTTCTTCATCTCCTCACGCTGGACTATCTCAGTGGAAAGAGACCAGAAAGAGCCAGTGCAGTGTCCAAAGAGCTTAGCCTAGGAGAGGACACTGTGCTGGTAATCCTGAACACTTGCCTAAGACCTTTGCCTCTTCACATATATAACAACATCTAATAGCTCTGCTCGATTCTCAACAATTCCATGGAGAAAGTCAAGTCGTTGTTTTTAGCTCAGTTGTTTGAGTGAGGAAGCTGCAGCCCAGAGTGGGCCGACACAGGCCTGTGCTCTTCTCAGCACCCCATGAAGGCTCCTACAAGTGAGGGGCTGTTCCAGACTCCTGGTGGGTTGCTTGTTCAAGCTGTTCTTCACATTCTCCCCCAACCCCCGCAGTCATTTAGAATATGCGAGCAGGGTCATTGGCCTCATGTTCTAGATAGAAGCCCCCAATGCTGCTTCTCCCCAAGGGTTTCATTTCCTGAGCTGCTTCTCCACTCTTCTTTCTTTCCATTCATAGCTTTATTCCTGGGCAAGAACCTTAACTTTTATTTAAGTTCTTACTCTGTGTAAAACACTATTGTTAGTTTTTAACTAATTCTAGCAAACTTATTCCTCATAATAACCCTATGAAGAGAAAACTAGCTTCATCTCCATTTTACAAATGTAAACCAAGGCCAGGGACAGTAGGCAGATGGCCTAAGATCCCACAACCAGGAAGCAGCAGAGACGGGATTCAGTTTAAATTGGAGGGCTTGAGAGTCTGTTGTCTTCATTGCTATGTCACCTGTTTTAATCTAGACCAGTGATTCTGAGACCATAGTGTACATCTGGGTCTCTGGATTCCTCTCAGATTTGGATTCAGTAGATTTGGGATAGGGGGCCTGAGAATTTCCATTTCTGACAAATGCTGCTGCTGCTGGGGAACCCACACTTTGAGAACCCCTGATCTAGGGATGCCCAGTACAGCTGCCTGAGAATCAACTGGGTGAGTTTTTGAAAAATGGTGACTCGAGGGCTCCATTCTTAGATATTTTGACTTAATATGTTTTGGAGGAGGGACTAGGAACCTATAGCTTTACAAAACTCCACTGGAGATTCCTTGTTTTAAAAAAAAATTTATTGTTTTATTCTTTTTTATTGAATGAAAGAGTCTTTAAATTCTATAGTGCTTTACAATTTTCAAAGGATTTGCACACCTGATTCCATATAATCCCATAATAACCCTTTTTCCCCCTCTACCCCTATATTGCCCCTCCTGCCTTTCCTCTCCCCTCTGGTAACCACTAGTTTGTTCTCTATATCTGTGAGTCTTCTTCTTTTTTTATTTTATTCACTAGTTTGTTGTATTTTTTGGATTCTGCATATAAGTGATATCATACAGTATTTGTCTTTCTTTGTCTGACTTACTTCATTTAGCATAATGCCCTCCAAGTCCATCTGTGTTGCTGCAAATGGCAAAATTTTCATTCTTTTTAATGGCTGAGTAGTATTCCGTTGTATATATTTACCACATCTTCCGTATCCATTTATCTGTTGATGGACTCTTGGATTGCTTCCAGACCTTGGCAATTGTAAATAGTGCTGCTATGAACATTGGGGTGCATGTATTTTTTCAAATTAGTGGTTTGGGTTTTTTTTTTTTTTTTGATATTTACCCAGGAGTGGAATTACTGGGTAATATGGTAGTTCTATTTTTAGGTTTTTGAGAAACCTCCATATTGTTCTCCACAGTGGCTACACCAATTTATATTCCCACCAACAGTGTACCAGGGTTCCCTTTTCTCCATATCCTCACCAACATTTGTTATTTGTGTTCTTTTTTGATGATAGCCACTCTGACAGTGTGAGGTGATATCTCATTGTGGTTTTGATTTGCATTTCCCTGATGATAGACATGTGAAGCATCTTTTCATGTGCCTGTTGGCCATCTGCATTTCCTCTTTGGAAAAATGTCTATTCAGTACTTCTGCCCATTTTTTAATCAGGTTGTTTGTTCTTTTGATGTTGAGTTGTATGAGCTGTTTTATATATTTTGGATATTAACCCCTTATTGGTCATATCATTTGCACATATCTTTGAAGAAAGAAAAAAAAAGACCTACAAGAACAAATTCAAAACAGTTAACAGAATGGCAAGAAGAACATACATATTGATAATTACCTTAAGTGTAAATAGACTAAATGCTCCAACCAACACACATAGAGTGATTGAATGGGTATAGAAACAAGATGCGTATGTATGCCGCCTGAAAGAGACTCACTTCAGATCTAGAGACACACACAGAGTAAAAGTAAGGGGATGGGAAAAGGTATTCCGTGCAAATGGAAATCAAAAGAAAATCAGAGTAGCAATAATTATAGCAGACAAAATAGACTTTTAAAAAAAAGACTGTTATAAGAGACAAAGAAGGATGCTACATAACGATCAAGGGATCAATCCTAGAAGATACAACAATTGTAAATATATATGCACCCAAAATAGGAACACCTAAATACTTAAGGCAGATATTAATGGACATAAAAGGAGAAATCAACAGTAACACAATAATCATAAGGGACTTTAACACTCCACTTACAGCAATGGGCAGATCATCCAGACAGAAAATCAATAATGAAACGCTGGCCTTAAATGGCACATTAGATCAGATGGACTTAATTGATATATAATAGAACATTCCATCCAAAAGCAGCAGAATACATTCTTTCCAAGTACACATGGAACATTCTCCAGGATCACATGCTAAGCCACTGGAGATTCTGACATCCAGATAGGTTAATCTGCTGGGCTAATCTCCTGGTGACTCAGTTGTCCAACTAGAAAATTAGCATAAGAATTAGTCCATCTACTCAGGATTGTTGACTAGCTCAAATGAGGAAACCAATATGAAAGTGTTTTGCAAAGATAATAGTTATAATTAGAAGCAGTTTATTGTTGTTGTTAAGCAGTTTGTTGAGGACTTTGTGGTTGGACCAGCTTGATTTTCATTCATTTCATTCTAGAAGGTAAAACTAATACTTTACAGGAGATCAGAGTTTAAATGAGGAAATTGAGGCCCAGAGAGCTGAAATAACTTGTGGAAGTTCACATATGCAGCAGTGGTAGGAGAGAACTAGAAGGCACGTTTCCTGACCCTCTATATTCACCCATATTCAGACAATTTCTAAAACAGGCCTTGTAGGTAATTACCATGCTGTTGATTCAATATATGATTAATTACATTAATGGTCCATAGTGGTCCTTGCTTGCTGAATCCTCGTAACCTCAAGCAACCAGTACTTCATAGATCCTTGTAATTTGAAAGTACCTTTAAAGTTTCCAGAGTCACTTCTCTAGGAGAAACCTCATCCCAGGCCCTTCCAGATCATGCAGTCTGCATCTACTCCTCTGGAGAGTGAAGATACAGGAAGGACTGTCTCATTGGTCTATACAGGGCAAGAATGATGTTAGAGGAGGAACCTCCTCTCCTCCCCAAGTCACAGGTATGGCGCCAAGCATTAGGTTAGTTCCACTTGCCTATGCCTATGTCACACAATAGTGTTACAAGTATAATTATTAGTTATCTTTGGAAACTCTTAATTAATCTTGGAAAAACAAATCAAAGATCTTCCACCTCTACCTTATTTGATCAAAAGTAGCTACCAGCCCTATCTTTTATTTAAAAATCCTTATAGCAGACATTTTAGGTTGGCTCACTCCAACTTTCTTTTAGCTTTCCTTAGTTTTTCTTAGTTTTTTCTCTACTCTGCAGGTTGGAAAGCTAATGACTACATTTTCCAGACTCCCTTGCAGCTAGGATAGAGAAAAATAGCCTTGATTCCACCAATTAGAGACATCCTATTTGTGACTTGGAGAAATAAGAGGTTGTTTCTATGCAAAGAGAAATTGGATCTTCTGGGTATGCAGATAGCAGATAGCAAAGCGCAGATAGCAGTAGCAAAGCTCTTGGATTCAAATCTCAAGGGTAGTCAATGCCTGGAGATATAGGCAGTGGTGTTTCACTATAACAGTTTTGGGATATAGTTGGATCTTATTACTGTTTTGTTCTGACTATATAATAAACAAGCCTGGGCTCCTGACTATCCAGGAGATTCTCTATGACCTTCTTAATATCCTCTAATATCCTTTTCTACTTAAATCGGCTAGGCTCGATTCTCTCGATTGAGACTGAGAATCATAATTTATATAATCCTAACTATAATAATAACAATAATAATAATGATAACTAACATAATGTAAAGTGTATCTATGTAACACTATTATATATGCAAAAATAGTAATATTATTGTAATGCATCTAGCCTATTATGTACCAGAAACTCTTGTAGGCACTTTATGGGTATTAATTTATCCAATGCTCACCCCCATCCCTAGGAGTTTAGCACATTATCCCCATTCTTTGGATGAGGAAACACAAATATAGAGGGGATAAGATGCCTAAGTTCACAGAGCAAACAAGGGAGAGAAGTTCAGATTTAAACCATGGCAGTCTGGCTCTGCAGCCCATGACCTGACTTCTTGGGGCTCCATTGCCTGCCAGTCTTATGAAATAGGTATTATTGTTATTATTTTGCAGGTGCAAAGGTGAGGTACATTCTGAGAAGTTCACTGACAGCAGTCAAATAGCTGGTAAGTGACTGGCCATACGTGGACCCAGGATCTCTAGACTCTGCATCCAGGGGTCTTCCGCCTACACCCCACTGCTGGTCATAGTTTCCCTCTATTGCTTCTTTCTCCATTCATTTATTCAGGCTGTCCATTATTCATGCATCTCTCCATTCACCCAGCTGTATCATTCCTGTGCAAGTACTTTGGTCTTTTCTATTTCTTAAAGAATATGGAGCTTGTGGTCCCAGGGCCTCTTCCTATAATGTGTGGAAACCCACACCTCATTTCCTTTGGGGTCCTATAGAGGTGTAGCATGGCTCATAAAAAACACCATCTCTGCTCATATCTCATGATTTTTGCAAATTAATGATCTAAGTAAAATGGACCATTGCCTTTAAAAGTGTGCAATAAAAAATGATAATAAATGCTAGGCTGAAGATCATAATGGGAAAACAATTGTTTGGGGTATTTTGCTATGGTATAGTTCCCCAGCCTGAGTGCTTTCAGTGGAACTGGCTGGGTTTTTTTGGGTTCCATGTTCAATGCCTTGAGTCCTCACACATGGCTGGGTGCAGAATAAGAACTGTCTGTGAAGTCAGAAGAAACTTAAATCTGAAGCTTGCCAATAGGCGTATCAATTAGACAGTGACCCAGAAATTCTTGGAAGAGTGATTTTGAGCTCTCTTCTGTCTCCTCGAGGGCTCCTTCCTTGCCTTCCTGCCTTCCATAACTTCTTGGTTGAAAACTGGAAGAGCTGGGATTTTTGCCCAGGAAGGCTTAGGAAAACAAAAGTTAACTGCTGTAGCTTTGAGAAATAAATTGCTCTGTGAGGCAAAGGAAAAATCAAAGATCTGGGGAGAAAAATGAAGCCACAGTTTCAATTATAACTGTTACCAGGTTTAGGTCCAACTTTGGGCCAAAGTGTCATCCAGACAGATGTTCTTGCAATTTGGTTTCCATAATAAATGTTGTACTTGTGAAAATATTTTAATGACATCTCGGCACTTTACTAGGCCTCAGATATTCAAAGATTTTCCAGGTCAGGCAAGGACCATTTGCACCATCTCACCCAGTGACCTCTTTCATTTTGCTGGGGCTTATGGAGAACATTAAACTTGCAGATGCAATTATTACATAATAAAGTATTGATTTCCTAAGAAACCCTATAACATTTTCTTCTTAATAATTAGCATTTACAAGGAATACATCCAAGAACTTTTGTAGAGGATTAACCACCTATTGCCACTTGAATGAGATACTTAGTACTTTAGTTTAAAAATGCATAACATTAGAAAATAGCTTCAGTTTTCAGAACTGCAGATCAGCTGCACATCACTTATACAGGTTCCCACAGTGTCCTAGTTAAGATTTTAAAATGATTTTGATATGTGATATAAGCCATTCTGAAAATGACATTTTTAGGCAAATTGAATTATCTTCTCACAGCTGATATGGACTTTAGTTTTTCTTGGCAGTAGGATAACTAACTTGCTGAATTATCTCCTATGGACAGTTTTCATCTGTTAAAGCATCAGAAATAAGAACAACGCACCATTATAAAATGAAATTCCCCCTAAAGTCAAAGAAATTTTCAAGTACAATTTAAAGTTAGTTTCTAATGACTGAGGTTATTTAATACTCCAAATGATCAAAGGCCATGATAACTGGATATATTCATGGGAGGAAAGAGAAGATTTATAAATAAGTCATCTGAACATAATGTTTTTCCATGTGTTTCTGGTTTGCTCCTGTTGAAATTAGGGAAGTGCATTCATGTCCTTCATAGGTTCTGTTGAAATTGTCTCCTGAATGTGTTGGAGTTAGCTTTGAGGCTACTTCAGACACCAGGGCTGCTGGATCTTGAGAAATAGTGTGCTAACGTCAATACAACACCAGCCAACCTGGACTCCGTTTCCAGTTACACCAATGATGAGCTCTGCCACTTAAAAATATTGCCTGTCTTTGGCTATATGCTTCAACTCTGATGTCTGGAAGGAACTTGGCATTGGCCTTGAAATCAGGGAGACAGCGGTACCACTTATTCCTTCTGTATCTCCCAGAGGAGAGTAAGGCATTCATCCACTCAAACAAAAGATTTTGTCGAGTTCCTCCTATGCCCTCAGCCTTGAGTTGAATGGGGTGTTAGGACAAGGTTGGAAAGGAGGCATAGCTCTTATCCTCAGGTCACTGACAATAACAACACGTCAAATACATGTGCACAGATGACTGAGCGTACTTAACTGTATAGGTAGAGCTTTTGCTCATGCTTTTCCCTTTACCTGAACGTATTGTCCTTATTTCTTCAACAAACTAACTTGAATCATCTTTTAAGATATAGCTTAAATCCTCTTTCTTCCAGGAAGCTTTCTCCAAACCCAATCATAGTTTCACTGTTTTCCAGATTACGTTAAGGTTATCTTTCCACGGGTCTGGCTCAGTTATTAGAATCTAATTCCCTCCAAACAAGGATTGGTTGTGTTTCTTTCCACATCCCAGGGCTTGGCCTCTATCTTTTAATAGTATTGGATAAACACCTGGCAGGGAGTTAATGCCCATCTTCTCTGTCCATCTCTAGCACACAATTTTCCTAATGATAAGGTAGCATATAACTATCTCAAATTGTAGTTACTTGGTTATATGTCATCTCGTCTAATAGACTGAAGAGTTCTTAGTGCTTTGCAGCAAAAAGACACATATTTGAACCCTTCCCTACCACTTATTGCCCAGGAGACTTGGACATTTTATTGGACTAACAGTATTTACTTCATAGAATTGTTATGAAATTTAAAGGACATGGAAAGTGCCTAACAGTGTTTGACACACCATGTATACTCAATAAATGTTTTTCTCTATGCCCATGTTCTCATTGGTAGAAGGAAACATATCTTGAATTATGTACTTTGCACATAGTAGATATTAAAAAAACTGTGGGTGAAAATATATGAAGCCAAATTAATTATATAGACAATTAATAGGATAGAAGTTTAGAGAAAGGCAGTCATTGTGGGAACTACAGTGCTCAGTAGATGCTTCGTGCATGAAGGGAGAGCTGAGTGGACACTGAAGGCTACATGGGATTTCCAATGATCACAAGTTAAGAAAAATAACTACCAATTATTGAGCACTTATTTTGTGCCAGGCACTATGCAAACCATTCTGTATGTCTCGTTTAATCTTCACAAAAACCCTATCAAATAAGTATTATGATAATTACTACCATTTTACATAGGTGACATGGCAATTATTTGTTTTGAATTTCAAAGTGCTATTTGCACCTGTGGTCTCTGCTAGCCTATATGGTCCATCTGTGCAGATTAGAAAAAGGTCCCCTCTATCAGTCAGTGTTCCAACCAGAAAGAGAAGATGGAGGCAAAAGGATTTAATTGAACAGAATTGAATAAAAGGACCTTTTACAGAGGTGTGGCCAGGGAGAAGGGAACCCACAAGGGTTGGTGAGGCACCCAGGGACTAGCAACAGTGAAGGCCTTTATTACCCACAGGCCTAAAAGAACAAGGGAGGGAATAGCATTGCTAGAGCCCAATGAGAGCTAGAGCTGTATGGGAGAGGTTGCCCAGCAGGATCACAAACACTGTCAGAACCACGGCGGGTCAGGCAGGGAGCATGTGCAAGGGAGGGTGTCTCATCTCCTACTGGTGATTCCAGTTGGCCAAACCCCACTGGCAGCCAGAAGGTAAGAAAGTCTCAGATGCATTGTGTAGGGGCCACCATGTGGGGCACAGAACAGGGCAGAGAAGATCAATGAATGGGTCTGGTTGGAGAGGAGGAAGTGGGGATTAATCAGCACATAACTCCCTGACCTGACAAATCAGGAAACATTTCCTCTGGGCAGATGCAGCTCCAAGGATAAGTGGCTTAGCCACGGTATCCCACCGAGGAACACATACCCAGTACTGCGTCCTATGATGCAGTGAGTGGAGACCAGCCTGGATTTCAGTCCCCACTCACCTCCTGGGCCAGGTGCCCTGGCGTCAGAGTAACCTGTATGCAGCAGGCCTGTCTACAGCCATCTTGACTTGGCATGTCTGACTATTAACACAGGAAGCACATAACCCCAAATACAGTTGTGGTAGGAAGCTGATAAAATGGGTCCCCAAGGAAGCCTCAAAATAACTGAGCTGTCACTAATAGGTTGAAATACACCTCGATGTCTTGCCTTCGTCTGCTGAAGCTCATTTCCCCTGACAGGACCCTACTGCCTTAGACTTCTCTGGACCCTGTGTAGCTTCTCAGTTGATGGTCAAGCCTCCTGAGTGCTCCCTGGGACAGGATCCCCTCCTCTGTCCACAGGTCAGATCATAGCTCCAAGGACCTGCACTGCCTCTGAGCATCAGGGAGGGGTCTCCATCTATCCTTGCTGGTCTTGTACCCACATCACACAGAATTGCCCATAATCTTGGAATGAATTAATGTATCTTTCTTCTGATGTCATAGGACCATTGTTTCAAGGGGTTTGAAGAGGGAGGAGGCAAGTTCATACCTACAAAATGATCATTTCTGATAGCCTTAAGCCTTCACTAATCTGCACAAACAAGACAGCCTGGCTTTTCTGGGAGGAACTGCATACTTGCCTGTATTCCCAGGCTCACAAGCTCTGTGAAAGGTAGGAGTGTCCCCATCTGTTCTCTTTTTCCTCATTGCTTCTGAAAACTCTGCCCTTGGCTGGGCCCCTTGGTATGCAGAACCGTCTGGCTGAATCTCATTCTTTGCCAAAACATATGTTAAATTGGGCAGTTTCACTGCGGGTTATTTGCAAGAATATAGTTTTCTTGAACATTATAATTATACTTGTTTAATTATTTATTCAATCCCTCATGAACGAGTTCTTGCCATGTCCCAAGTACTGAGGATAATGAAATAAAATCAAGGTCTCCACCCTCAGAAACATACCAAAAATATACCTGGATCCCAGATTTTGAGCTGAGAAGAACTTAGAGTTCTACTAAGCTAGGCCCTTACTTTTTGTCAGCTAAGCTATCTCCACTTTACAAAACACCCGGGAGAGGGTCAGAGAGTTAACAGTTTACCTTGTCCGAGGCCCCATAGCTGCTTAATGGTAGCAAGGAGGCTAAAATACCACTCTTTCTCTCTCATCAAGACATCTTGGTTAGCAGGGATATGCTGAGAAATTCCCATTACCTAGCCAGGAGTTATTAGAGCCTGTCTCACCTTATTCACAAGTGGAACCACAAACTGGCCATTCTTGTTAGATGTTGCATTGGCCTGTAATGCTACTAGACTTAACAGGAAAATCAGAAAATCTCAACTTGGTAGTGACCTCATTTTCAAAGCCAGCCCTAAGACCTACAGGAAAGGCTTCGGGCTTAAGACACAATCCACACACCTCACTCTTTGGGTTAGAGAGGAAATGGCTTTGGCTTACCTGGTAGACCAGGTGCCCCTGGGCTGTTCCCGACTTGGTTTGCTTCTTGGCCAAGGGGATGAACTTCAACACTTCTGGCCTAGAATAAGGTCCTAGGGCTAAAAGATACAGCCCTTGCTGAGAGATGACCAAGAGGGCCTGGCCTCCGCACCCAATAGCCACCCTCTTAGACCCCAGCGCCCCTTAAACAAGAACAGAATTTTGATCCACGACTCTGTAGTTATACTGAGTTGCGTAGCAGTACAATTAATGCCGCTTAATGTAAACTGAAAACAGAATTTCTGCAGCTGCCAACTTCCTCCAGCTCAGCCAGTGCTATATGCTGACTTCATTTATAAGCATTATTTTCTTTTTCATTATGTTGATTGCAGAAAGAAAATCAGTCCAAGAAAGAGAAACAGACATCTAACTTCAACTGGCAACACGCAGAATGCAAAATTTAGATTGCAGGTATTGATTTCCATCTAGCATAACACCAATTGCTCCATAAAATTGAAGCCCTTCTGACATCTCAGTCAATGGTCAATTTGAATGCATCAGGCCCATGAGCTCTGCTGGATCCCAGCTAGGAATCTTGTCTGGGCATCACGTTGCCTATTTTTTCAGTTCATTCCCTTCTCTCACCCCAGATTCTCTGCTAAATGTCTGAGAAAAGCTTCATGAAAATAAATGAACTTTTGGTTTTCTACTCATGCAGTCACTGCCATGGTTTCATTAGCAAGGGTCTGGCTGCCGCTGTAGGCATTTTCCTACATTCCATCTACTAATCTTGGATGTGTGAGATCAGTGAGTCAGCAACATCTGAATGGAGCATGGTCTGTTGGGCCACATGACAGGCATTTCTGTCTGCAAAAATCTTCAGAGTCCAAAAAAAAAGACATTCAGTGCTTGAGAAATAAGGGTTTCCCCAAACCTCGCTTTATAATAATAGAGAAGATAGAAGTTTTTACATAAGGTTATGGTAAGGGTGAACTTGATTTTTGTTCTGAGCCAAACTGCTAGCTAGTTTTTTTTTTTTTTTTTTTTTTTTTTTTGGCGGTACGCGGGCCTCTCACTGTTGTGGCCTCTCCCGTTGCGGAGCACAGGCTCTGGACGCACAGGCTCAGCGGCCATGGCTCACGGGCCTAGCCGCTCTGTGGCATGTGGGATCTTCCCAGACCGGGGCACGAACCCGTGTCCCCTGCATCGGCAGGCGGATTCTCAACCACTGTGCCACCAGGGAAGCCCAAACTGCTAACTAGTATGTGTGGTTTAGTGTTGGGAAGGGAACTGCAAAGCTGCAATAGAACACGTGGTAACTGAAGTCAGTACTGTCTCAGAAAGTAGATGAGAGCTGACTGGACACCATGTTTAGCTATGAAACACCCCTTCCAGTCAAAATTCCAGATCCAGCTCCTAGGTCTTTTGAACAGTTCTTAGTATATCAGCTTCCCAGAAGCAGCTCACTTTCTGCAGTGATGACACAGACCTAGGGAAGATGATAAAAACTCATCGTCAATCTGACTTCATCCTTCCATATATTGGCATTACTCTCTGTGCCATTTGAAGCCAGTGGGAGCTCCCCCAGCCAAGCAGATCCACTGGGGTGGGAGAGTGCATTGGAAATCAGGCCATCCCTAGAAATAAAACACCACCAATGACTAAACTCTTGGTTGATGCACATTTTCCAAAAGTGCTGGAAATCTCTGAAGAGTACAGCTAGAGAATACTGTTCTTCAACAATTGAATCTTCCACATCTTGCTTCAACTTTCAGGACATATGAAAATGATAATGTCTATTGTTCAATAGAGAGGAATATGGGAAAATTCCAAAGCAGGCTCCAGAAAATAACAACAAAAAATGGCCTCCGCCTTATCCCCCAGCCCCCTGTACCCCAGTGGTGTGTCATTAGAGTTGTACAACTTATAGCCTCAGTAATCAATCACATTCCAACCCTCATCGCCTGGGTCCTCACACCCTTGCAGGGCAGAGCCAAAACAGGCTTGCAGAGCAGCTATGACATCAGGAGATTTGTGCAGGGGAGTCATGGATTTTCTCAGTAGTTGTTTCCACATCAAAGGAGGAACTCCCCTGTCCTCATGAATGTGTGTTCTACCAAAGGTTTTTACTGTACTTACGCAATACCTAAACTGAGGTCCTGCCCCAGGCAAAATAGATACATTTCCTTTTCTGTGCTCTCCCATCTTCTTGTATATAGTTTTGCTTTTCTTTCCCCACCTGCCCCCCACAGTACATTCTTGTTGAATTTTGTCTGATCTATACCCTCGCACTTCCAAAGACCTTCCCCTCTGTGCTTTCTCCCTAGCCTTCTTCCCTCGGAGAAAATGCACTTTTTCTTAGTTCTGTTTTCTTGTTTCTTGCTCTTTTCAATTCATCTTATTAACTGATTTAAACTAAAGTATTAATGGCTGAAAATGAAAACTAAAGGTGTAATGCAGCCAGACAACGTAAGTGTAAGAGAGTGACAATTTTTATTATTTTAGCTACTGGCATAAACACTCAGAGAGGAAACTCATTGTTTGGGGAAAATAAGTTATCAAGCTGTTTGGGGTAGAAGATGAGACTCTGAGGGCAACAGTTTCAAAGGGAGCCTAAATGTTAAAAAAGGTCCTTGAAGTGCTCTGCATGAGAGACTTGCGTTTTATTCCTGAGAGAAAAGGGAGAGATGAGAATAGATGGGTAGAGAAGTGTGGTGGAGGGAAGAGGATGCTACCAGAACCTGAGTTCTTTGTGAGATAAAGAGCTGGTGAGATTTCTACATGGGAAGGGGGCAAAGCACATTTGAAGAATGAGAGTGTCTAATATTTCACTTAAAATCATGATCATGCTCATTATTGCAGTGAAAACTCTTTTTCTCCAGACCTTCATTTACATCCACTAGACACACAAATATGCTTTGTGAGTATATTTGTGTATCTGTGTGTAAAGAGAAAAAAAAAAGTTTCACAGTTTCATCGATGAGGTACATGCAAAAGCAAGAACTCACAGACTGAAGTGACCCTGAGAATAAAAATCTGGTTTCCCTACTCCTAGGAATTCACAGACTGTTATTATCAGCATATTCTAATGCAGAAGAAAATTTTAGAAACAAGGTAGTCTTTCCCATTATACTCATTAATGAGATAATTTCCTCATGCCGGGTATATGGATAGATACTGAATATTCTTTATTTCTAGGCTTTACAACAACCCAAAGAGGTAGATGTTATATATTTTACAGATGAGAAAACAGAGGTTTCAAAAGATTAAAGACTATTTATCTCCAAGTTCAAATGCTAGGATGCTCAAGGGAGGAGAGGTGCAGTTTTAATTGGTCTCACTGCAGAGTTGGTTGTCTTCTATGGCAGGAGTCAACGAACTACAGTGGTGGCCCACAGTCTATTTATGCCCCATTAGCTAAGAGTGGATTTTATTGTACATTTTGAAAGGGGTATTTTAAAGAAAGAAGTAATATACACGACAGAGAGCATATGTGTCCCACAAGCCTAAAATAATTACTATCTGGACCTTTGCAGAAAATTTTTGCCAATCCCTGTTCTGTGGCATAAACCCACTACTCTTCCTCTGCACCAGGGCAGCCCTGAATATGACTGTCAATAAGCATAGGTATCACCTCTGCCTTATGACGTGGAAATGCAGGTATTTCATGTACTTGGTGTTGCTTAAAAGTCCTTGTTGGACCATCAAGATGGCTCTCAGCTAGAGCCTTAAAACATCAAAACACAGTTTGTATAAAACACTGAGGAAATGATAGGATTACAAAAGCAGAGGCTTCCTCTAGTGTGTGAACTTATGACCTGGAGACTGTGAATTACTAAGGGGTCTAGGGATAAGCTTAGAGGTGTAGGACACCCTGAAATTGTGCACAATTCTCAAACAGGTGATGACTTCTAAAAAGTTATGAAATCTGCTTCTAGAGCTCATGGAGATGTGGAAATAGAGACTATTGAAACTGGAAAGGACATTGAGATTAATCCCATAGGCCTAGAGCTATGTTCTTTTCTCTTTGCAGTATATCCTCTTTCTCTAAATGGTTCCCTCTATCCACATTCATGGCTGCCTTTATGATCTAGATGCATATTCCAGTGATCTAGAGTCTATAGTCAATGACCTTCTTCCAAACTCTACTGGAATGTCTCAGCTCCACAATTGCCAAGAGGAAACTTGTACTCTTTCACTCACACCAGATTTTTTTTAGTGTTCCCAGCTATACACACTAGAGAGCAAGGCATCACCCTTGCTTTCTCACTCTCCACCATCACTCTTCCCCACCTCCACTTCATCACCAAATCCTTCCTAAATGTCTCCTAGATCTGCCCACTTTCCCTCTGACTCTCTCCATCAGCCTATACCCAGCTACCACCATCTTTAGTTATCTACTTGGGCTGCCACTTCCACCACCAACCCCTCTCCGGATCATTCTCCTGTTACTTCCAGACAGTCACAAGTTGGGTTTCCTAAAAAGCTGACTTGGGATGGAGACTAGGATGCAAGAAGTTGATTAGGTACTGTTTCTTGTGGAAAGAAAAGGAGTGAGTTTGGACGGAGGGAGAAGTTGGTGCTGCAGTGAAGCTTCAGCTGAAGCCTCAGCCAACACTGTGGGGACTTCTGAAGATGGGATGACCCTTCAGAGCTGCCCCAAGCTGAGAGCAACAGGCCTCGTCTTTATACCCCTGCACTGATCAGGCTGGAAGGGGTCAGTGGTGAAAAGGACATAACCTTGGTCACCGTGGCTCTGCGGTTCAGGCAATTTCCAAAGGGATTTGACAGCTGAGGACTGCTTGGTGGTACTTTCAGCAACTGGGGTAACAGATTCTTCATTTTTGAAGGGGAATTTATGTGGCACAGTGAATGTTTCAATTCCGATTTTATCATCCTTTTGTCTAAAACTCCTCAATGACCTTCCAGTGGCTCTTAGGAAACATCCAAACTGTGTAACATGGTCTTCAAAGCTGTGCATGGCCTGACCCCTACTTGACCTTTCCGGCTTCCTCTCCATCCTACTCGACTTTGCTCTCTGGGCTCCAGTCACGCTGGCCTGGTTTCAGTCCCTCATATTTATTTTGCTTCCTCCCACCACTGGGCCTTTGCACATGCTATTTGCTTTCCTGCAATTGTACCCTCCACCTCCACTTTACCTAGTTAAGCCTTTAGATCTCACCTCAACGCCTCTTCCTAACCTCCCTGATGAGGCCGGTTCTCCCACTGTAGACTCTCACAGCACCTGTTCCTCTGTGCAGTAGCACTTGGATCGGTTGCAGTTTTTGCAGTTGTCTGTGTGCTTGTTTCACAGTCGACCATATCTTCCTTTAGAGGGGTCACTCCATGAGGACAAGGCTGTGCCCATTTTTTTGCTCAGCACTCAATTCCTAGGGCCTTGTACAGTTCCTGACCCACAGTGAGTGCTCAGAGAATATGGGTTGAATGAAAAGTGCATGAATGCCCTTATTTTGTGGGTCGGGTCACCAAAAACTGAAGAGATCATATGGACTTGTTCAGAGTTAAATGGCTGCTTGGTGTTAGAGAAGGACATTTAAAGTTATATGTGTATTACATATTATTTGGAGATTGTATGGCCTATTCAGAGCCAAGTTTACAGCTATAAGTTGATTGCTGCTCCTCCCTTTGGCTCTCCTCTTGAACTGGACCATTGCTTTTTCTCTTCCTAGTGTTTGTTTCCCCACATTAGTTGTGGTCTTCACTTACATAGTCAAAAATAATAATAATAAACCTCAAATGGATTGATGGATTAAATCCAGTTGGACAGGACTTTAAAAATAATTTAAAACCCTACCTGGCACCAAATACTCAGTTGACAAATGCCTTTGCTTTTCACCCAGTTGTTTTCACATGATGAACCTGTAATCTTTACTCCATCCAGATGTCCCCCACCCCCACCCCCACCCCCAAGTCCAGACTTCATAGTAGAGAGAGTGAGAGAAACAGGCAGTAAAAAGTTGATTGGCCTACATGGTATGTTTCTGGGCTCAAGTTTAGAGAACAATGATTTGGAATCCTGGGTCATAATTCACCAATCAGGCTACATATGCAAATGAGAACATCCTGACTTGTTCAAAAGAGTTCTGTAAATAATATTATTCATCTCTTAGAAGCAAGCCATATTTTTACTGGACTTTTTACTTCAGACCTGCATTACTAATGAGAATATATATTTTTAAAACTCTGTTATTTATTTCCCTTCTGCTTAATATTTCAATCAAACATACATTTACCATATTAATCACAGAACATGATGGTTTTAAAACCTCAGAAATCATTTTAATTGAATACATCATGTCTGTTTAATCTAAAGTTAATAAAACCTTGTTTTTAAACATCATTGTATCCAATTTTAATTTCTTGCTGTAGGACATTGACCCCTCCCTTCCCTGAATGTTTTTTTAGAGTTAGTCTTATAAAAAATTCATATTTTACTTTGAGATCAAAGTTAGATTCCTTTTATGCTAGTGATATTAACCTGTTATTTATTTAATATCAGTGCAATAACCAATAAAATGGAGAATTGTGTCCAATGATAAAAATTTATGATGTATCAACTCAAAATATATTTTGAAATAAGAAACTCTCAGCTGATGCCAGTCATCTTCAGACAGGAAAGTTCTGTTACAAGACCTTTATGTACTTGCATCAGTGGGCGTTCTGGGGTGGGGTGGGGATAGGGGATTGGATATGGCACCAAACGGCATTTCTTTCATTAATTTGGCTAGAAACAGCACAGGGGCAACAATTATGGATTTGGGTATTCAAACAATGGAATTCATTTTTCCACAAATCTGTGGTGTTCGCAATTCTTCCCATTTACTCTTAGACTTGTGTATTGTTCCTGGTCTAGAGATAATAGGTAATGAATGGCTCTTCAGCTATCCCTTTTATCAGAATTCCCTGGCTCTATGTTCATGTTGTAAAGAGAAGCGAAAAGTGAGTTGAACAAATTTCATCTCAGAAACCTTGGGCATCCATTCCCTTGGGGCTTCACACATTGGGGTTTGATTAGCTGGGTGAGAATTTCTCTTTTAAATTTTGTAGCCAGCGCTGCTTTAACAGAAGGCTTCACTTATAGCTCTTTTTATACAAACAGGCGATTTGCCTGACGAACCATGTGCAAGGTCAATGAACCCATTCCTTTGGGAGAATAATATCCAAATATCACTTAGCTAGGGTGACCATATAACTCACCTACCAAACTGTGACCCTTTTCAGTATTAAAGAGGAAGCATTATTGAGTCAGAGCAGTAAGTGTAGACCTCAAGCATCCATGGAAAAACAGCACATCTAGTTGCTTTGTCTATTGTGTATCTGGAGCACCGACGCCTTCTTCCCCCAGAGGAATTTTCCATGAACACTTCTCTGCAAAAAGGGTTAATAATTCTTCTATGCCTTATGAACTTGGTCGGACACAAGATTCTTAAAATCACTAGAATCTATCAGATCATTTTAATTACAGTGGAAAGTTCTGAAACTCCAGGAAATGACCTGATACAAAGTAGTTATTAGGTCCACCTTTAAGTCCCTCTGACACAGCCCTATTCGTGACCTCACAATCCTGGAGACCCACAGCTCCAGAGCCGTGATGACAAGTCAGTGTGACCAACTCTCCACATGGCTGCATGACAGCAGCTCACTGAGGGCTTGGATCATCTTTTATTAGTTTACAATCCTGATAATGCCCATTTTAGGTTGTTTTCTGTTTGTCTGACCCTCTGGAATCTGCCTCCAAGGATGCAAGGACCCCAAGGTAGTACATCACAGAAAAGTGTCAAATTGTTTAATATTTTGATCCTTTCTCCCTGAGCGAGTAACTGTGAGCCAGCTTGAGGAAGAACTCAGCCAATGGAGTGTGGGCCTTCCCCATCACATTGTAGGCCTTTCTGTTTTTGAAGAGACAAATGTGTGGCAGACAGACTGCTCATGGCTGCCTTTCCTAGAGTTACACAATCTTGGTCTCAGACCCAGAGGTCAAATCATACAGTCTTGAATTTTTTTTGAGGGAGACTTTGTTTAGGAATTTTTCTTCCTGAGAGAATCCTTTGTTTGGAAGTGACCAGAAAGGATGAGTTATTGAACAACTCTTCAGTCATGGTGTGATGGGCAGAGAAAAAGCAATGCTCCTATTACCCACAAACCTTCACGAAGACAAGTGCAATCAGTTGCAGATAATTAAACTGTTCATAATCCAAATACTGGAGACAAATTTCCTCAGTCTCAAGCTGTGGGGCAGAGAGAATGTGCTTTCCAAACTAAGCTACAGAAAGAAGGGAGGAGATTAGGAAAACTCTTGGCCAATATTTTACATGATTCTCAACCCAAGGAAACCCCAGGCCATCAAAGGGCTTTCTTCTTATGGTGCAGTTCTATCCTGAGAGAAATAGCAGGAACTTCACAATATTGAACAGGAGATAATTAAATCATTATTTCCCTGCACTAATTCTGAGTGATGAGTGCCAGGGGTGAGTTTAAAGTGTAACACAGGAGGTGATATGGTGCAGTGCAGTGGGTGATCTTTTTCAGCTGGTACTTCAAGCAGCAAATAACTCTTTCCATGAAAAGAGACTTAAAATGTTCTTCCTAATACCTCATAGCAGAGAAGACACTGAATAAGGTAGAAAGAAGGCAGGTTTAAAAAAAGCTGGGGTTTGAGAGACACAGGGCTAAAGGATCATGCCCCCATTTTATTGACAAGTAGTCAAGCTGTCACTAATCATTTGCAGAATGTGTTGAAAGAATTTTTCATAGGTGTAAATTGGTAAAGTTTTAGTTCTTAAAAAGTGGCAAATGCACATAGAAAGACCATTATTTTTTCTGTGACTAACAAGAGACTTGTAGTAAAAAAAACAACCATCTTAATGCTGAAGGTTTGAAACAATAAGATCTGGGACAGGGAGAAAAGGCTAAAAGATGGTTCCCCTAGTCACGTTTGTTAAAGGTTATCACTAGTTCCTTAATGAACAGGAAGTAGAGATTGTAAATCAGGATCCTTTTTAGTTCATTCCATATAAATATATGACTCAGGACAGTCATTAGGAAGTTTCTTTATCCCCCCACATTTAAGGGTAGTCAGAATACTAAAAAGACTTGGCAATATTTACATTAATATAGAGTTTACCTTAAAATTCTTCACATATTCATTGTCAATCTCATCCTTCTGAGAAGGTCATAAAAGGCATCACAATTCCTATTTGGTAGGAAACTAAGGCTGTGGTGGCATAATGCCTTGTCCAACATCTCATGTCTAGTCAGTAGCAGACACAAGACCAGAGCTCAGGTCTCTTGACTCTCAGACTCCTCTGCACATCATGTCACACCACCTACACTGGGGCAAAGGCGAAGCTTCCCCTCTCATTTCTCCCACTGGAAGAAAGAGGCATGCAAAGCTATCATTAGTGTTAGGGAAAGTAGGTGAATTGAATGGCATTTACTGGTAGGCAAGTTAGCTGAGCTATGAGAAGACCATCTGAGTCACATGGCATGTTGCTTAGTGAGATTGCAGAGCATTTTAGAAAAAAAAAAAAAAAAAAAGCCAAATTGGCACAAAAAGTTTACTCAGAGGACTAGCAGAGGATAATTTCAGATAAACACCAGCAATGAGTGGTGACAATGAGGAGGAGTAATGTGGGGCAGCCCAGAAAAGACTGGAATAGGCTTGAGAAAATCTTGATTTTATTGTGACTACATCACTTACTAGGTCCAAGATCTTGAGCAGAGCGTTTAATCTCTCTGTACCTCAGTTTCCTTATATGTTATCCTGCTTATCCTCCTCACAGGGTTCTGTCGGAATCGAATGAGATAATGAACATGATTTTCACAATTCTGAAGTGCCAGATAAAGGTAAGAGATTATAGAGCATTACACATAGTAGTTACTTAACAAACATTTGTTGAGCTAAAAAGGCTATTTCAACTGGAATTGATTATCACTATGCATGGTGATTCCTAAGATTTAGTGCCAATAATTATTGCTTTAATGGAAATGGCTAAGTGAATTAACCTGCTGCCAGAATTATGGATCCAATAATATTTTAGAAAATTGTTTTTATTCTTCAGCCCTGAAATATCTGGGTATGGAATGCAGTAACAAACATGCAAATTTTGGCCAACAGCCTGGGTGTTTTTGCTACTTGATAAAATTGGAATGCTTGAATACAGTTTTCCATTTGAAAGGCACATTACAAAAATCTACCAAGACAAGTTAAGTATGTGTCTCTGGCAGAGAAATTAAACAAATGTAGAGAGTGAGAAACATCAATGCAATGCTAGCTATTTTAGTGCTCTATTATCACCCACAGAGATTCTTAATGCAGTACAAAAATTTCATGATTATAAATTCCAGTTATATGGCCTGCCTTTTAGGCTCTCAGGGTCGGTGTTGCTAAGAACAGATTAATCTGAATTTTAAAAAGGTTACTAACCAGTCATAATAAACCTCCATTTCATATGTGTATGTATGTACCTATATGTATATATATGTATATTACATACATATATGTTAATAAGCAACTACTATAATAAAGAACAATATTGCTCTTCATGTAATCCTGTAATTTCACAAATAGTTAACTGTCCAGAGAACATCTTGTCTGTAAATGGCTTTCTGTGGGTCTTGAATTGCTTTGCTTATAACCTCTGTGCAGTCCTTTTCCACTTCGCTCTATTGCTTTGTGAAGAAAAAATGAGGTGTCACCAGCTGTTGTTGCCTACTTAAACTAACATTAGGGCCAAATCTCTGGTTTCTTGAAAACTTTCTTGCGTCCATCATCCTCTAGGTATCTCTGCGCATAAAACATACCAAATACTTTTAAGGACAAGTTGACCCTGGCCTAGGGCACTTGCATGTTTGAGGAGATTGTTTAGTTTCTCCAGGGGCATGGCCACTGTGTTTTATAATCTAGAAGTGCCTCTCCATCACCCAGCCTGGGTTGGGTTGTTGCAGCCTATCTGGAGGCAAGGCTTTCCGACTGTGAATGGCTCCTGGGTAAATGGATTTGGCCATTTGGGCTGCACTCACAGTAGTGCTTCCTCTCTCTAAGCCGTGGGAGATTCCTTTATCCTGGGCAGTGGCTTTCAAATGCCAGTTAGCACACAAAATGAGAGCAATAAAGGCAATTTTGTGAATTTTAAAAATTGGAATAAAATATATGTAACATGAATTTCACCATTTTAACAATTTTAAGTGTACAGTTCAATAACATTAAGTACATTCAAATTGTTGTGCAACCATCACCACCATCCATTTCTAGAACGTTTTCATCTTCTCCAACTGAAAGTCCATACTCATTAAATAATAACTCCCCAACCCCCAGACCCTGGAATCCATCATTCTACTTTCTGTCTGTATGAACTTGACTACTCTAGGCATCTCATGTAAATAGAATGAAATAGTATTTGTCCTTTTGTGACTGGCTTATTTCACTTAGCACAGTATCCACCAGGTTCATCCATGTTGTAGCATGTGTCAGAATTTTCTTCCTCTTTGAGGCCAAAAAATATACCATTATACGGACATACCACATTTTGTTTGTCCATTCCATCAGCAGACATTTGGATTACTTCCGCTTTTTGGTACCATTCGTGAATTATGCTGCTATAAACATGGGTGTGGCAATTTAGTGAGTCTTTATAAAGTTAAATGTGTTTAAAGATCTGTCCTTCCAATTCTTTCCTCAGTGTTCATCTGTCTTTTTGCTGAAATGATGGTGATAACAGTTTCTTTTTCCTTACTTGGTAAAGTATTGACAACTCTAAGCCAATCTTCTTTAAAAAAATTTAAGTCTGGAAAACACAGAAATTCTTCTCAAATGTGGTAGAGCATCAGAATCACCTGGAAAGTTTTGGAAACTATAGTTCTCAGGAGCCTGCACTAAACTGATTGAAACCCAGTCTACAGAGGTGAACTCAGGCACTGATATTATTTGAAAGCTTCCAAAAATTATTCTAATTTATGACTACATTGAGGAATTCCTTATGGCTTTCCAGAACTATGTATCAAGCCAGATATATCATTTTGGTCAGTGGCTACCCCTCCACCACCACCAAACCTATCATGGGGTGAAATCTACTAAATATTAAGCATGTCCAGGACAAGGAGATTCTGAGCTAGGACTGAGGCTATGTAAAGATTAAATTCCACAGTGCATTTTTTATTTCCAAATCCAAGTTGAAGTTTGTGTGGTTCCCCCACAGCTACTTGCACCTGTTCTATAGGGAAAGGAAAGAATCAGTTTCCATGACTTCTCTCCTTCTTCCCACCTCCTCAGAGTTCTTGAACTTGGCCACATCATGCTTCCAAAACCACATTCGACCCAAAGCATACAATATCCAGCCTCCTTGATTTTGCTCTTTTCTGAAACTAGCCCAGTTTGAGAGGGATTTGCTTTTGTTAACATATTTATTGATTTTCTTTTTCACAACTAAATATCTACAGAATCTACCACATGTCCAAAGGGTCAATAAATCACATAGAGAAGCATGTCAAAAATGATAAAGAAAGTTTTGTACCACAAGAATCTTTTTTTTTTGCAGTACGTGGGCCTCTCACTGTTGTGGCCTCTCCCGCTGCGGAGCACAGGCTCCGGACGCGCAGGCTCAGCGGCCATGGCTCACGGGCCCAGCCGCTCCGCGGCATGTGGGATCTTCCCGGACCGGGGCACGAACCCGTGTCCCCTGCATCGGCAGGCAGGCTCTCAACTACTGTGCCACCAGGGAAGCCCCACAAGAATCTTTTGAGTGCCCTCCATGGGATGAACACACCATCCATGAGGTGAACACACCATCCACGGGGTGAACACATCCACACTGACTGTTCACCTTCACTGCCTCCTAAATACTAAACATCAGTTGGTGGCGTGTGATTAGTGAGAAAGCTCTGAGTTGTGATGTTTTGAGAAAAGAAGTACGTTCCTCATTATCCACAAATCCATGGGTATGAGAGAGAGTGTGAGCTTGAGTATTAGCATTTCCACATCCATCTCCCATCCTCTCTGCAACCTCAAGCAAGGCAGCTTGCCTTATTAGTAACGTGTTTGGGATTAACAGCTTTGCTATTGTGTTAGCATCTCTGTCATTACCCAGGGAGGGAAACTGGCAAGTGCTAAACCAGTTACTAACAGACTTAAAACAGCGCCTGAGGTGGAATTCTCACACAGCAACCCACCTCAGAGCCAAAATTTCACCAGCTACAAGCAAGGTATGTGCACCTTTAATAAAATGGGTTTTATAATTAGGGCAGGGAAATTTTTAAATGTGCTAAAACTCTCATATCGAATTAAAAAGAAATGCCATTCAGATATTTACCAAGTAATGGAATCCCATTTCCATCTGTTCTGGGTTCTTTTCAACACCTCTTCCCTTAGAAGTGCCAAAAGGAGAAAAATTCTAGGCTTGCAGCATGAATTATAGGAGAGCCAACCTGGAGTGCTGTATTGGGAGGGGCTAGACCTTGAAAATGGCTGGAATTATTAAAAGTGTCTGTCAGGTACAAAGAGGACCTATGGGCTCAAGGGGTTGTAAGGCTGACCCGCAGCGAGCTGGCTTTCTGCAACCATGATGCTGGCAGAAATCTCTGGCCGGCACAGGGCCCAGTGGAGGAAGCCCAAGAGTAGAAGCTGGGCCAGGTGTGTTTGCACCTCAAGGCCTTTCTGATGGATACCACCATTCTGGGGTCAGCCCCATCCCTGGGTCACTTTCTCCTAAACCACTTTAGACTGAAATTGCAAGCAAGAGACACAGGTGCTAGAGAGAAACTCTCCCATTATTCTGGGCATATACCCAGATTCCCCGTCTTGGTTATCACATGGCTCTGGTCTGGAGTTGCAAAGAATAGAATAATAAGCATCTCCCACTGATAGCCTTCCTCACCCCTCAGTGGTAACCAGTTCTGTGTCACAGAAGTGGAAACTGAGAGTCTAAAAAAAAAAGTTCTCTGAACCATTCTGAGACTAAACTCAAGAATCAAGCAAAGAATTTGCCCTTCATTACTAATTGAAGGTTCCAGTTTCAAATTAGTCTGCCTTCAGCCAGGGTTCTCAGGCCCCTCCCAGCCATCGATAGAATGAATACCAACTGCATGTTGTGACTTCTCATGGTGACATGGACCTCCCTGCCCCCAGTTTCTTTCACCACTTTCTCCATGGAGCAACATACCCTCCTATTGTTAGAATGAGGTTTACCTCCAACATCCCCAAGTTCAACACCATAAGGGAACCCCATGACTAGCCTCAAACACCTGTGCCAGTGAACCTGTAATGATGCTGGAGCCATGGTGGTCAGAATGGTGAGAAAAAAGCTGTTCCAGAAGAAGAGAGAAGGGCCAGGCTGGGGACTTGGGAAGCGAATTTTTTATTCACATCATAATTTTGCCAGAGGCAGGTCCTATTTCTAGTTTCTAGAGCTGATGACAAAACTTTGTGAACCAGCAATTTCAACACATGGTCTGACAGGATTTTCCTGATTTGTGAGCTTTCTAATCTAAAAAGTCTTGCAAAGCAATAATAACCCAACCCCACCAAGTGACAGATTCAACAAATCACTTTGGTGAAAGGAATAAAAATGTATGAAATGAGGGCTGAACTACAAAGTCTAGGACATTCCATTGCACTTTGGAACCCAGAAGGTATGTCCAGGTATGGGAGGCTTCAGAGTCTATTCAATTCACAGCCAGACTTGAAGGCAACTTGCCTCATGGGTACACTAGCTCTCCCTCTTTCCACTCTCCCCATCTCTTTTCTGGCAGTGCTTTCCCTTGGGGAAGGGCAAGAGATGGGTAGATGTGGGTCAAATTCACCATAGCCCCTTTGGTTCTTGACACAATGCTCTCCCAGGAGTAATTGCATTCACACTCCCAGCTTTAATTGGCCTCGTTAGTAGGTCCATCTCTGAGCCTCAGAAAGTCATGCTTTACCTATTCTCCCTGCACTGTAACTATGTGAGAAAATATACATTGATGTCTGTCTAGAAAAGAGGGCTGATTAGAACTGTGAGGTAGACCCAAGGGAACCTGGTACCTGCAGACAGAGATTCTGCAATCAGGAGGCAGTCTGGGCCTTCCCTGGCTGTGTTGCCAAGAGCCTCAGCAGGACTGAAGACTGCTAGTGGGTGTCAGCTGGTCTAAATACCTCTGTGATTCTGAATTATTAGGCATTGCCATGGAGGAAGCGTCAACCTTATTAAGGGCCAGAAAGTAAATATTTTAGGTTCTGTGGGCCCTACGGTCTCTACTGTGACTACTCAACTCTGCCACTATGGGGCAGAAGCACCATAGCATCCGTAAATGAACAAGCTTGATCGTGTTACAAGAAAACTTTATTTACAAAAACAGACAGTGGGATGGATTTGGTCCCTGAGCTATAGTTTGTTGACCTCTGCCTTTGAAGTTGTTGTCATATAATCTTTGGTTAACTGAGTTCTACAGAAGCATATATGTGCTGTTACTTTCACATTATATATGTATGTGCATTGTGTATTTGTCTATTGGACTCCTTGGTACACACTTAATTAAGTCTGTAAAATAAACTATCACACACACACAGACACACACACTCTCTCTCTCTCTCTCATTTTTTCCTCACAGTCTCTGCTCTTTCCTAGTCTTTGCCAGCTGCTAGGAGACCTTGGGAGCAGGGTCCATCATCCCACGCACGTGTATTCATTCATGCCCCTATTAAAAAGGTACCTACTCCAAGAGCTTTCAAAATTTTTAAACTATGACCCATCATAAGAAATACATAAATGTATTTTATATCATGGCCCTGTATGTACATATGATATACACATATCGAGAGAGAGAGAGAGATTACAAAACAATATGGATCCTTACTATGTGTGTTGTAGTCTTTTCTTTTTATTATATTTTATTCTGTTTCATTGATTTAATGGTGACTGTAACCACTCCATTTATGTCCTAACCCACTGCTAGGCAGATTCCTTCAATATGAAAACAGTGACCTGCCCTTAGACTCACACACCCAGTCCCTCCTCAGCACTCCCCTACCACGCTCGAGAAGAGAAACAACTTCAGCAAGTCCCTCTGGGGCCAGGAGCCCTAGACAAGTAATGGTCTCAGCCTCCCTAGCTTCACCTTTATAATCTTTGAATATAGATCTCATCAAAATAAAGTCCACCTAGTTTGCCTGCTCAGAATTCAGTTTCAGAGGGAAGACAGCTTCAGCAGATCAAAAACATTACTAAATCGCAGGAGGCATGTGTGGAGAAGCAGCTAAGTTGAAGCAGCCTCCTCCTTCCTCCCCATGCACTGTACCTCTTCTCCTCCCTCCTCCTCTCTCCCTCCTTCCCTCACCCCCGCTGCTCCCCGCCTCTCTCCCCTCCCAAACTGTACCCAATGTGTGAAATGTGTTTGGTGAGTAACGGTGTGTATGTTTTCCTGTGTGTGCCCTAGAATCCCCTGCTTCTCATTCTTCCAGAGAGTTGTATTTCTCCATCTTCCCAGAAAATCATCATCTCACTTCCCTATCCTCCAGGAGCAGGCCTCCCTGGGCAGCCCTCATCTTCCACCCAGGAAAAGAAAATGTTTTGACTCTGGGAGGAAGAGGGTAGAGAAGGCAGGGACTCCCCTTGGGCTCCCTGTGACGTCCAGGCCGGGAGGAAGGAAGCCCGTGGGCAGGATGGGTGTCCGTGGAGCATAGCCACGGACACACAGGTTATACTAAAAACGTATTCATTGTTTCTCTGGAATCCAAATTCCACTGGGTGTCCTTTGTTTTAAGATTTTGCTGAATCTGACATCCCTATTCTGATGTGCGCAAGGAGAATCGTGGAGGTGGGGCAGGTTTACACCTTGCAGAACAAAGCTGCTGTGTTCCTTTGGGGGCCGGGGTGGCATGAACACTGGAGCCATTTCTAAAGGGCTTTGAAGAAATTTCTTGGCAACATCAACAACATTGCTGTTACATCTTACTTGGAAAGACAGTCAGAGCCAAGGAATAAATATCATTTGTTTCCCCTTCAGATACACTTTCTTGAGTAACCAGTGCACTGGGGCTAAAGGTGGAAACTAGGACCATTCCAGGCAAGCCTGGCTGCATGAGCACTCTAACCACCAAACTCAGTGTGTCATGGCCTACTACCTTCTGAGCTATCAACTCCTTTAAGACACGAATCTCTGAATAAGTCTTTGTTGAACTGAATTGAAAAGCACTTAAGTCCCTCCCCTTCCCCACCATGTCATGTTCTGGGTTTGTGGGTAGACAGACGTTAATCTGCCCAGATGCAACTGGGTTATAAGCCCATCTTCCTTCACCCGGGAGGAAGTTTGATGGCTTCTGTATCCGGAAACCAATTTCTGAAACAAACAAATGCCTCTGAAGAACTGATCATTTTAAATGCATTTTAAAGCAGCATAGCTCTCCATAAGAGCTAAATTATGTCAACTAACTGGTGGTTCTGAGGACAGAAATACACACCCAGACACCAATAGGCAGGTGCATTAAGCCAAACAACTTGCTTTCTGAAGGGTCAAATGAGGAACCAGCTTAAGTCAGTGAAAAAATACTTCTTGTTGGAGCCCCTCCTTTGGCCCTGATCCCCAGTCATTTCACTGAATGTATCTGATTCTTACACCCCAAACTGCTTGTTTTGTCTCCATAAACTTAGTATATTTAGGACCCAGTCTCCATACAGCTCTCCTCTCTGGTAGGGATTTTGAGGAGAAAGTCATCACTGTCCTTTTGTTTTCATCACACTCCATCGCCCTCTGCAGTGGGGACCCCTCCCATGCTGTGGGGCTGACCAGGCTCTTAACGCAGTGAGATCCCAATAGCGTATTGCCTGCTTCCCTTGTACACACATGGCTTCTTTTCAGTACTCAGACCACATTTCCTTAAGGTTCTCTAAAACCTAGAGGGCCTTGTCATCAGGTACCCAATGGAGTGGGAGAATTTGCCTTTTCTTAATGTTGGTTTGTTAAGATTAACATCCTTCAAGTTCAGTTGGACCACGTTCCTGAGCCCATTTCACCTTGGAGGAACAAGTTGTTGTAAGGAGGATAAAATTGCTAAGTTTCAAGGTGAGGCTGAAGAGAGAGACACCAGGAATGCTGATAAAGGCTGTAGCTTAAAAGATATATTCTTACTCCCAGATTTATTCAGGTGTTTTAGCCTTTAAAGATGTTAGAGTCCATGGTGGAAAATTGTGTGCTTTGAAGAAGCCTGAATTTTATAATAATTCCATCATTTTGTCCCCCGGTATAATTCAACTTTTTAAGTAATGTCAGAAGACACCAGTTATATCGTACGTTCAGGGTGGTATTAGCAGCTCTTCATGGCTGAAAAACAAACCTTTTTTTAGCTAGCCAGAGTTCATTCTATTGAAAATGAGTCTACACTCATCTCCTTGAAGGTTTCCATGGTGATCTTAAAAATCAGAATTAGAAATGCCAGAGTTTAACTAACTAATGTATAAGAGGGAAGGGAGGAGAGAGGGAAAGCAGACTCAGTGATGGCCAGAGGGGGCAAAGAGCACCCCTGGGCCAGCTTGGGCCTGAGGACAATCTCACACCCCCTACACAGAGCCAATACGGGTGGGGGTGGGGATTATTGTTATTGTTGTTGTTTGATCTTGTTTTCTTAATGAATTCATTGCTAACATCGAAGGAGGGTATCTTTTTACATAAAAATCCACATTTTTGACGCTGCTATCCATTAACCCCATTCCACACGGCGACAATATTTTGGCACTGAGTAGAGGCTGCTGCTTTTAAATAGAGAATTTAAAGAACTGCTTTTGCTGTACACTGCCTGAAGCTATTTGTTGTCCACAGTACCAGGCTTGCCTGAATCCCTTCCACTCTGTATTATTTCTTAATGTCAAATCCAAATACCAGCTGCCAGTTATCACCACGCTTGAGCTGGTGATTTTCTTATACTCAGAAGCTTTAGTCATTTCTGTTCCCTGCCTGGTACCTGTGAGCACTTAAGCTTTCCATCCTTAGTGCAGGGTGATTAGATTTCTTCCCAAATATCTGGCTCAGGTATGCCTGGGATTCTGCCACAGTTACACATCACTTTTGTTAGCTAGTTCCTCATGTGATCCTCCATTAAAATCACCAAGAACACTTCTGAGAAGGGGAATGTAGTATTACTTCCCTAACATTTCATTAGTAAGGATTTAATCGGATCACTCTGCCTACTTGTATCCAGAAAGAAGCATCTCTCCCATGAAGAATGAGATTGGATGGCAGTGTGCCAGGCAGGATTTCCAGAACAGCCCAGGGAATGATCCTGCATCTGTTTTTAAGGAACGTGTCTCCACGTACATGCTGCAGGGGACAGACCTGGAGCACAGGGTGGAGTCAGTACCACTTGTACCACAGGTGGTGTAAAAGTGCTTGCTTTGGGGGACCCCAAAGAAAAATAGACCTCTTCCTTGCAATATTCCGAACAGATGAGAGGTAGGCACAGAGAGTGGACCCATAGAGATCCAAACATCAGCTTTTTACTGATTCAAGGTGGATTACAGAATATGGCTTTGGTGGAGGCTAAGTGGGCTTTCTAACACACTGCTGAACTGAATCTGACCTCCTCTCCTAAATTACAGGTCTCACCTCCAGCGGCAGACCCCTTACTCATGGCCCTGAACAGATAAATGCATCCTTCTGCAGACGGGTGAGTCCAGAGAAAGGAAAAGAGGGCCCTGAGCCATGTATGCCCATTTTTTCTTCCCAACTCACAGTCAATTTACCACTCCATTGGGAGCGGGGTCAGGGGTGGTCAGTAATGAGGGGTGAGAGGAAACCACAGGGGTGAGTCTTTCTGGAATCCCACTTATGGATTTACTAGACTGGGGAATAAGTGTTCCCTCCAACAATAATCTGCAGGCTGACTCATGCTGGGCCTACAGAAATACAGTCTTTTCCATCTGAACAGATGAAAGCATTTCCTCTTGGCAGGTGGAAGCCCAGGGCTCTGGCCCAAATAGGGTTCTAGAAGAGGGGGAGCAGCCACATGGAGCCAAGGGATTAAGAAATTCCACATAGACAGGGCCGGCTAGGGGAAAAAAATTGAACATCCAGTATCTCAATGGGAACAATAAGAAGGATCCAGAGGGTTCTGGAAGAAAAGGAGGAGCAGGAGCCTTTCACTTGAGTTACTTGAAAAAAACTTCTTTTTGGGAAACTGCAGTATCTCCTCTGAGGCGCCATTAAGAGGATTTGGACAATATTTGTTTCTATTACCCGTAATTGGCATAGCACTCTATTTTATACCTAATAGGCACTCACTAAAATGTTCAGTAGATTGAATTAAAGAGAATCGTCTGAAGATTACCACAGTTAGGAGAGGTGTACCAAAAAATAATAATCCCCTGGCTTAACCCTCTAAGGAATGTTTGCATTTTAAAAGAGGACTTTGTTATATCAAATTAATCTGCAAGTGGTGGAATATACAGAACATGTTTGGACCAGAAGCTCTTGGGGGAGGCTCTAATTTCTCCACAACATGCAGACTCCTCCCCAAAAGTCCAAGGTTAGCAATTTAGTACTGCAATTAGTCAAGTCCCTACCACAGTCTGAATTTTATGGTTTCTTCTAGGGAATACCAGTCTTTCTCTTATTTTTGCCATTGGTCTGAATATAAACATCTCTAGTTCTCATTAGCAGTTAGAAATACATATTTATGACAGTGGTTTCCACCTGAAGGATTTATTAGAAAATTTAATGTTTGCTATAGTGATAGAGACAAAAAGTAGAGCCCACTGCCACCCAAAAGTCCAAATCTCCTTACATAAATTATGGAATCCATAATAACTACTTTATATGGCAATCGTAAAGCCAATGGAATGTGATGCAGTAAGGATGGATTTCATATTTATTTTGCTTTTTGTATCAAGTAGGTGGAGAGTTGCTGATGTCAGGAAAGTCCCTAATTGAGAATCACAGTGCAGGGGTTCTGATAAATGACAACTGTCTCACCAGGACCAGTGACCACACGGGTTCCCACTTCATGACCAGGGTCACTGGGGAGACATTTCTCATTGGATCAGCTTATCGTAAATATTAGGTTTCAGCCTTTGAGCGTATATTGCTGGTTTTCAGTTACTTGTAGCTTTAGAACATCTGCTTTTTCATGGCAAAAAAAAAGTAATGAAGATGAGAAAAGAAGAAAGAAAGAAATCTCTTAAGGAAGTGTTTAAAAGCTGAGCTGATAGATTTGGCAATTCTCATTTGTGGCAGGAATAACAGGAATCATGGGGCAGTGTGACTTTGATATTAAAGAATATACGCTTTAATATTATTAAATACATCATAGCAGATTTTATAGCAAACTTCATAATAAAGTTAGTTGTTTCAGTACCAAAAAGGCACACACATTGCTTTAATGGTGTCTACATGTTGTGGGTTGTAACGGCCTGTTATGACATCATCTGTTAGGAATTTACTGTGAATGCTTGGGGAGGGGGGTTCAAACAAGCTCCTTCTAATAAGATGCCACGGAGTGTAACTATATCTAATGACAGTTGGTCAATTATGAATAAAGCATTTTCAAAGAGAACCGTTGCTTTAAGCTCTATTAAAGCGTTAATGGGGCTTAGCAAGAAGTCTCCATTTCTTGCCTGCTGTTCTCTCATCTGAAAAGCTGCACTCCTGTGTGACTCTGCCCAGCTCCCAGGCTCTGCTCAGTTCAGAAGGCAACTGGGGATCATTTGGGCTGCAGACAAGCTTTTCTTAACAACAGAACCAGCTTTGAGGTTGATGCTTGAGGCCTAGTGCAATTCAGATGGGCTCTAAGTTTTTAAGCTCCTTCCTGCCTGATCCACTCTGTTTGTCTCTGCTTTTGCATTCCGTGGGAAACATCTGATAGAAATGGAATCCACTGATCTGACTTTCTGAAAAGAAAAATTACTTGGCTGGTGACAGACAAGTTGGCTGCCTTCAGGAAAAGTATTTTCTCTAATTCTGGAGATGGTGTGGGGTCTCAAACCTGCTGCCATTGGGTATAAGCCAACCCACAGATTTGTTCTGTTCGACAGGTGCTGTGCTTAAAAGACATGAGTTTGAGTGCCTTTAGGTGGGGCATGCCCTCTCTGGTTTAAAGCGATCGTCACAGTTTCCTATTGCTATAGATCTAGCACATCCCATATTACCTGCCACCTGCTGGGCCTTTAAAAAATTGAGAATCGTGAGCCCTGGTGGCACACAGTTTATGGTTCTTTTCCACTCCCTGCACCCTCAGTTTGACTTGATGTCTCTCACTGACACCTCCCACAGCTGGGCCTTGTTCTTCACAAAGAGTTTCTGGTGAAACCAGAGTCATAAAAGACTGGATTAAGAGCAAAGTCCAAGGAATCCCAGAATCTAAGACTTTGCAAGAAAACTTAAAGATCTGGGATACTCCAACCCCAGATGAGCAACCTGAGACACAGAGAGGGGAAATGCCTTGGTAAGGTCAGCCCCAGATGGGAGAGAGCAGAGACTGAAAGTTGGTCTTTTCACTTCCCATCCTGACATGCTGCACCCACCACTCGACACAGCTGGCCTGAATGACGTCTCCTTTATAGGGTCCTTCCCCACATTCCCAGAAAGTGTGTCTTTTCCAAAGTCACAATCCATACACACAGGATGGCACCAGCTGTGCAGCCAAACCCCTCGTACACTGTACTAGTGTGTCTGTGAAATAAAAGTCAAGGCCCATGTGTTCACAAAAGCCTCCTAAATCTCAAAGAGAAGTACTTCTCCACTGATGCCAGAGAACTTGGGATGGGAGACAGATGATGGTTTAAAACAAATCCTGGGAGTCAATTTTGCAGACAGCTCAGGTCATTTGAGTCCCAGGCCCTTCTTTGTGTAGAGCACAGTGAAACTTTCCTTCAGAGCTGGCCTTGGGAGTAAGCAGAATGGTGTGGACCCTTTGAGGTACTTTGAGTCACCTCAGGAAGGCTTCCTTCAGCCAGAGATCACCTTGTAGCTAAACCCTCCCATCTTGATCAAGAAGTATCTGAAATTCAACCATTATTTCATTCATATGAACTAAATATTGCCCCCCTTTAAGCACTGTGCTTTGTGAAAAGATTCCTGGAAGAGGAGAGCTTTTGATTGGCTGGTTTGATGAGCTTTCCTCATGACTGGAAGGGACTGGGGGCAGGGAGAACCCTGAGCATTAGTGAGAGTTGGGAAAGCAGGTGAAGGCAGTGTTGGGGGAGAGACATTGGCTAATAGCAGTGGCAGTGAAGGAATCACCGAAGGAGATATCCTAAAGAAAGTGGTGGCGTCATCTAACCCCAGGGGCGTCTGTGGGCAAGACGGATGGTCAGGGCCACGGAACCTTCCCTGTCAGCGGTTGGCTGTGGCCTCTAGCTCAATACCCTTGAAGTTCTCTGCCCCCAACTCCTGCAAAGGTCTTTAGCAAATACTTCTAGCAAGTTGGAAGAAAGTACTAGCTCGGTGGCTGGCACATGGACTCAGTAAGTATTTGTTAAAGAAATGAATCAAATGTTTGTAGTGTGTACCTGTGCAGCCATCTCTAGCAATAAAGCATTCTAGCCTGGTCACTAGAGCACTTGACCAAAGCTTTGGTGCCTGTGAAACAGATTCTTAGTCCCGGAGATATGGTGTGGGATGGACCTGAAACCAAAAGATCATCAGATTCCTCGTCTATCAAATAGCAACAAAAATAATCCACAGCCTACCTGTATCAGAGAGATGCTATTTGATTGTGAAATGAGAGGTTGTGTGTAAGAGCTGACAACTTAAAAGTATTATCCACATAGAAAAAAGTATTACTTTTTCTTTTCTTGTCTGCACTTTGTGGGATTATAGGTGGTTAAAGACTCTTCTCACTTTGGGTAGAATGGGGGTTTGTTCTTAGCTCGTGCATTTGAACATCCCTGGTACATATCACTCAGAAGTCAGATGGGATTCCCAAGAGTAATTGAAAGGGAGAACAGGTTATTCAGCAGAGTTGGAGTAATGTCATAGGTGGAGGTTGGAGTGAGATGCAATTTTCTAGTTAAATGGGGAACTTGGAGAGGTCACAGAGGGCTGGGTTGCAGCCTCCATTAGTTCTACAGGGTAGTGAGAGAGGCCATGATAAAAATACATGGCGGAAGTGAAACCTGTGGAAGCTGACTGCCATTGTTGTTTTCTGAGAGTGGAAACAAGGCCTAGAAAGACGAGGAGGCTGCTTGTTGTTATACGTTGAGCCTGCAGTGAAATAGACCCAAACCAAGTTGCAGGGAAGATGGCAAGGCATAGACCCAAGAAAGGTGTGAGTGCGTGCATGCATGCATGCGTGTGTGTGTGTGTGTGTGTGTGTGTGTATTGAGGGGGTGGGGACAAACCATCAACTAATCCTTTGGCCACAGTAGAAGAGAGATGAGGACTGCTCAAAGATTTGAGGGTCTGCAAAGGTGAAAAGATTATTTGAAGCAAAAATCGAGAAAGTTTGAGAAGGAGAGAGTAAGCTGAAAACATCTTTGGACAATTTAGAATAAAATGAGCGTATCTTGTTTTATTTTTCTTTTTACTTAGTTCATTTGCTGTGGTGGAATATTATATACATTCAATGGAATTTTGTATTAGGAAAGTGTTGAATGCATCAAAATTTCCACATGGGCCAGTGCCTCATACATTAGGGCATTTATGGGGTGAGGGTCAGAAATATGTACCAAAAATTGCCTGTTTCTTAGTTCACAGTTTTATCTTCTCCATCATTTCTGTTATGGAGCCAATGTTCTCTCAGATTTGGAATGCTTTCCTCACTTATGTATTTATTTATATATATATATAAAACACAAATTAATGAAACTCTTTCCAGACACATAATTCCAGGAATTTCTTATGCCTTTGTTATTAGTCTTTTGATAAAAATTTCTAATTAAGTCAGTGTGACATTCAGTTTACTTCAGAATATCCTCACATGTTCCTTTTGTGTGCAGTTTACCTTGAAAGCAACACAAAGAAATCAGTTTCAGCTGCCATTAGAGGCATTTAGGTTAGACTGGGAGAAGAACTCCCAATCTGCAGGAACCTGGCTGAACTGCCATGCAGGAAATTTAAAATCTCCCATCTCTAGAGAATACTAGAAAAAAGTAAAATAATCAGTCACATACAGGGTTGCCCCTTTGAAAATAATCACATCCAGGAAACTCCTCTGTGCTTGACATATTTTCATGACCTTTAATTCTGTATTGCTACACTGTCCCATGACTTGGCTCAGAGAGCATAAGCATTTTCACAGAGTAATGTGGAAGACTTTGGGGTATGTGTCCAATCCCCAGCCCCCAATCTGTGAAAACTGATTCCTTACCAGCACTGAGACAGGCCCTATAATTCATGTTGTGCCATGTGGTCCTGCTGAGGTCCGTCCATCACCACCTTGCCCAGGGCTGATTGGAGTGGGATGCCCACCCAATCCAAAAGATGCTAGACACATTCTCTCTTCTGGGGAATGGCATTGGGGCTCAGGGAGCAGAACAGCCATGGTTAAGAGCACAGGCTCTGGAGTTAGGCTGCCTGGATTTGAAACTCATATCTACTACTCATTTGCTATGTAAATTTGGCCAAATCACTTAATTTTTCTGCCTCAACTTTGTTATCTGTAAAATGGGGATAAACCTTATAGGTAGGATATGAGGACTAAATGAGTTAATTCAACATGCAAATTACTTAGATAGAGTCTTGAACATGGTAACACTCTCTAAGGGATAGCTAATTCATGATCTTGGCTGGTCACTTGAGGCAAGTGACTTTGGAATGGGAGACGTCACCGTGGAATGGTCCTCTTCAGCCTTGGACCTGAATAAGGAGAGAAATCAAGTTTGGGATAAGATGAGAGCAGCAGAACGGAGTGAGAAGGTAAAGCAGGAGACCAGAAAGGCATACAGCTGGACAGATGGAGCAGGTGCCTTGGCTCTTCTTGGCTTTCTGGCTCCTGTTCTGGCCTCTCCTATGACCGAGCTCCATTTGGCCTGTTGAGTTCCATGAGATACTCCTGTATCCTTATAAGAAATGTTGCTTTTTTGTCTTACATGCGTTCAAGTGAGCTTGCATTACTTGGAACTAAGGATCTTTGGCTTGAAGAGTTAGTATATCCTCAGTTCCCCTTGAACACACGTTTCCAAGAAACCAGAACAAAAGTTAAACTTTGGGGCTTCCCTGGTGGCACAGTGGTTGAGAGTCTGCCTGCCGATACAGGGGACACGGGTTCGTGCCCTGGTCTGGGAAGATCCCACATGCCGCGGAGTGGCTGGGCCCGTGAGCCATGGCCGCTGAGCCTGCATGTCCGGAGCCTGTGCTCCGCAACGGGAGAGGCCACAACAGTGAGAGGCCCGCGTACCGCAAAAAAAAAAAAAAGTTAAACTTTGAGAGAAAGGTATTGCATCTTCTGTTTCTCTTAGGGTCGCTTCCTCTTTCTCAGAATAAGAGATTGCCACCATTTTGACTTATTTTATTCTTTTCAAAGAACACTCATGTTCTCCATCAACAACTTCTAAACAGACAGACTTTTTCAACAACCAAAACTCACTTTTCTTCTATATAAAAATGACTTTAGAGTTGAGGGAGTCAAATTTCTCATCTTCTAACTGTTGCATTTGGCAGTCCAAAAAATAGCGTCCTCTTCCTCTATCTTGGATGGTAGGAGAGCCCAGGCAGCAGTGGGATGCAAAGCTCACACATTATTTGGTATTTTCCACTGCCAAATCCAAGTCCTCAGCCTCAACCCGCTTAATCCTTTGACTTTAGTCATGAAAAATGACACACATTACCATACCTCATAACACGTCTTCTAAAACCTTTCCAAATAACCAGCCGGCAGGGCAGCATTGCCAGCCTCACCACAGACACCATCATTTTTTCCCTTCCCTGTCTGGCTCTTGAGTTTTTGGAACAGAGATGAAACTTCCCAAACAAAGATGGTTTACTAGGCAACTTAGGGCAAGTAATTAGCTCACACACCATAAGGTGCCACAGAGCTATTTGCAGATCTCTTCCAAGTTTAGATCTTATTTTTCCCCAGAAACTCACTCTTTTCTCTAAGAACCCACAATCATTTACCACTGAATGAAAGAGCTCCACATATTATGAAAGTAAAATACTTAAAGCCTTTTCAGGGATGGTCAGACAACCTCATAAATCATGTTCTCCCCACGGGTGAGTTTGGGATGGGAAGGTCATGTGTTGACACATTTAGAAGCCATTGGGGTGCTGTGGTTTCACAGCTAGGAGGGAAACTTGAGCTTGTTGAAGTTGGAGCTTACTTGTATTTTTATTTATTGAATTAATGAAATTTTGGCAATAAACTGTGCTTTACTTTAGGCAAATGTGATATTTTTTTTCTTTGCCCCCTGCCTACCTCATGTCCCTCCCTGCCCCTCCCAAATACATTTTTATAAATGCTTCAAACACTAGAAAAGCTTCCTGGGCAGCCAAACTGAACCTTAATAAAATCAAGATGAACCAATCAATATGGGGAGATGTGGCTTCCATTAAAATTGACATTTGGGTGTTAGAAGGAGAAAGGAACAGCATGAAAGTAAACATTTTGAAGGTGTTTACAAGGCTGCTGCATCCTAAGTGTTTGAACATTTATCAATCCATACGTAGCCTGCAAAAACCATAGATCACCAGAATCTAGCCAGCTCAGCTCCCGAGATTTCCTGTACCATTCTCATTGAATGTGAATGTGTATGCACGTGCATGTGTGTACGTCCTAGTGATTCAGCTAGTGATTCAACAACAACAACAAAAATCATCCTCATGACTTAGTGCAGAAGTTTGCAATCCCAACTATCAGCTAGAATCACCTGGGGAGTTTTGGGAAGTGCCCAGGCATCTGTACTTCTTAAAAGCTCCCTAGTGTATCAGTTATAATCCCAGCAGGAAATCACTGACACACTCAAATTGGGTAACTTGAAAAAGGTTTAATAAAAGGACTCTTTACAGAGGTACCAGTAGGGTGGAGGGAAACCAGAAGGGATATTCCAGTACCTTGGGGCTGGGAACAATGGGGTACTGTTTCACCCCTAGTCTGAATGAGAAAAGGGTGGGAGTAGCTATCAGAACCCAAAGAGAGGGCAGCCCAGTGGAGAGGGTCACCTAACAGGGAAACAGCCAACCACTGGTAACCCCATAGGAAGTCAGCCAGGGAAGGGCTATCACAGCCACATTATCCTTCCCTCTTCTGCCTCTGGCTGGTGCTCCTCATTAATTGAACCCAGCTAGGAGCCAGGAACAAAGGGAGCCTTTTGAAGCAGCCATAAAGTTCGGCTCTCCTCCATCCAGGACAGCACAGGGCAGACGAGAGTGGAGACTGGATCTGGGGGGAAATGGGAGCAAATCATGCAACCAGACTTAAGATGCTCTGGTTTTCAGTGGAACGGACATTGTGATAGAAGTCAGAAGTCTCAGGTCTAGTTCTGACTCTGTGATTTGGGGAAACACAAGCCCCTTGTCTGAGTCTGTTTTCTCAGTTGAAATACAGAGCATTAGGCTAGTACTTTGCTCATATACCTCAGAGGCCTGTTTGGGTAGGAAGATGGAGAGACCAAATGATGGGTTCTAGCCTCATTCCCTCTTGCAGTCCATAGTAAGTAAGTCAATCATGTGCTAAATTTCTTTGGGGAATGCCAAATTATTTCTCTTAGACTTACCGTATGCATTTTTAAGACAGTGAGCATCTATAGACTACTGTGTATGTTCACAACCAAGGGAGAAATTGTGTGTGTGTGTGTGTGTGTGTGTGTGTGTGTATACCCTTGTATAGGAAGGTATTTTTAGAATTGAGAAAATTGAAACTTAAAGAGTTTAACGTTAACTTGCTCATGCTAAAGAGGCAAATATACGGTGGAGTCACCAGGCAAACTTATGTCTGTTTTATTCCAAAAATGATGCCACCGAAGGAAATGGAAAAAATTTTAAACCTACTTACACACAGACACACACACACACTCTTACATATATGTATTTTAGTATGTCTCATTACCTTCCCCAGGTTTAACTCTATTGTCCTTCTGCAGACTGTCCTTGCCAGGGTCCACTTCACCTTCTGATCTTTCAACAGAGGACAAAAGACAGACCATGTGGCAGATGAGCAAAACTGCTGTCATTGGATTTATGCAACATTTGAAATAGATATCCATCTCCATTTCTCCCAACCTACAAAAGAGTATTATTTTAATAATTAATAAAGATGCAGATTTTGAGAGATTTACTCTCTTACCCCATGACTGCCAGGTTTTTTCAATGGGAAATTGGGCTTTTGAAGCCTCTTTCAGAGGTTCATGTGTTCACAGTTCAGAGAAGAGAGAGGTCAGTGAGGAAGAACAGTCACAGATGCTGTGGGACTTCAGCGGGTCTTGCAGGATGTGGCTGAGAATTTTCACAGCCGTTCTGTATAAAGTTCGGTAAGCCCAGTCTTTGTCCCACTAAAGGAATACCAAATATAACCCTAGAAATGTAGTGTTCAGAGTGTATTTTCCTGTGTCTTTTAAATGGCTGGACCTCAAATACCTCATTCTGCAAATATTTATACGATAATAACTATGTGCCATGCTAGGTAATAAGTGATGGGGATTAATGATGAAAAATACATTTTGTTAAAAATAGTGGTTATTAAAACACAGTGAGATAATTGGCATATTGTGGACTTAGTATAAAGAACAACATGAGTAGAAAACATATTCTTCTTTTCTTGGCGTAATAAGGGACATTTTCATTAGGACGTATGCATGGAGCAGAGATTTGAAAGGTGAATAAGATTTTACCTGATGGACAGTGAGTCCGTTTAAAGGGCATTGAAGGCAAAGGGAACTACATAGGCAAAGGCACAGAGGTATGAAATGGGACAGTTGATTTAAAGACTAACAAGTAGTTCAAATGTCTATCATATAGGATGCACATAGGGCAGTGGTGGGAGCAAAGCTGGCTTGGTAGATGGCAGTCAGATGATGATAGATAATCATTGGCAAGTTAAGGAGTTTATATTTCATCCTGTATTTTCCATGATTTTCATCTATTTTGCACATATGCCCATGGATACAACCATGTAGGGTGTCTACATGACATTATGCTAAACACAGCACATCTTCCCAAAGAACCAATTTTACTGGAAATGTTAGAGGAAATTTTTTCTAATTTATTTATTCGTACACTCTGAGATTATTGTGATATATACCATCTTTTCATTAAAGCTAGGAGAGTAAAACACATTTATATGTGGTAGTTAATAAGAAAATTTCATATTTTTATGTCTTGAAGAACTCAGTAGGATTAGTGCTATAGCTGAATCATGGTAACCAGGGTAAAAATATGAAATATATGAATGTCTGTTTGTTTAAGGAGGTGGATTGGGATTTTTTGGTGAACAGTAAAGACTGGCAGAGCTAGTTTTTTCAATTAGGAATTAGAATTTTTTAATGAAAGAAAGAAACAGGCTTTTACAAATCTGTCCAACTTCTCTCTCTGTTTGTCTTTCATCAAATATTTTATCAACATTTAACTACTCTTAGTCCCATTTGGATGGAAATGACTTTCCCAGTAACTCAGAGGACCCCCAAATTAAGGGAGAGGACACTATAAGCAGTTTTAATGGCATCCTTAATATACATTTGTAAAGTATAATTTTAAATATATTTTTCACCAGAAAGCATAAGCTTGAATCAAGGAAATATATGAGAGAAATTTGAAAAGCTAAAATCACTGAGAAATATGAAAGACTCTTCAAAACTCTGCACAAGGAACTTGACAATGAAGAAGATAATAGCAATCTGAAAAGTATAATATGCACTTATATGATTCTTTAAAATGATGATGCATTTATTATTGTGAAGATAAAAATTAGCATAAACCTTGACATTTCTTATGATAGAAAAGTATCAATTACAATATCAGGACAAAATAGCTCTTAAGGAAATCTCAAAAAGAGATACTGTATACTGATAAATGAGCAATAAATCAGGAAGATATATCAACAATGAGTATATTTGTATCTAACAATATAAGTTTTGCATATATAAATGACAAGTGAGAGCACCGTAGAAGAATTAGATATTTTTTCTGTGAACTAGCAGATACTGAGTTTGTTTCAAGTTGGAATAAGTTAAAGGTAGGCATATAATATTCTCTGTGTTATTTTAAAACAAGACTTTATTAAAACAAAACAAAAAACACATACGTTTCTCTCTATATAGAAGAATCTGATTCATTTTAGACATAGAATTGTTGGACCAGACCTGGGGAGTATTTTACTTGGAAAGGAAATTGGAGGGGGTTCCAAGATGTTGGCATAGGGAGACCCTGGCTCACCTCCACCCACAGAAACACCAAATCTACACCTCATTTAGAGCAATTCCTCCTGAAGATCTGAGGGCTGACAAAAGAACTACTGCACATAGAAGGACCACGTAGAAACTGGTAGGAAAGATGGAGACACAGTACCTATGGGAATCCCACCCAAACGCAGTGCCCAGAAGTAGGGAGGGATATTGCTAAGAAGCACAAGTGCAGACTCACCTGCCCTGGGACACAGCAAAAAATCAGCCATTTAAAGGGCACCTAGACTATATAGGAAAGCAATCTGTTTACTAACATTAGAGCTCCTGCCAAACAGAACTGCTGGGGGCCTCTTCAAGGTTGGAGGTGTCTGTGACTGCCATTATTTGAGTCCCCCTGGGACTCCTCCTGACCCATGCCCATTCCAGCTCCAGCCATCCCATCAAGGTGGCCTAGGCCCAGGGACTGCCCCCAGCCAGCGTCCAATCCAGCCCCAGGCACCCCACCATGGTGCCTTGGCACAGTACTCCCCAGGGGCTGCCTCTGGCCCAGGCCCATTCTAACTTCAACTGCCCTAAAAAGGCAGCCTTGGGTGCAATGCTCCCCAGGGACAGCCCCTGCCTCACACACACCCCAGCTCCAGCCAGCCTGCCAAAGCCACTAGGTGCAAACAGTCTACACAGGGGATGGTCTCACACAAGCCCACTCCTTCAAGACCAGGAGAGATAGCTGTTTCAGCCTGTTCGTAGAAACAAAATATGAGTCAAACAAAATGAGACAAAGGAAAATGTTCCTAACAAAAGAATGAAATAAAACCCCAGAAGAAAACCTTAATGAAACGGAGATAAGTAATTTACCTGATAAAAAGTTCAAAGAAACATTCAAAAGGGCACTCATAAAACTCAGGAAAAGAATGCAGGAACTCAGAACTTCAACAAAGACTTAGAAAATATAAGAAAGAACAAATCAGGCTTCCCTGGTGGCGCAGTGGTTGAGAGCCCGCCTGCCAATGTAGGGAATAAAAGAGGCTGAATTAGTAACTCCCAAAAAACAAAAGTCCAGGACCAAATGACTTTCCAGGTGAATTACACCAAACATTTAAAGAAGAGTTAATACCTATCCTTCTCAAATTATTCTGAAACATAGAAGAGGAGGGAACACTTCCAAACTCATTTTACAAGACCTGAGACCAAAACCAGACAAAGACACTATCAAAAAAGAAAATTACAGGCCAATGCACCTGGTGAACATAGATGCAGAAATGCTCAACAAAATGTTAGCAAACTGAATTCAGAAATAAATTAAAAGGATCATATATTATGATCAAGTGGGATTCATTTCAGGGATGTAAGGATGGTTTACCATCCATAAATTAATCAAAGTGATACACCACATTAACAAAAAGAAAACTAAAAATCACATGATCATCTCAATAGATGCAGAAAAAGCACTTGATAAAAGTCATGATAAAAAAAAAGCTCTCATCAAATTTGGTATAGAGGGAATATATATCGACATAATAAAGGCCACTTATGCTAAATCCACAAGCTAACATCATACTCAAGGAACAAGACAAGAATGCCCACTCTTGCCACTTCTACTTAACATAGTATTACAAGTCCTGGCCACAGGAATGAAACAAGAAAAGGAAATAAACAGCATTCAAATTGGAAGAGAAGAAGTAAAACTGTCACTATTTACAGATGACATGATACTTTATATAGAAAACCTAAAAGTCTCCACCAAAAAAAAAAAGAAAAATTAGGACTAATAAATGAATTCAGTAAATTTTAAGGATACAAGATTAATATACAGAAATCTGTTACTTTTCTATACACTAATAATGAACTATCAGAAAGTGGAAGCAAGAAAAAAATCCTGTTTAAAAATCACATCAAAAAGAATAAAATACCTAAAAATAAATAAACTTAACAAGGAGGTGGGAGAACTATACTCTGAAAATTACAAAACATTGATAAAGGAAATTAAAGATGATACAAAGAAATGGAAAGATGCTCCATGTTCATGGATTGGAACAATTAATATTGTTAAAATGTTTATACTACTCAAAGCAGTCTACAGATTTAATGCAATCCCTATCAAAATACTCATGACATTTTTCACAGAACTAGAATAAACAATTCTAAAATTTATATGGAACCAGAAAAGGATCTGAATTGGCAAAGCAATCTTTCTTTTTGTCTTTTTTTAAATTTTTTAATTTAATTTTATTTTTTTATACACCAGGTTCTTACTAGTCATCAATTTTATACACATCAGTGTATATATGTCAATTCCAATTGCCCAATTTATCACATAACCATCCTCCCCACCCCCATGGCTTTCCCCCCTTGGTGTCCATAAGTTTGTTCTCTACATCTGTGTCTCAACTTCTGCCCTGCAAACTGGTTCATCTGTACCATTTTTCTAGGTTCCACATACATGCGTTAATATATGATATTTGTTTTTCTCTTTCTGATTTACTTCACTCTCTATGACGGTCTCTAGATCCATCCACATCTCAACAAATGACCCAATTTCATTCCTTTTTATGGCTGAGTAATATTCCATTGTATATATGTACCACATCTTCTTTATCCATTCGTCTGTTGATGGGCATTTAGGTTGCTTCCATGACCTGGCTATTGTAAATAGTGCTGCAGTAAACATTGGGGTGCATGTGTCTTTTTGAATTATGGTTTTCTCAGGGTATATGCCCAGTACTGGGATTGCTGGATCATATGGTAATTCTATTTTTACTTTTTTAAGGAACCTCCATACTGTTCTCCATAGTGGCTGTATCAATGTACATTCCCACCAACAGTGCAAGAGGGTTCCCTTTTCTCCACACCCTCTCCAGCATTTTTTGTTTGTAGATTTTCGAATGATGCCCATTCTAACTGGTGTGAGGTGATACCTCATTGTAGTTTTGATTTGCATTTCTCTAATTATTAGTGATGTTGAGCAGCTTTTCATGTGCTTCTTGGCCATCTGTATGTCTTCTTTGGGGAAATGTCTATTTAGGTCTTCTGCCCATTTTTGGATTGGGTTGTTTGTTTCTTTAATATTGAATTGCATGAGTTGTTTATATATTTTGGAGATTAATCCTTTGTCTGTTGATTTGTTTGCAAATATTTTCTCCCATTCTGAGGGTTGTCTTTTCATCTTGTTTATGGTTTCCTTTGCTGTGCAGAAGCTTTTACGTTTCATTAGGTCCCATTTGTTTATTTTTGTTTTTATTTCCATTACTCTAGGAGGTGGATCAAAAAAGATCTTGCTGTGATTATGCCAAAGAGTGTTCCTCCTATGTTTTCCTCTAAGAGTGTTATAGTGTCCGGTCCTCCATTTAGGTCCTTAATCCATTTTGAGTTTATTTTTGTGTATGGTGCTAGGGAGTGTTCTAATTTATTCTTTTACATGTAGCTGTCCAGTTTTCCCAGCACCACCTATTGAAGAGACTGTCTTTTCTCCATTGTATATCCTTGCCTCCTTTGTCATAAATTAGTTGACCATAGGTGCGTGGGTTTATCTCTGGGCTTTCTATCTTGTTCCATTTATCTATGTTTCTCGTTTTGTGCCAGTACCATATTGTCTTGATTACTGTAGCTTTGTAGTATAGTCTGAAGTCAGGGTGTCTGATTCCTCCTGCTCCAGTTTTTTCCCTCAAGACTGCTTTGGCTATTCGGGGTGTTTTGTGTCTCCATATACATTTTAAGAATTTTTGGTTTAGTTCTGTAAAAAATGCCATTGGTAATTTGATAGGGATTGCATTGAATCTGCAGATTGCTTTGGGTAGTATAGTCATTTTCACAATATTGATTCTTCCAATCCAAGAACATGGTATATCTCTCCATCTGTTGGTATCCTCTTTATTTTCTTTCATCTATATGCCTATAGTTTTCTGCATACAGGTCTTTTGTCTCCTTAGGTAGGTTTATTCCTAGGTATTTTATTCTTTTTGTTGCAGTGGTAAATGGGAGTGTTTCCTTAATTTCTCTTTCAGATTTTTCATCATTAGTGTATAGGAATGCAAGGTATTTTTTTATTTTCTCTTTGATTTCTTCAGTGATTTCTTGGTTATTTAATAATGTATTATTTAGTCTCCATGTGTTTGTGTTTTCTACATTTTTTTCCCTGTAATTCATTTCTAATCTCATAGTGTTGTGGTCAGAAAAGATGCTGGAAATGATTTCAATTTTCTTAAATTTACTGAGGCTTAATTTGTGACCCAAGATGCGATCTATCCTTGAGAATGTTCCGTGTGCACTTGAGAAGAAAGTGTAATCTGCTGTTTTTGGATGGAATGTCCTATAAATATCAATTAAATCTATCTGGTCTGTTGTGTCATTTAAAGCTTCTGTTTCCATATTTATTTTCATTTTGGATGATCTGTCCACTGGTGTAAGTGAGGTGTTAAAAGTCCCCCACTATTATTGTGTTACTGTTGATTTCCTGTTTTATAGCTGTTAGCAGTTGCCTTATGTATTGAGGTGCTCCTATGTTGGGTGCATGTATATTTATAACTGTTATATCTTCTTCTTGGATTGATCCATTGATCATTATGTAGTGTTCTTCCTTGTATCTTGGCAAAGCAATCTTGAGAGAAAAGGACAAAGCGGAGATACCTCCTCCCTGGCTTCAGACTATACTACAAAGCTACAGTAATCAAAACAGTATAGTACTGGCACAAAAAAAGACACAGATCAATGGAACTAGAATAGAAGAGCCCAGAAAAGAGCACCATGTATTTATTGTCAATTAACCTATGATAAAGGAGGCAAGAAAGTATAGTGAGGAAAAGAGAGTCTGCTCAAAAAAATGTGTTGGGAAAACTGGACAGCTACATGTAAAAGAAGGAAACTGGGATATTTTCTCATAGCTTATACAAAAATGAACTCAAAATGGATTAAAGACCTAAATATAGGACCTGAAACCATAAAATTCTTAGAAGAAAGCATAGGCAGAACACTCTGGCATAAATTGTAGCAATATATTTTTTTTTGGATCTGTCTCCTAAGGCTGGAAAAGAAAAGCTAAAATAAACAAATGGGACCTAATTAAAAATAAAAGCTTTTGCACAGCAAATGAAACCATCAATAAGATGACAAGATAATCTACTGAGTGGGAGAAAATATTTGCAAATTATATATCCAATAAGGGGTTAATATTCAAAATATATAAACTGCTCATATAACTCAATATCAACAACAAACAAACAGACAACCTGATTAAAACATGGGCAAAAGGACTTCCCTGATGGTGCAATGGTTAAGAATCCACCCACCAATGCAGGGGAGACAAGGTTTGATCCTTAGTCTGGGAAGATCCCACATGCTGCAGAGCAACTAAGCCCATGCACCACAACAACTGAGCCTGCGCTCTAGAGCCTGCAAGCCACAACTACTGAGCCCGCATGCCACAGCTACTGAAGCCCGTGCACCTAGAGCCCATGCTCCGCAACAGGAGAAGCCACCACAATGAGAAGCCCACGCACTGCAACCATGAGTAGCCCCTGCTCACTGCAACTAGAGAAAGCCCACATGCAGCAACAAAGACCCAGTGCAGCCAAATAAAAATTAATTAATTAATTAATTAAATTTTTTAAAAGGGCAAAAATCCTGAATAGACATTTTTCCAAAGAAGACACAGATGACCAACAAGCACATGTAAAGATGCTTAACATCACTAATCAGGGAAATGCAAATCAAAACAACAGTGAGATATCACTTCACACCTGTCAGAATGACTATCATTAAAAAGACCACAAATAACAAATGTTGACAAGGATGGAGAAAAGGGAACCCTAGTACACTGTTGGTAGAAATGAAGTTTAGTTCAGCCACTGTGGAAAACCGTATGGAGGTTTCTCAAAAAACTGAAAACTGAGCTACCATATGATCCAGCAATTCCACTCCTGGGTATATATCTGAAGAAAAGAAAACAAATACACTAATTTGAAAAGATACATGCACCACAATGTTCCTAGCAGCATTATTTACAATGGCCAAGACATGGAATCAACCTAAGTGTCCATCAACAGCTGAATTGATTAAAAAAGATGTGATTATATATATATGGAATATTACTCAGCCATAAAAAGGAATGATATTTTGCCATTTGCAGCAACATGGATAGACCTGAAGGGTATTATACTTAGTGAAATAAGTCAGAGAAAGACAAATACTTCAGGCTATCACTTGTATGTGAAATCTAATAAATGAAACAAATGAATGAATATAACAAGCAAAACCAGACTTACAGATATAGAGAATAAACTAGTAGTTGCCAGTGGGAAGAAAGAAGGGGGGAGGGGTAAGGGATTAAGTGGTACAAACTACTATGTATAAAATAAATAAGGTACCAGGATATATTGTATAGCACAGGGAATATAGCCAATATTTTATAATAACTTTAAATGGAATATAATCCATAAAATATTGAATCACTATGTTGTACACCTGAAAGTAATATAATATTGTAAATCAGCTATGCTCCAATCAAAATATATATAATAAATAATTAAATAAACAAAGAAAAAGAATGGCCAAAATCCAGAACACTAATAGCACAATATCCTGGTGAGGATGTGGAGCTTCATTCATTGCTGTTGGGAATGCAAAATGGTACTGCCAGTTTGGAAAACAGTGGCAGCTTCTTTTAAAACTAATCATACTCTTACCATATGGTCCAGCAATCTCACTTCTCGGTATATCCCTATAGGATTTGAAAACTATGTCTACACAAAAATCAGCACATAGATGTTAAACTTTCTTTTATATGTTCCTTAGCATTTTAGATTTTCTCTCCTACGAGTTGCCTATTTAGGGTTTCTTAGGGACTTACTGTTTATCTTATCAATTTATATGATCTAATTATACATCATAAAGACTGCTAATGTTCACCAATATCTAGTTCTACTCTTTCCTGGGCATGCAGCTAAGCTGTTTTTCCCAGTTCCTTCCCCATCATCCTTGCATCTAGGTGAGACCATGTACCTGAGTGCTGGTCAAAGGAAAATGAGCAAAAATATGTAGGTCATTTGCAAACTGATCCCATGCAGTATCTCATGCAAACTTTCATGCAATAACTGTCTATCTGCCTCTATTTCCTGTTTGGTGTTAAGTCAAGGATTCTGAGGATGCAGATAATGACAGATGGAATAGCCTAGATCTCTGAGTTACTGCTTATAGGAGAGCCATTCAGGAGACCTGCCTCATCAGGAAATCCACAACAGATTGTCCAAATGAAAAAGAAACCTTTACATAAATGCATTGAGATTTTGAGATGTCACAGATGTCAACCTTACTTACAAAAACAGCGCTGATTTGTCATAAGTATATTTCTCTCCCAAATATCTAATCTTGTGTAAATAAAAAATATGTAAATGTTTTTTCCTTCCTTTATTCATCCACTCAACAAACATTTGTTGTTTGTCTTCTATGTTCCAGGCACTATTCCAGGCACTAAGTTTATAGCAGTGGAAGACTGAGACAAAAACCTTTACCTTTATTGTGTTTATATTTTAGGGCAGAGAAACTGATATTACATAATTAAGTAAAGTTATAACTTCATATAGAATAAGTGCCATGGACAAAAATAAACTAAGGAAATAAGGAATATCAGGATAAGGGTTACAGTTTTAAATAGTGTGGTCTGTGAAGGCCTCACTGAGAAGGACTCATTTAGGCAAAGATTGAGGGAGATGAGAGAGCTGTGAAGATATCTGGAGGAAAAATGATCCAGGCCAAAGAAAAAACAAATGTTTAAAAATCCCCGAGGCAAACGCATGCCTGGTGTGTTCAAAAAACACACTCAAGGAGCCCAGTATAGCTTGAACAGAGTGAGTTAAATAGAGGTGATTTCAAGACCGTGTGAAAGAGGTAAGGTGTGGGTGACAGACTAGTAAGGCCTTCTGGCCATTGTGAGGATCTGAGCTTTTCCTCCGAATCAGGGGAAGCCTTTGTTAAAGGTCTGACATGACAGGCTCTGGCTGCTATGATGAGCCTGGGCTGTGGATGTCAAAGGCAAAATAGAGAGGTCAGTTAGAAACCACTGCAATCACTGAGGTGATTGATGATGGGGCTTGGACCAGCGGAATTGCCTGCAAGTGGTGAGAAGTGGTCAGACTGTAGATATATTCTGAAGATAATAGTCAACAGAATTTCCTGCTCAGTCAGAGGTGGGGATGAGAAAATGAGAGGACTGAGCACGTGGAAGAATGAAATTATCATTTTCTGTGATGGGGAAGGGGTCCATGCATGAGAAGTTCAGGAGTTCCATTTGGGAGGTGACAATCTATGATGTTTATTAGACTTCCAAGTGGAGATGTCAATTAGTCAGTTGGATATATGAGTCTGGAGTTCAAGGGAGAAGTCTGGGCTGGAGATATACATTTCCAAGTAGTCAACACTATCTGGTATTTAGAGCCATAATTCAGGGTGAGATCACCAAGGGAGTGAGTGGAGATAGAGAAGAAGATGAAGGACTGAGCCTCCCTTGCCTCAGAGCTAACAGGCCATATGTTAACTTTGTCCCATATTCTGAGGGCTCCACTATGCTCTTAGTCAGTGGAAGCTGGTATGGTGGAATCTACCATATACTCTGGGAACCATATTGGGAACTCCCTCAGTCAGCTCCTGCTCAAGAGTACTCACTAAATCAAGGGTGTTTGCAAAGGTGTGGCTTTATCTGTTGTATCTCTTCTGTGATTTATTGTATTCTACAGACCCTTTGATTTATAATGACTAAAAAAAGGGGGGGGGAGATACGAGTATTGGCACTGGGCCTGCAGCAAAGAAACAAAGGCAGAATGTCATTCTGGGTGTTAAATGCAAATTATGAGGTCACTACAAGTGCCTTCACTGAAGTGACTGAGGAAATGAAGATAAAAGTTAGCAGGCAAAAGCTGAAACCCTTTGATCTTATGAAATGTGCTATAAATATCAGTGCAGCCTGTGGGGATCATCTCATAACTGTAATCAACAGTGGCTCAAAGAAACTGTGAGAGGACACATTTGTGACCTCAGGAGATTTAAAGAGCAAAGAACAGTGATGGCCAAGAACAAATTTCCAAAGGATGATGTATGGCTGATGCAGCAAGTGCTGCCTGTTCTAAAAGCACAGTGTACCTTTCCTCCCACCTCCAACAAGGTTTTAAAACACATGCCTATTATATTGATGAAAATGCACTTGCCTTTGACTTTATCACATTTCCTAACATACAAATATTTTACATTTTATGTAATCAAATCCATAGATACTTCTTTTCATTTCTTCCGTTGTTCTTATGCTTAAAATATTTCTCAATCCAGTTTACTTCTAGGTTTTTATTTTAAGAATCACCATTTTTTCTAGTGAATATTCCATATTCCATCCAATAGATGCACCAAGAAGCAGAAAGTTAGTTGTGTTGTTGTTTTTACTTTTTAAAGTTGAATCCCCCCTTGAGGACAGCCCTTGTGTATGGGAAGGACTGGCTGGAGTCCCCATCCTGAGCTCAGATTCCCCCACCCCATGCATTCTCACCCTCTCCAACTGGACCTTTCTTTATTAACATGCACCTAGAAACAGAATGACCCCTGATGTGTTGGCGCTGTGGAAGGGGACACGTTTTCACACCCATGAAAGGACTCTGACTCTAGAACATCCTGACTCACTCGCCTTACACCCAGATTGCTGTTCTCTCCAGGACACTCACAGTTCCCCTGAGGACTTTCTGTGGCTTGTGATTCTCAGTACTGTCCACGTCTCTCTGAATTTCAGGGTCCTGAGTGACCTACTTTTCTGTAGTGATAAACTCACCTGTCTGTGGCTAGGGCTCTTGAATGGGGCCTGCCCTCTCCTCTCCCCAAGGGCCCCGGGTGATGGCAGAGCACAGGGATGTGGTAGAACAAACTCCAGTCTCTGGTCTGAAGACCTGAACGACAGTCCTGTTCCGTCCTGGTTCAGTACGTCACCCAGAGCAACTTGGGCCATTCCTCTGGGCCTTGCTGTCCTCACCTGTAATGCACCGTCTCTAAGGTCCCTCCCAGATTAAAGAGTCAATATCATATGGCACTGTACATTCTCTTTCAGGGAACGTGGAGTAAGAAAAGGTATTGCCAGAAAAATATGGATTATCCTAAAAATATTGCCAGGGTGTCATTGTGCTCTCGTTCCAGGAGAGAATTTTACCCTAATGCCATAAGGTATTCATTGTGTGTAATGAATTAGCTCCTCTCCTAGGCATCTAGAATGGTACTGATTAAATACCAGCCTTGCGAGAATGAGAACATTGTCATTCAAAACATTTTCTGTGTTCAGTGGCTCACATAAGGAACCTCAGTTACAAAATTGTGTTAAACTTTGATGGACCTGATGGGGCTGGGGTTGTGTGTGTATGTGTCTGTGTGTGTGCCTTTGTGTATATATTATGCAGGTAAGAGTTGAGATGGGAAGAAATTGCCTTTGAAATAAGCCAAAGAAATACATGTGGCCAGTGAAGTTGGCCTCTGTGCTCTCTAGCACCATAAACTGTGGCCCTAAAGTCCTGTGTCCTCCTGTCCATAGGCAAAGCCTGCTCTGGCCATTCACTCTGGGACTGCAGGGGTGTGACCCAAAGTTCTTTTCTTGGATACTGGATGTGAATGAGTGCTCCATTACAAAAAGGTGGGAAGGAGTATTTTATTTATTTCAGATAAATCTGGTACATGCTGGGTTCAACAAATTTCTTTACCGGAGGACATCTCAGGGCCTTAGCATACTATATTCATTTTGTTACTTAGGAAGGGGCTACAGCCACTTTTGTTAAATTGATAGTCTTTGCAGGTCTTTTGTTGCGAGAACCCTCATTAGACTAAAGCTTCTGGGACAAAAAGTGGAAACCAGTAAAGTTCCTTGTGAAGTGTCCCTGGATATTCTGTATCTTTAGTCAGGATTAGAATCTTGAAGTCAATCTCAGAGAGCAAGTTTGGAAGAAATCTCTTGGCCATAGAGGTTTCCTGGCTGAAAGCTCATCTATATGAGGGCATTGCCTTCTTTATCTGTAGTTAAGATTGGCCCTGCTTTCGTCACTGAAGGTGCTCATTGCCTGCCTTTTAAGGCATGCCCCACTCTTACTGCCATCCACCAACCAGAAGCCATTTTTTAGGTTTGCTTTGGAAGCAAACTCTAGTGGACAATGCTAAGTGCTTGCCTGCTATTTTCCAAAAGAACCCTTGAGCCTGTCTTCCCTAAAGGTGCAGGCAGAATACAAACATTCTACCAATATCCCAGGAAGTTGTCCCTACCCAAGGACTAAAACTCTCAAAGGATGCCTCCATTAACCCCGACTTTATTGCATTACTTCCAAATCCAATGAAACAATTATAAAAACAAAAATGACTAAATAAATAAAGTGGGTGTAAATATGTAAGCATTTCTACAAGCAAATCAAAGTAAAATCTTTAAATGATCCCTTATAAACACAAAAGCTGGATTTTCATGACTGTTATTTCTCTAGACACTTCCGTGGTTTTTAAGAAAGTTATACTTCAAGGCCAAAATGAATAGAAAAATTTATCCCACTATCTTAAGAATCCAAAACCTTAATGGTCTTAACATTTTATTCATAAGGAGTTGTTCATAGTTGCTTGATCAGTTGACTCAGGGTCCATATTTGAAATTATTTTATGATAAATTCTCAGATTTGTATAGACTTATAAGAGCTAAGTTTCAAGAAGCAAAGGGTACCAGTAAACAGACGCATTTAAAAAAATCTAACTTCCCTTCCCCTGACCAACCATAACCGAGACATTAAAGGGGCATTTGATGAACAATCGGGGAGCCGACCAAAAGGCCCAATTTCAGTTTCAACAAGTCATCAAATATTATATGAGTCAATTACATAAACACTGGAATTTCCCGACATCTGATTCCAATAGTGGGAGAGCAGCCCAGGTTCACAGTGGAGATTTCTCAATAGGCAATGCCGTTTTCCAGGTAATTAAAACTGTTTGTATAGGAGAGCAGATTTATCTTCTGAAACCATTTTAGCACTAGTGCTCTCCTGAGTGGTATCAGTTGACACACTGCATAATCTAGAACAGACTAATTGCCGCATGATTTCTAATTTTTCTGCAGCCATGTAAATGAGCTGAAGTCTGCACAGGTGGAGCCCATTAGAGTGAATGATTTCCCTCTCATGTTGTTATCTTCATTTGCCGTTGTCTTATCAACTGCAAGTAGGAAATCCGCTGTCATGAAAAGCAGGCGAGGGAACAATGTCTGGCTGAAAAGTCTTGTTTCATTATTTTTCAATTCGTAGAGTCCTACCTGCTTAATGTAGCTTTCTGATTAGCATGCTAGGCAGCCAGTAGCACAGTTTTATTTAAATAAGGAGGCAGGGCTTTAACTTAAACTAAGAAATCATCTCCATTTCTTATCAGGGAACAAGGATTCATGATTCAATAATACATGAATTTAATAATGCATAAATGCTATACTTCACAGGTACTAAATAGCAATACCGGAGTGGGTTAGTATGCTCCATGGGTCGTCAACTCCAAGTCCCAGTCTGGTTTGTCCACACCCCCTCCCTTCATCTCTTCCATTATTTCCTGTCCGCAAAAGAGTTCTATGGCTCGCCATATTCCTCAGACACTGCCAAGAGCCCAACTCGAGGGCTGCATCTTCACTTTATGACTGTGTTTAACAGCTGTTAAACTGCTGGACTTTAGCCTTTGCAAGAATTCCCAAATTGGACCCAAGGGAGATTTGAAAGGATTGGGAGGGAGAGGATGGGGAAAGAAAAGTAGGGAACTTCATTCCCTACCACTGATTGCTTTTTCCACTGAGGTATCTCTCCATCACTTCATTTTAGTGAGGGGAAACAGTCTATGGTGCATTTGCAATATCCAGGGCCACATAATCTCTTCATAACTCTACTTATGTTTCACAGCTCACAGACACCTGAGTCTGGCAGGTCAATGACAGTTCAACTCGGCATTCCTTCCCTTTTGGTTTGTGTGGCTCTCTTTGCTGTGGGCTGCCCAGTGGATGGTGTGCCATTCTACCTGACCTTGAAAGCCAAATGTGCAAGGAATTTCAGCCTGCCCAACTGAATTCCCTGAGTGGCTTGGCCAACAGGAAAGCCAGATGAATCAGACATACATTGCTTTTCATCATCCATTTATTTGTCCTTCATTTTATTCAATTTGGAAAATTAGATAAAGCTGGCCCACTCCATGCTTTACTGCTTTTATCTGAATATAATGGGTTAAGCTTTTTTTTAAAAAGAGTTTGGAAAATTTTATTTAGGGGAAAATCAAAATGCACATGTGGAATCTTGTTGGCACAAGTACATGAGCACAAAATGCGCTGTTTGTAAGAATGATTAATTAAGCATTTAGAATTTTTTCATATGCTACAGAATGTTTCTCAATAAGCACAAATGTGTGTTATTGGGTGACCTAAATAAAACTACCTCTCTGGCTTCAGTGAGTTTGTGAAACCATATGTTTAATGTTGTCAGTAATACTATGGATGAATTCCATTCTGCTTGTTTCAGAACAATAAGTACTAAAACCACAAAAATATGATAATCTCTTTGCAATCAGGATGGTATCTAAGACCTTTCTGCATACCTCACAGAAATATTCATCCACAAAAATCTGTACCTAATTATGTGCCTATTGTATGTCAGTCATTTCTGGAAACTGGGTATTTAAACAGTTAATAAGACACAAGTCTGCCCTCAGGAAGCTCACAGGACAAAAGGGAAGAGAGAAAATACACACAAATCTGTACAATGATGTAAGGGAGCTGTATGTACAGTATTGCAAGAGCACAGAGAGGGAATACTCCATGAACTAGGCACTGAGTAATTCTTCAAAAAAGACTTGTGAAATAGTAATTTCAAGGGTCTGTTCCCTCAGGCATGATTGAATTGGTGGTGCTCTGAGTCAGTAATTTTTACTTTCTAACCAGTTGTGCAGCCAGAAGAGGATCTGGTTTTGACATATTTTATATGATTCCTTTGGCCAAAATCCCTGAATAAACTGAGCAAAGAAAAACCCAGTAAAAGTAATTCTCAATGTTTTTAAAATCCAATTCACTCTTCCTTAGAGTTTATGGGTTTGTAAATATATGCATGAAAGGAAGTTATTCTATGTTTACTTTTATGTCTTTATAATTTATATTCCTGAAGAAGCCTTTAAGGTGAATTATAATAAACACACATACATAAGCACACAAGTGCTAGGGTGGGTAAAATAGAAATAAAAAAAGAAAACAGATCCGATAGAGAGAAGGGACGATTGTATCAGCATCAACGCATGAGATAATTATGATAACTAAGCTTGAAGCTTCCTGGAAATTAAATACATTTCTATGTAAATACTTGAGGAAATATAGTTCGAACTATAGTTTTTTTTCACTGGTCTTTTGCCCATTTCTCCTGCCCGGGTGAGATGGGGGAGGGGGCGATAATAGCACAGAACACCCATAAATCAACTCTAATCTCTAATGGTATTTTCCATGCACAGTATTATAGAAGGTCATAGAATGAATTTTTCACCCTCAACAGAATTTTGCTTTCTATAATACCCCGACTTAAGAAGATTGTATCCTGGGAATTTTTCCCAGGGAGTCAAAATGGGATGTCAAATTCATTATCCTGCACTCTGCTTGGAGCACTAATCCAGACTCCTTAGCTACAGAAACTTGCTTCACAGGTGCTTGCTGAAGTTACAGTATTTTTCTTTATATTTAAAGTTAATCCAGTTCAGTATCAATAGCAAATCCTCTTAAAACATGTACATAGGAGGCCAAGCTAGTATTTTGACATTCCTGGCTGGGAACGATGCCATTAACACCTTCAATTAATCTCCTTGCAAGGTCATTAGGCGGCCCAGATTCAAGACCATATGTTAAGATGTTATTAGTTTCCCTGCACCGGGAGTGTTTGGTCAGTTACAACTAGAAACAGATGCCCACCAATAGGATCAGAAGGGAATAGTTGCCTTAGTTAAGACACCTCACATCTCACCTGTCACCAGGATGGGGCAGAGAACTCCCTAACTAATTACTGAAGTAGGGATTCAAAATTTCAGGCCCTTTATGAAGTTTATTACTATCCGTTATAAACAACAGGAGAGAGAAAAGGGTGAAACCCCATAGGGAAAACTTATCTGGTTGAAAATTCACATCTTAGGAAATTATCTAATATATTTCCTGGAACATCAGAAAAAATAATGAACTAGGTATCAGGAGAACACAATTTGAATATTTATTGTACCACTACGGAGGCATGTGGCCTAGGAAAGCTTATCTAACCTCTCTGTTCTTCGTTTTTTCACCCCTAACTTGTAGGGTGCCAGGAGAGGGCATTATTAAACAAGATAGTACATGGGAAACACGTCTTGAAAATTAAAAATCACTCTTTAAATTCAAGGTGTGCTCAGTTTTTATAACTGACAAATTATAATTTCTGTGGAATAGCATACATTTGGGTATAATCCCCTTGCAACAGTTTGGGCTGCTGGTCAAATCCATTTAAATTAATCTCCTATGAGAATCATCATCTCTTGATTGTAAGCCATTTGTTTAAAAGAACCACCTTTGAGTTGTTTCCAAAGTGCAATAGACTTACAGTTCTCTGCGATGCTACTAAAGTGCATGGAATGGAAGAAAACCATTCCCAGGAGAGCATGCATACCCCAGAATCTCAATGAGATTTGTAGAGAGCTAGCCTTGTCATCTGCCAAAACTGAATCTTATTAAATGAGCCTACAGTATTCACTGAAAGGCTGTTAGAGGGCCAGTTCTCAAACTTGAGTGAATGTGCATCAGAGTCATCTCAAAAGATTGTAAAAGCACAAATGCCTGGACTCCACCACCAGTAGGTCTGGGATGGACCTGAGAATCTGAATTACTAACAAGTTCCCAGGTGAGGCTGATGCCGTGCTCAGGAAACCATGCTTTCAGATAGCACTGTCTCATAGTCCTCTTCTACTGGGTGAAAATTAAATTAAACAGATGTGGTTTTCAAGGGTGTTTCCAATCCCAGAGTTGTCCCGAGGGGAATTATCTTCTCCTCCTCCAGTGCACTTTTATCAATTGCATTTATTGGTATCCTGCACAGGAATTTATTTGATAGAACCTGCTCTGTCCCTGTATGTTCTTACCATACCTCTAATACTGCTTAGGGAGCAAAAGAGAAACCGATACACAACGATTAGTATTGTTCCATGAAGGAACCAAAAATAAGCATCCTGGGACTTCTTCATTTTAAATTAGCTGTGAATGAGGTTAGATCCATGAGGTAGATGGTATAGGCGGTGTTTACCAACGTGTTACTGAATATACTAAAATCCTATCTAAACCTGGCATTAGGTGCAGGAGTCAGAAATGCCCTTGCCCATCAAGGTGCCAGGCTGATGTACTGATCCGTTCCACCAGATGCCCTGAAGACAGATGGCACCTTCCAGGCAACAGAGAAATCAAGGACTATTTACAAGTTTTGCTGTAAAATGCGGGATGCAGTGTGTTTCCCTCTTGCTGTAAATCCTCACAAGATGCTACCTTGTTCTAAATTGTAGCCACAGTTCCCCAGCTGGAATATTTAAATGATTTCCAAGTAGCAATCTTACTGTACAGCACTGCCAGGCCAGGCAGCACTTTAAACAATTAAAAATGATCATAGATATCCATGGAAGACGATCAGATAGCTCTGCAGGTGCAAACCAGAAAACATCTCTGAGATACAGTATTAAATGAAAAGCACATGGTGCATATACATGTAGGTATACTAGGTTTACACTTTCTAGAAGGCTACTCTAGAAGGTATGACAGTGACTACCAGTGGGGAGAAAGACTGGAGGTAGAGGATAGAACAGAGAAGGGAAATTTCTGTTTCATTTCACTCATTTTCATAGACTTTGAATATTTTGCCACATGTGTATATTATTTTTGCTTGTGAATTCTTAAAATCTAAACTGCTCTCATCTACTATCATCAACAATTCATAATAGAAAAAATATTTTAAAACCAAAAAGTGGGAAGGGCATGGTCTTATAATAAAGGGTTGTCCAACCAATTAAGTTTTTTTCTTTTTTTCTTTTTTCTTTTTTTTTTTTTTTTTTTTGCGGTACGCTGGCCTCTCACTGTTGTGGCCTCTCCCATTGCGGAGCACAGGCTCCGGACGCACAGGCTCAGCGGCCATGGCTCACGGGCCTAGCCGCTCTGCGGCATGTGGGATCCTCCCGGACCGGGGCACGAACCCACGTCCCCTGCATCGGCAGGCAGACTCTCAACCACTGCGCCACCAGGGAATCCCCCAATTAAGTTTTAATTAGCTGAAACAAAACAGAAAACAAACATAAATGAGTAGGCATTTCCCCCCCAAAAAAGTTATCTTAGTGATTGTTTGCATCGTTCCAAATGTCCACTGCAAGAGAGCAGTGGTTTTGCAGCCTGTCTGGGTATCGATAAAAGTGACAGATGTGGATAAAGAGCGATGTCGGGATATGATTCCCATTTGCTGGCTTTCCCCTGGGAGAGGGAGGTGGTCCCTCGTCCCCACCGGAAGCAGTGCCCCACCAGGGGGCCTCCTGAGAGGGGCAGTTACTCTCCTGTCTGTTTTAGCAAGATTCTGCACCTGCCTTCACACGTAATTGCTGGGGTGGGATGTTGTGTATGTGTGTGTGTTTGTGTGTGTGTGTGTGTGTGTGTGCGCGCGCGCGCCCGCCTGCTCATTTCAGGCAAATCCTGCCTGGGAAAGGAGCATCAAAGGATGACAAGGGATATAGAGATGCAGAATCAGAGATAAAAGGGACCGAATTTTACTAGCAATCACGGCAAATATCTCACTTGCATAAGTGAAACCAATTACTGTATTATTGCCTCTTTTTGCACTGTGCACAGTAGGGATGTCACTGGGTAATGGTTTGCATGTAGAGTTAATCACTTTGATGCATTTCTGACTGATCCCAGCAAATTATGTTTTGGTTCCACTATATTAAACACAAGAGCTGGGGATTATCATTAATAAATCTAAGGCACAGCATGCATAAATCTTGAATAAATCAAATATCAATTACATAGGCAGTGTCTGCTGACATCCTCTTTCATCAAATAATATATTTGAGGTAGGTGTTATTCCAATTTGTGGAAGTCAAAGGGATCTTCGTTCAGGGAGCACAGACCCTAGACCCCAAAGAGGAAAGCAACTGAGCGTTGCTGGGAGGGCTCCTCGATGGAGCTCAGTTTCAATCTGTGAAGACTCTGTTTAGATGGCTACGCAGAGACCCAGAGGGAAAGCTGTCGCGCTGAGGAAAGCGCTTCCAGCTACGTGCCATTTTCATCTAAGTATCTTTTAAGTGACGGAGGGGAGAAGAGAGGAAAACTTCCCAAGTATCTGGCTCTCAGGTATAGAAACATTTGAGGGGATGTAGGTGACTATTATGGTCCCAGAAGGCAAAATCCCTTCCGACGTGAAGAAAGAAGGATGTTTTATGAATGTGAAGACCTCTGAAAATGAGAGGTTATGAGGACAGCGTCTAGGAGTCACTCAAGCAGAAACGAGGGTAGGGAGCCGGGGAGGAGGACTGATATTTACCTTTATAGAGTTGCAGGCACTGGGCAAGATTCCCAGTGAGCAATGTCATCTTTCCCAATCCCAGCAACTTCCCAGACAAGGGAGCTGTCAGTATTTCTTCTTATCATCTGAGGAAACTGAGGCATGTGAGGTCAAATAACCTGTCTAGGGCCACCAACTCTCACAAGGCACAGCAGGTTTCTAGTTTGAATCCGTCTGATCATGCTACACATGATTATGGGGTGGTCATGGTAGTGGGGGGTTGTATGTATAAAACAGGAAAAAAAATGTGTATGCACCTGGGACGGGGGCAGGAAAGGAGGCACTGAGTATGTCTATTTATTTTAAAAAGGCATCTGTGTGTTTAAGTCATCCATCAAGATAAAGGAGTGTCTCTACCCCATCCCGTCCTTTCCCTGTGGCCTTCCATCAGCAGGTTGGAATCGCTTCCCTCTGAGTGGTTTTCAGGACTCCTTTGGGGCCTCTTCACAGAACTTTTTAGGTTAAACTCATCCTCAGGGAGGGTGGAGCTTGGATTAGGAAATGTTCTCTAGGGCACTGGCTCATCATGACAGGGAGCAACGATTGCCTCATCTATCCTCTCCGGGCGAAGGAGTGAGACCGGCAAGGAAATTAGCTGAAGTCGTGCACCTGAAGCTGTCCTACGGCCTCTGCTAAGGGCGGAGTTGGTGCTTCAGAGGGGCGGGCGGAGTATTTCACAAACTGCTTGTCCCAACCTGAATGTGCTAGCCTATCAAACAACCCAGAGTCCTTTTACCATTTCTTTGATCGTGCTTGGCCTCAAAAGAAAGTACGGAAACCCAGAAGCAAGCTCCCAAAGCTGGGCCATCTGGGACCCCTTAGGTTTACATTTTCAAAGCAGAGGTAGGTGGGAGTCAAGGCCATCTCTTTTTGGTCCAAGGACCCCATGAGATGATTCAGAGGAAAGCACTTCAAGGAAACTGAGTAGAAACAGCTCTCAGATTTCATTAGGCCTCAGCTCCCCTGCATACCGAGCTGTACCACATCAGACCTGCAGGGCCCCTGACCACATATTTCTCCCTTTCTGCACTCTGCTTTCTGTATCAGAACCTGCACTGGGATATTGAGAACACTCGGTTGTCGACAGATAAGTAAAAACTGATGTGCTATCACCACTGAGATAAGCATATATTTTCAGAGTTGCAGACATACTTGTAATCATACAGTATATTACATATAGCTACAGAGACTGAGTTGTTTAACTTAAAATATTTTTAGCATTTCAAATCTAACTCTTGGGTTACTTTTCTTGGTATCCATAGGGATTGTGGGTTTCGTTTTGTTTTGTGTTTCTGTTGGATTTTCTAATTAACATCGTGGAGGATTTACAAGGGCATCTTCAGATAGTGCACCTGACTCAGATTAGATAAAAGGCATCATCTTGGTAAAGGGGGCTTTCAGGCTACAAAATTACTTTCCAACAATCATGCAATTCTGGCCAAAGCAGTATTAACAAATATCGATGAATAAAGAATAAGCTCAAGTGTACCTCCCTTTTGCTTCAATGCCCTCTCTCTCTCTCTCTCTCTCTCTCTCTCTCTCTCTCTCACACACACACACACACACACACACACACACACACATACACACAACCAAAACAGAGTAGCACATGGGCTGATGGGAGGAGGGGGAACCGGAAATCTTCCTCTCCAGGGGCCCACTCTCTATACAGTTTTCTCCACAGTGTTATTTCGCTGGGTTGGAAGCAGCACATCCCATGCCCTGGGCCAATAGGTAATCAAAGGAGAGTTACTGGGGCAGCTAAAGACTTTCCAGTTCAATTCAGAACCGGCTTCTCTGAGCTCAAAGGAAGAAAAACTGCATGCATTAGCTTTCCATCTTAAAACCGTGCCTTTGCACACCCATCCACTGGTGAGGAAAATAAGACAGGCCCTGGATGATGGGGTAGCCTGCACTGGCACACAGCAATCAGGAGCACTAGACAGGCAGCCGAAAAAGCAGCAGGAAATAATCATGTATTGTTCAAATAATGCATCAGTTTTAAAACTGAAAACAGAAGGGTTAGAAAACACAGGCATGTTTTGTGCTGTGTGTGCATGTGTATGTGTGTGTATAGCATGAGAAAGGTAGAAGGTTTCACATCTTTTGTGGTTGATTTTAGCTACAGCCACAAGTAATAATCCAATCAGAAAGACTACCTTTGGAGAAAATGGATTCTAAGGTCTCTGTGTAAGTATTTATCTTTATTTGCCATTTGTAATTGGTCCTCCTGAGAAGCTGACCCTTGGAATGGAAAACTGGAGGTGAATGGCTTTGAATGTAGACTCTGCTGGCATTAATGATGAGTTGCCATGATGGTGCCATGGGTGATGCTGTTGTTGATTGCAGTGTGTGTAAAAAACAGAAATGTAAATGACAGTTTATATTTTTTAAAAATCACAGTTTAGATTAAAAAAGAATACACTGATGTAAAAATATACTGAAAACCTAAAAAGATCATTGATATATGACTCATTCGTTCATCTGTTGCATTCAGCAAATATTATAAGAAGTGTTTTCTGACTGTTTACTTTTTTCCAGGCCAGAGGATATAGGTGATACAAGTTAGAAATATCATCATCCAAATAAATGTGTCACGGTTAAATAACCAGGAGGACACAAATCCTGCATATTTCTGTTATTAGATGATGGGCAGGGCAAGAGCCAATTGTATTTAGAAGGTATTTAGAAGTCTAGAGCCTCATGCTCAGCTTTCTGGTTCTGCAGTCAACCAACTGAACGTGATTTTTGAATAGGCCACTTAACCTCAGCTTTTAGCTATCTTAACTGTGGGGCTTGGACTATATGGTCCCAAAATGTCAATGATATGGAAATTTTTTTTTAATTTATTTTTTGGCTGTCTTGGGTCTTCGTTGCTGCATGCAGTCTTTCCCTAGTTGCGGCCAGCAGGAGCTACTCTTCATTGTGGTGCGTGGGCTTCTCATTGTGGTGGCTTCTCTTGTTGCAGAACATCGGCTCTAGGGTGTATGGGCTTCAGTAGTTGTGGCACACGGGCTCAGTAGTTGTGGCACACGGGCTCAGTAGTTGTGGTGCATGGGCTTCATTGCTCCGCAGCATGTGGGACCTTCCTGGACCAGGGCTGGAACCCATGTCCCCTGCATTGGCAGATGGATTCGTAACCACTGCGCCACCAGGGAAGTCCCTGGAAGTTCTTTCTTAAGAAGCCTACTGATTCTCATAAGACCCAGGAATATCAATTAGTTTGGGGAAAAAAAAGGATGAAGCCACCCCTAATCAAGGGGGCAAATTTGGGCACAATTTTGGTTGTTTATGTCTGTGCCTGGTTACAAAAATCTCCATGTCACCGTATATTGTTATGTCTCCGTGCAACCCTGAGTGTTTGTCTGCTTTGGAAAGGTCAGAGGATGGCCACCCTGAAAATTCCTTTGATCCTCTATCACCATATCCAATCAGCCTGCCTCGTCGCTGAGGAGTTGGGAGTGAAAAGAGTACAAACTCTGCTGATGTGTGGATGTGCGTATCATTTATCAAAGATTCCCGCATGCACATTTTGCAATAATCCCCTTAGCAATTTTATATCTCAGATATTACTGGCGCATTGCCAGTTATCCAGATAGCAAAAGTCACATTGTTCCAACACATAGTCATCACGAAACTGTACACACACACCATCCACATTTAAAATTTGTGTTTCCTTAGTGTTTTCCCCCTAGGCAGCACAGATTTCATTTCATCATCTTACCAGAACTTTAGCAAGCTTTCAACACAACGGGGTCATTTAGGAATAATTATATGAGCATGTGTGATGGGCCAAGAGCACTGGTGATACACACATGGTGTAAGAATAAGAAAGGTCACATTCCACTCGTTTGCTTTCCCTAGTACATGCTGGAGCTCAGTGGCCTTTTGCCTGTTTGAGCTGGAAGCAAATTGGATTCTTGGTTTTCTAAGAAATATTTATGCTACCCACCTTCCAGCCTCTCAAGAAATCAACCTGCAAGCTTCCTTGGTCTCAGCTTCCTTATGCAGAGATCACATATCTCACCAATCCTCCTTTCCCAGTTCTCCCAGCTCTTTCCTGGTAACCCCTGGATGGTTTATTTCCAGGGCTTAGTGGAGAACACTGACCTCTCTGACGTGCTCCCTGCACATCCTCTGGGAAGAAAACAGATTGAAAAAACAGAGTTGTGACTCTGGGGTCTTGGGTATTCTCAAATGTAGCTGATTTTCTTCTGGACCCTAAGGGAGCTGGATGATTTTCTAACCATTCAGATTAATATAAGAATGCTACAAATTTGGCAGAAGCCTTAGAGCACCATTTCATTTTATGAAGATGCCATTTGTGAAGAGGCAGAACCTAGATCAATGGCACCTCGGCCGAGCAAATTCAATGGTAAGTGCTATTCATATGTCCACTACATCGTTTGTTCTCCGAATTTTTTTTTTTTCTTTTTTTTGCGGTACGTGGGCCTCTCACTGTTGTGGCCTCTCCCATTGTGGAGCACAGGCTCTGGATGCGCAGGCTCAGCGGCCATGGCTCACAGGCCCAGCCGCTCCACGGCATGTGGGACCCTCCCAGACCGGGGCACAAACCCGTGTCCCCTGCATTGGCAGGCCGACTCTCTACCACTGCGCCACCAGGGAAGCCCCGAATATTTTTATTCGTTGAAGTTTTCCTGTACCAGAAGCATATGGACTGGATTCTCCAGTCCTGTAGGCTTTCTTGGGGCATGTCCTTGTGGCTGTGACAGAGTAGTTTGACCAACCAGTGTGACTCTGGGCCTTCATTACAAAAAATGGTCACCATTTAGTTGACATCTTTCACTCTGATGATCAAGAATGATGAGCTATATACAAAAACAGTGTTTCCACCTACCTTATTTATTCCAGGCAGTGTTTCCTGAAGCCCAAGCCAAAGGCCCTCTGCATCAAAATCAGATGTGGGGACACACGTTAAAACATTCAAGAAGTTCATTCAAGAAATCAAATTTTTGTTAGACTAAGATTTGAGAACAAGATATGGTCTTTATGTATTTCATGGACTAAAAGAAATTCATCTAAACCGTTCGTAGGTGGCATTTGTTTCAGGTTCCTTCCCCAGTCTGTTTATTCATTCATGAAAAAATTGTCAACTCCCTACCATTTGCTCGGGCAGTAGAGACAGGACAGAGTCAAAATGTTGAGTTTCTAGCTGATTCACTTTGTTACAAAGCAGAAACTAACACACCATTGTAAAGCAATTATACTCCAGTAAAGAAAAAAACAATTTAAAAAAAAAGAAAAAAATGTTGAGTTTATAGCTGATTCACTATGTTATAAAGCAGAAACTAAGACACCATTGTAAAGCAATTATACTCCAGTAAAGAAAAAAACAATTAAAAAAAAAGAAAAAATGTTGAGTTTCTAGCTGATTCACTATGTTATAAAGCAGAAACTAACCCACCATTGTAAAGCAATTATACTCCAGTAAAGAAAAAAACAATTAAAAAAAAAAAGAAAAAATGTTGAGTTTGTCTGCCAGTAGTCCCAACACTCAGAGGCTGTGTGTCTCTCTTACGTAATCTTTAGAGTGCTATTTAACCATTCTAGGTCTTGGTTTTGTTGTTTGTAAAATGAGTGGACTAATAGACGTTGCCTCATAGGATTGTTATAAAGGTTAATAAGTGAAAGTACGTGAACAGCTTAGAACAATGGCTGGCACGTAGTTAGTGCTGTGTGAGTGTTAGCTTTCATCATCATCATCCGTACTACTGTGATTCCACGTTTGGGGAACATACAAATAAATAGGCCAGGACCTCTTTCCTCCCAAAGTGCACGGTCCGGGTAGAGAAAGCATGCAGGTAAACAACGCAAGGGGAAGAAAGAGTGGCTGTAATGGGAAAAGGTGCCATCAGCTCTGACTGGGAGAGTCTGGAGAGGGGAGGAGGGAAGTAGGATTTTAAGCTGCGTTTAGGCAACTCAGGGGGCATCTTGCAGGTAGAGAACGGATCAAGTGGTTCCAGGCTGAAGGATGCGCCCTCTCTGGTTTGCAGTCCTGACGCCGTCTTTCCTAACGCTGGCGTCACTCCCTTCCGTTCAGCTGAAGCCTGCTCTCATTCCTCTGCCCTGGCTCTTGGCTGCATGCTATGGACTCTTCTAGTCAACCTGACTGTCCTAGAGAGCTCTCCTGGGGGCATCCTGGGGCACTGCAGAGCTTAGAGAGCAGAGCCACATTCCCAGCAAGGGACATTTGGCCAAGAGAGCAGGAGAGGCAGCAGTGTTTTTCCAAGAAAGTGGTGAAGCTGATTGCATTAGAGGGCGGGTAAGCTTCCTCCATGAAAGCGAATGGGAAAAAGAAAACAAAGCATTTTTTTGCTCTTATGTCTACACACCCAGTCTGCCACCCCTGAGCAAAGTGGTGTATCCTGGTCCTGCTGCCAGCTCTCCTAACAAATATTCAGATCTCTTTGAAAATAATACCAAACGGTCAGTTTCCCTTGTCACCTGTGGTTCATGCCATTTTAGCATGGTGTGTATTGCCTGTTCATAACATCTCTGTGTCTATTACCCTTTTTATCATGTCCTCCTTTGGAAAGCAAAAGCCAAGACTTGTCGCTGCTTTTACTTACTTGAAGAGGCTGTTTGGAAATTGCTGGGTTTTTTATATGCCAAATTTTACCTCCAGCCTGACTCATCTAGGTGAGGGTGGAAAATGAAATGTTTGGACCAGAAGAGAGGTAGAAGCAAGGGGATGGGTGACGACAACAAGAACATCCTTGGCTTCCAGGGCAATTCCACAAAAACCCACACTAGAGCCAAGAGGCACCACGTTCTCTGACCTCCTCATCCATACTGTCAGCTCTTGTGTGTTTCCAGTGTCCTAAATAAAAAAGGACGGGGGTGTTGAGCAGCAGCAGGTTATTTCCCGTTCAATCCATGTCCACACGAGGCTTCCCTCACTGGCTTCTTTCTGGTAGAGTCTTTCTATACATTTTGGGTTCAGTTTAGCCCAGATGAAACAAGTGGCTGGATGAAAAAGGATCTGGAAGTGAGATGCATGTGGAAGAGGGGTGTGATTTCTAATAAAAATGGACAAAACTGCAGCTGTAGTCTAGTCCCCACCCTACATGAAATGGCAGTCTAAGGCTTGTCTGGGTTTTGTTTTTAAGCCATTGGAATCCAGGTTATTGAATCACTTTTGAGAACAGATTCAAATTCAGTCTCATCAGCCCAGAGCTGATTCCTTCTGGCACGTTCTCCTGGCAAAGCGGTTGAGTTTTGTTGAAGATCTTTAAAAACCTAGAGACTAAAAAAAAAATCACTGGAGTCACTTTTAGCAAACCTTCTACTTCCTATCATTTACAATAATGGTCTCAAAATATTATTGTTTGTTAAATATTTGTTGGATTCACTTCTCACTTCTCCCCTAAGGGTTAGTTTTGTGTTTGGTGGATATTCTCCACTCTCTCTTTGTCATCCAAGATGTTATGTAGATGAGAGACTCACCATTAACGTTGCTCTCAAGCAAGTTCCAAACTAAAACATTAAAAATATGATGAGTTTGGGCAAAAAGCCCATCTACACCTATCTGAATACCATATCTGGGCATATGAGACACCTGATTTTCAGCCCAAGGAAACACCATCTGAGAAGCATACAGTATCACAATCTGGCTATATTTTATGCTCCCTTTCCATCAGGCTGGGATAAATTGTGTGTGTCAAGTTTGGCAAGCGTGGGTGAGCTAAATGGAGCTGTTAGCTGTCTTTTCAACATATTTATCTGTTTCATTGCCTGCTCTAGATGTCTTTGTGATCATTATATAGGGATCACAGATAAAAGACCATTTGAAATCTTACTTCAATTAAAACTTAATCCTCAGATGTCAATAATAGCGTTTTATGTAGGTTACAATGAAAGCAGTGTCTTTCGTGCATAACATTAAAAAAAAACAGCAACAAAAAAGCAAGAATAAGAAATGGCCTGAACATTTCCAAAACAAGATACTTGACACTGTGCCATGAACCTTTGTCACCATGATAAAATGAGGATTATATTTCAATATCCTCTGCAAATCGACATGTTAAGATTTATAAGAAAAAAATCACATAAAATTTATCATCTTCCCACTTTAAATTCACTCACTATTATTGTTTTTTATTTTACATGAGAGAATTGACTGCAAAAGATGCTTTTATTTTATACAATTAAGAATACAATCCAATATCATAAGGGGTTAAGGCTTCTCATTCATATTGTGCACAAAGACATCCAAAAGATTCCAGAAAATATAAAATAACAGAATGTATTTTTTGGTGGAGGGACTGTTGAATAGGGAGAGAGTGGAGTGAAAAAATATTTTTAGCAGACGGAGGAAAACTGTCCATCACAGTGTATTGGGTAAACCATTTCTCCAAAATAAATGTTTTGTGAAGGTGATGGTGATGTTGATGAAATTTCTTCTCCTTCTGCCTGTTTTATAGCATCAATGGGATTGAAGAAGTTCTCTATAGATTATTCATCAATATAATATGTTGGCTATTTTTGGCATCCATTTTCCCTTTTTTTAAATTAATAGTGCCCCAGTTTTGGTCTGGATTTCTATTCCTTCTATACAAGCTGACCCCATCTCCAGTCCAAGAAGTTACACATGATTAGCTTCTGTCAGTCAATATATCCAATCCCAGAGGTCCCAGCAACTGGGTCAAGATGGGCATGTGATGCAGTTTTCCCAGAGAAATGTCAGAGTTATTGCTGTAGGCAAGAACTTCCCCAGCCTTCCATGGACACTATCTAAAGAGAACCTCTTTTCCTCTCGGTAGTGCACTATGTTTTTATAAAGTTAAAAATTATTGCAACACCTTCCAGTCATGAAGAATGAAATCTCTAAAGGGAGAAGGGTAGAAGGAGTGAATTGTAGGAAAATATGAGTGGAGTCATTATCTTGAATCACATTTTGCCTTTGAAGCAATTAGGAACCAGTTACATGAACCTTTATCCTTTAAGTCAACTAAGTCAACATGAGCTGTCTTCTGTTATTTGTAACCACATTCTAACTTGTAATACATAACACTTATTGTGTGCTTACTATGAGGAAATCACTCTATCCAGAGCTTCAGATATATTATTTTATTTCATCTTCACAACAATCCTTTGAGTGCCCTTAAAGGGCACTGTTATCACCTCTCCCCCATTCTAAAGAGGCAAAATCGAGTCACAAATTAAGTAACTTGCAAGAAATTTTGAACAGATGGTAAGAGTTGAAACCAGATTCAAGCCTCAACAGTCTGAATCCAGAACCTGTGCCCTTAACCAGTATGACACAATATCTCACCCATCTCCTAATATCAGGCAAGACAATAGCAAAACATCCTAGACATATCAGTCCTAAAGGTTCCTGTGGAGGGCATATTATATTGATAATCAGCAATATCATCTCCTTGGTATTGCAAACCCTCCTTTTGTATGGCTAATTGATCCACTCAACATTTATTGAACAAACATATATATATTGCCTGCCAGCTATGTGCCAGGCACTGTTCTAAGCACCAAAGGTATAATCCCTACTCTCATGGAACTTACATCTAATGGTATGAACAGATAATAAACAAATATCAAACTTAGTGTCAGGTAGTTGTAAATGTCATCAAGAAAATTAAAGCAGGGTAAAGAAACTTCCAAGAGAAGGCTGTAAAAATGATGATTACTACAGGAACATGTAATGTAAATTCATCAGTATAATTAAGTTAAATTTTCCAAGGACAAAGATGAGAGGTGGGCAGGTGGAGAATCAGTAACATCACATCACTTGTTATATTTTTCTATCTCTGTCACACCCAGTGTGGATATATCAGGAAAACTGGAATTTTCAGAATGACCTAAGGGAAATTTTAAAAGAGTACAATTCATCAAGGATGTAAGAAGCATCCAGATGATCATGGCAAGAGTCCCTCAAATAATCAGTTACCTTCTCTGCAGGATGGGTTAGGGGTCCAGACACCAGATCAATAACCTGAGCCAAAGGTCAGCAGATGACCCTGTCAGGAACTGTCACACAAACAGGAGATACCTGGGGACAGGAATGGGGGGTGTGTAGCCAAGTATGAATTGTTCAGGGAAAGTCATAGAAGCAAGGCAACAGCCAACACTAAATGCAGTATGATTCTGAGCAAGACAATATATGGACTTTGGATTCTTTTTATACTACCAGGATCAGGAACTAGTGTCTGAACTTACAGGAAGCTATTGCCATCAATTGGAGTTTAAGAGAAATACCTCTGGAAAAGGTTTTGATTTTGTTTAGATATGAATGATGGGTTGAAAGACATGCTCTACACTGGTTTATATAAAACAACAATATTATCAAACAACAATTAATAAGAGTCAATGAATAAACAGTTAGCAAATAGCTTACCAATCAGTAGAACTTACTATATCTTTGAATCGTATTCTAATTGAATACACTTTAAAAGAGATTAATAATTGTAGTTGCTAATAGGTTAGTAAGACTATTAAAAATGAAGCATCATCAGTTCTATTCCAATGAAACATATATTCTATATACTTGACTGTTCAGACCACAAAGACATAAATAAGGCACCAAAGCAGCTTCTCCCAGTTGCACAGTGCCCAAAGGGACATTGAAATTCTGTCAAAATTGGCAAAATTGGCACTCCTAGGAAGTCTGAGTGATCCCAAGGATTTCTTTTATACCAAGGAGGAATGAGGTTCCGTTGTTACCCCAATCTTTATGTCTTTTTCTTAATCAAAAATTGGCTTGAACTGCAATAAAGCATGTTGAACCATCCACTTAAATTGGGTGCCTCACCCATCATAAAAGTTAACCATTTTATGCCCCAGGTTATTGACACTGACCTACATAAGTCACGTACCTGAATAATAGGTTCCAGCTCTAATCTGCCACTGTGTATTCAGAATGGCCTTGCTTACCAAGTCAGTTTGTGGTTTCCTTTCTTTATTTCTTTTCATTCCCCAGTTAACCTGAGAGCTGACCTCTGGATCAGTAATGGGCCCCCAGCTTTGACGCAACCAGACCAAAAGGCAGAGAGAAGGAGGCAGAGATCTCTGGGGTATGTGGAGTGGAATCGTGGTGAGTCAGGGAACGGTGCTCTGAGGAGGTGGAGTTGAGGACCACAGACCTCCGGGCTCTCCCAGCCCATGGGGAGTGGGGAGGGGAGTGTAGCCAGCAGCAGAGTTGGCTCTGAGAGCAAGTCACACACACACACACACACACACACACACACACACACACACACACACACACACACACCTCTCTTTCTTTTCTTTTCTGTGTGTGTATGTGTGTTGTCACTTTTCCAGAGACTGGAGAGGTTTTCGTAGAAGGTACAGATGCCTTGGTAGAAGGTACACGTAGCCGGCTTTGGCTTGGTACTCCACACCTGTCTCACCTTAACTATCACGAATGCCTAAAGGCTCTTTTGTATGTACTGACTGTCCAACTGCAGGGAGGTCACCGGCCCTGCAACTTGGCTAGGCTGGGGTATAAGGAGTATCACCCTCCAAGGCCATTTTCATACAAGAGGTACATTCTAGGCCAGGCAAGGTGGGAGAGCCCACTGATCCTCAGGGATAAGGTAACTTTTTTTTTGGTAATTACTGTGTAAACGGGCTTCATCCCCTTGTGGCCAACTGAATAACCTGACATGCCATGGTTTTCTTCCCAAAGCAAATGAAGCAGCTTCAGTCATTTCTTCCTACTCTATAAAATATGTGCCCAGTCCCACATTTTGCATTGGAATCAGGTCTTCCTGCAAAATGGTGCCAGTGTTCTTTCCTCTGGCGTTACCATGAGTTTTTATAAGAATGGTCAAAGGAGATATTACAAATGAAGGCATTATCCAAGCTACAGTTACATTTCCCCACTGTCAAAGATACTGGCGTAGTAACACATAAATCAGAATAAGCAAACAGAGCTGTGTCTTCTCCACGCTTGCCATTGGCTAGCGGGACTCAAGCTATGCCCAGAATGTTTCCAATAGGTTGCCCCCGGCTTGTATATGCCTGGAGCATCTTTGCTCACTTAGCCCTCTGCTCGCTTTCCCCAGCACCCGTAGAGCCTCCTCTTGACCTGGTGACATTTCTGAGTCTTCTTTGCTTACTACAGCCGCACCTTTTGAGCCAACTCCTGAGGCATGCATCTCTCTCTCCCCTGACCTTACCAGCAATGAGTACGTTTTAAAGTGCATGTACCTGACACATATTTACAAATCTATCCAGCAGGGAGACCAAAGGGCCATTTGATCCAGACCTCGCTTTCACTTGGGACATCAAATCTTTACTTTTGACATTATCTTCAAATGACTCTGTACTGTCATTTGTCCATATAGTGTCACCGAGATACATAGACAGGATTGAAAAACATTATACAAACTGAAACCAGATTCCTGTTACTGGGCCACACTGCCTTTAGGGTACCACATATTAATACATATCTTGTTAATAAATCCTATAATTATCTTCTGAATTATATTACATTTTTGGTAAAAGTGTTAATTTTTTAAATGTAAACATTTAAAAACTTGCTACCGTTCTTTGTAACCCTGTTTTGACATACCTTCATTACCTATGAAACCTCAAAGAAATAAGAAAAAGAAAGAAAGGGAAAGAAATGGCCCCATCTTCTCTGACACTGAAAGGTAGCCGCCTTGTGGTTAAGGCTCCAGGCCCCTCAGGCTGTGACTAGGACTTTTGAGGAGTCCTGTGCTTTGTTTGTGAAGGAGACAGCCTGCCTGCCACCATGGCCACAAAGATTCTCCTGAGTAAGTAAGAGGCCCCCTGGGAGGCATGAGATCTGGTTCTGTTTTTCCTTTCTGTTTTGCTCCATTCCTGTGCCTCCATTCAGAACTCATGGAAAGCAGACAGCTAAACATTTTAAATAAGTCACTTGAAGAATTATGTGATGTTGAGCCATCCTACTTTAAAAAATAATAATAATAAATAAAATATATATATATATATATATATTTCTGTGGATTCTAAAAGCAAGCAGTGGACTATAATATAGGGAGTTAGGCACTAAATTTCTATTAATTCATAAAAACTAAAAGAGAATCCATTAAGAGTAGTGGGGTATTGGTGCAAAAGGAGATGTAAATTATCCATGATCATGCTTGAAATGCAAAACCTGATCTTGTTTGGCATCGGGCCAGCTACCATTACAGTAATTATTTTTAATCATCAGCACTTGGTGGCATGAATACTCATATCTGTTGATTTACTGAGAAAAGCACTTTATATTGTAAATAAAAAGGATGGAAAATATACATTTGGATTTTAGAACAAATAATAATGATTATTCTTGCTTTTTGAGGGTCTTCCCTTTTACAAAGCCATTTTTTAAAAATGCCTGTTGCCACGTGGCTCAGCCATGGGCCTGGTATAAGTGTCAGTTGGGACAGGTGTGGGCTTATTTATATGTCCTATTTTCCAATGGGATAGTTGGTTCTATTCTTACATGAGGATTGGGGAAGAGAGGATTTCTGTTGATACCTTTAATGGTAACCAAAGGAGATGTAGAAAATGGCTATTAAAATGTACCTTAAGAATTGCCATAAGTGCCCTCAGAAACCTTGGGACAAATGATTACTTTTCTTCTACTTCAGTTTGCCAGCTTTTGCTGGGATTTGAAAGGTGAATCATGCTCACCAGGGAAATGGGGGCCAGAGGAGGCATTCCAGGCAGGGCAGAGACGCTTGCAAAGGAGTCTGGGAGACGGCGCTGTGTGGAGAAGAGAGGGGAGTGTCGGAGGGGAAGAGATGAGGCTTCAAAGGGGGCAGGCTGAAGAGCACAGGTGCCCTTTCGCCCTGTTCCAGGGAGTGGATGTCTTCTCCTAAATCCATGGTTTTCAAACATAATTGTATTTGAAAAATCATCTTGGCTTGGTTAAAATGCAAATTTCTAGGTCTTACCAGCTCTCCATCCTCCAAAGACTCAAGATCCCCTGGTCCCAGGGCAGGGCCCAGGAACCTGCATTTACCCAGCACCGTCTTACACCACCTCCCACCACCCTGCACTGATTTTGAGGCAGGCGGTCTCCCTTTGAGCAGCCTTGAAGGATTTTGAACAGAGCAATGATCACTTCATTGGCAGTCTGGAAAACGGACTGCCCGGGGAAGACCACAGGCAGTGAGAGCAGTTATTGTAATAACTGCATTCTTGCCGTGGTGCTGGGGGTGGGACTGAGGGAGCAAAGCTGAGAGACACTGGGTAGGGACACTTGAGAGGATGTGAGAGCTGATCACTTATGGGGTCCGTGGAGAAGCGCCCCTAGTACTTCTGGCCCAGGTGACTGGGGAGGTGATGGGAGGGGTGCTATCATTAAGAGGAGGGCTCTTTTTTTCTTTTGTTTTCTGGGGGTGAGTGGGATTGGGAAGGAAATCTTAGGGGAGTGAGTGTACTTGTTGGACAAATATCACTTATTTAATCTGTGGGACAACTTGATGGGAGGCATGGGGTAGATCTGAAGGTCTCTCCAAGGGTGAGAAAGCGGCCACCTGGGGGAAATGTGTACAGAGGATGGGGAGGGACATTGTTTCTCATACAGTGAGAGGAGACTGCAAAAACCCCACTGTCTCCTCTTGCCTCAGGAAAACCACTGCCCCTCAGTTTTTTTCTATCAACTTCACATTTGTGAGCCCCCAAATGAAGCCTAATATTAGCAATTTGCAGCACCAAGGAAAAGAAAACCTGTTCATTTTTATAGGAATATAATCTAATAAAGAATCATGCCGGGGCTTCCCTGGTGGCACAGTGGTTGGGAGTCCGCCTGCCGATGCAGGGGACACAGGTTCGTGCCCCGGTCCGGGAAGATCCCACATGCCGCGGAGCAGCTGGGCCCGTGAGCCATGGCCACTGAGCCTGCGCGTCCGGAGCCTGTGCTCCGCAACAGGAGAGGCCACAGCAGTGAGAGGCCTGCGTACCGCAAAAAAAAAAAGAACCATGCCATTAATTTCTTAACCCCTAAAAGTGCCTGGAAATCCCCCTCAAAATCTCCCTATAACTCGACACAAAAACGTTTTCTCCAACTTATTCACTTTTTCGTAACTACCCATATTTAAGATAAATGACTCTGAATTTTTGTTTTTGTTTTGTTTTAATAGAGGTATAATTGACATTCAATACTATTTTTAGTTTCCGGTGTGTAACATAGTGATTCAATGTGTGTACACATTGTGACGTTGTCACTACAATAAGGTTAGTTACCATGTGTCACCTTACAAAGGTAATACGATGTTATTGACTATATTCCCCATGCTGTTCATCGTATCCCTGTGACTTACTTACAACTGGAAGTTAGTACTTCTTAATCCCCTTCATCCATTTTGCCTAACCCCCCCTTCCCTCTGGTAACCACCAATCTGTTCTCTGTATCTATGATTTTTGTTTGTTTTAATGTGTTTAATTACTGGGTTTTTTTCTGTAATCTTTTTGGGCTTTGTTTCTTCTTTTGTGTTGTCATTTTATGTTAAGAATTTCTAGAGCTTTCAGTTGTATTTTTCTTTGACCATTACAACAGCATTATTACAAACTTTTTTTTTTCATTTAATTAGGCACAATTGTAGGGGCTAGCCTGGAAACCTATCACATGTAGTAAATTCTATGGGGAAACATGTTCCAAAAATATGTTTGGGGAACACAAATAAATTGTACCTGGTATCTGCCAGTATTTGGGAGTATCATCACAGACTATTTTTTAAAATAATGTAATGCTATTGTCCACACACTAACAGGGTTTGTGGGGGTTTTTAAAAACAAAATATTCTTTTTGAGGGAAAACAGCTTGATTTCATAGGAATATAATGCCTCATTAGGAAAACATATTTGGACAGAAGTGGCTGAGAAATGCAAGCATATGGTTTAACCAGAGGATGTTAAGATTGGAAAGAAAACTCTACCTGATTTTCCCATATGTGAAAACAGCATGGCCAAAGTCTGGGAAACAGACCCCAAGGACCAAAGGGGGCCCGTATTCTTATGGCTCCCACTAAATCCTTATGATGCTGCAGTCAAATCATTCTATTAAAACTACTGGATTCTTACTCTTTAATCCCCGGCAGAGATCCTGGGCCTGTGTTGAAGAAGAAAGGAGACTTACTTATGCCTAGCAGAAACATCAAGCTCACTTTTTATCCTTTCATTTTCAAGTTCTCGGGCAAGAAAGCAGAACACTAATGTGAATGTTCAGAAGCGAGGCTTGGGGTTGGGGGTGGGAGATGGGATTGAGCAGGGATGGATTTTACGCAGTAAGACTTGGCCTTCCAGAAATCACTTTTGCCATAATTTAGCCAGCCTCCTTCTGTGAGCTACATTACCATTATTTGCCTCGAAACCAAGATTTTCCGTGCTGTCTTTGGACTCACACACACTATCTGGCCCAACTATTTTGCAAGTGGGGCTCCCCATTCTGATTGAAAAATAAATCTAATGCCAAATGTGGATTTCAAATGTAATCCTGTATATTAATTTTATTCACACTCTCTAGATGGCAAAAACCCAAGTCACTCCCTCTATTTAATTGACCATGACCTGAACTGGGTAATGGCTGTGTCTTTGAAGAGGATGGTGCTGGAAACCGTTAGCCACTGCTAGCTCCTTGCCTTTCAGGTTACAGGGGCAGGGAATGGCCTGAATATACCCGTTTTATTCTAAGACAGCTATAGAGATAAACACAAGCCTTCTGGCCTGGAAGCTGTTCAGAACAGGGCTGTCATAAGTGGAGAGAGGCATCAATGTTTTGTTTTATTCTAAAATGATATAACTTTTATTTGAAATATATTTTATTTACTTATTTTGGGGACACTCTCAAATTTTATGAGAGATCTTTTCTTCCTCTAATATGTTCTTGACAAGTTGCTGGTAATTTTAGGCAGTTAAGCACCATACTTCTCTTATGGTCAACTAGGAATTACATTGCTTTACCAAAGAATCTGAACAAAAAATCTCCCTTCCTTTTCCATCTTACTCGTTTCTTTTCTTCTCCCCTTCTCTTCCCTTGTGTCTTCTCTTGCTTTCTGTGAGTGTGTGTATGTGTGTGTATTGTGGGGGGTGTGTGTGTGTGTGTGTAGAAAAACAAAAACCAATCTGCCAGAAGTTTTCAGCTTATTGAGGTTAATTTGTATACAGTAAAATGCATTCTTTCTTCATATACAGGTTATTGCATTTTGAGAAGCATATACAATCATGTAACAATGGAGATACAGAGTATTTAAATTGCCCCCAAATTTTCCTCATGCTCCTTTGTAGTCATTCCCCTCTCCCCAGCCCCAGCCCCAACTAATCCGTTTTGCAGTTCCATAGTTTTGCCTTTTTGCAACATCGTGTAGGCGGAATCATACACTATCCAACCCTTTGAGTCTGACTTCTTTCACTCAGCATAATGCTTTCGAGACTCATCCATGTTGCTTCACATACCAATTCCTTTAAATCCATGCGTACAATTCTATTGTATGGATATACATACACTGATGTATTTGTATCACTCACTTATCCATTTGTGAACATGTGGTTTGTTTCCAGTTTGGGGAACTTATGAATAAAACTTCTATAAACATTTACATTCAAATATTGGTGTGCATCTCTTTTTTGAAAAACATTTGATGTATTAGCCTATGAAGGTGTAGGAAAGCAAAGGAATATTGAAAGAGAAAAATCTAATGTGTGCTTAGACACATTAGATTAGCCTGTGTTGGAGACAGGCTGAGACTGGAAGGGGGAAGAAAGAGAGAATTTGTGCATGACTGTGGGAAAGTGTGTCTATTTCTACAGCCGTTAATGCGTTGTATCCACATCTCCCCACACTGTGAGCATAAATGAAAAGTTATAAATGATTTACTCATGAAGGATTTGGGTAAAGTCGTTTTTAATTTTTTTCTTCCAGTTTTATTGAGATATAATTGTCATACAGCAATATCTAAGTTTAAGGTGTACAGCATAATGAAATGATTATCACAGTAAATTTAGTGAACATCTGTCATCTCATATAGATACAAAACTAAAGAATAGAAAAAAAATTTTTCCTTGTGATGGGAACTCTTAGGTTTTACTCTCTTAACAGTTTTCATATACAACATACAACAGGGTTAATTATATTTATCATGTTGTACATTACATCCATAGTTCTTACTTATGACTGGAAGTTTGTACCTTTTGACTGCCTTCATCCAATTCCCCCTTCCCCAACCCTTCGCCCCTGGTAACCACAAATCTGATCTCTTTTTCTGAGCGTAGTTTTAATTTGGGGAGAAAAGTTTTCTCAAAATGGGATTTATGATTCAAGAAGCTTATACTTTTTTTATTTTTATATAAATATAATATATATATATATTATATTAAATATATATAATATATTATATTTTTTTAAGTCTTTTGACATGTACTAAGGAAGTTTTGGCAATTTATATCACCCCCAGTAGTATGGATATTAATGGATGTTAATTTATCATTTAATGTTAATTTTGTCAGGTAGGTGGGTGAAAATTGCATCTTGCTATTGTTATCATTTGCATTTCTTTAATGACTAGGGAAATTAAACTTTTTCTTATGCTGTGAGGCATCTGTGTTTCTTTTCTTGTATATTTGTATGTGTATATATATTAATTGCCTGTTCCTATTATCCATTTTTGAGAAACTTAGCCATTTAAAGACGTTAACCTTAATACTATTTTCTAACAAAGAAATTTTAAATGTTTATGTAGTTAAACATATTAGTCTTTTCCTGTGCAATTTCTATCTTTGATGTCATTATGGAAGGTACTTTCCCGCAGAAGCTTATATGGATATTTTTTTTATAATATCTTAATGACATCATATGTATATATAATTTATAGCATATGTGATATAATATATTGGGTTGGCCAAAAAGTTCATTTGGGTTTTTCCATAACATCTTAAATACTTTTAAAAAATGACTTTTGGTGTAGGTAGAAAGTTCATTTCAATTTTCCCACTGCTTTTACAGTGTATCAAAGTTGTTTACTGAATAATTAATCCTTGTCTTAGTGATTTGGAATATCTTGGTTCTCACATTAAAAGCTTTTATAAGTACTTAGATCCATTTCTGGATTTTCCATTTGGTTCAATAGTTTCTTTGGCTATTCTTGCATTACCATACTGTTTTAATTATTATAGCTTAAAATTGTTGTTAATAGTGTTTCTCCTATTCTCATTTATTCATTCAGGTGAACTTTAAAATCACCTTTCTCAAATTTTGTAAAACTCCCCTGAGTACTTTGAAAAGAATTGCCTTGCATTTATAGTTATAGGTATAATTCACTTTTAATAAGGTTGAGGTTTCTCATTAAAGAATTTGGTAATTTGAAGATTTATTGAAGTTTTCTTTATAAAGCAAATTTTTTTATATATAAAGTTTTCTTTATAATTTCACTATGATTTTTAAGGTCATTCATATATTTCTTATTTAGTTTATTCATAATTTAAAATTTTTGTTTGCTATTTTGTTTGCTATTTTCCATTATATCTTTTAAAACTAGTTGTTATTGGTGTGTAAGAAAGCTATGATTTTAGTATACATATTTTTGAAAATGGCCAACCTATTTAACTTTTTTACTCATCTTTAGAGGTTTGTCTCCTGAGTTTTCCTGGTAGAATAGAATCTGAAAAGAGTGATCATTTTGCTTCTTCCTTTCCATCCCTACTTCATCACAGTTGTTCTGAAATACGTTTACCTCACATAGACTCAAGGGCTTCCTAATGCTTCTCCCCACTCCTGTTACTCCTCACTCCAATCTATCCTACATACTGCAGACGTATTTAATCACCTCTCTATTCAAAAATATCCAGAATGTTCCCTTTTTCATTTATTAGTTTATTTGGAAAATCCTTATGCAACACCCAACTTGTGCCAGGCAATACCAGTAGTGAATAAACCCGATATGACCTCTGCTCTATGAGCTTTCCATCTACATGGAAGAGTGACAAATGTTAAACATACCATCCAACAAACAAACACACTATTATAAATAGTAGTGCTTTAATGGAAAAGAGCAAGCATTATGAACAGAAAACTCTAGGTCAGAGAAGCCCCTCAGAGGATGTGACTTTAGGACTGTGACAGGCAGGATGAATAGGACTTGGTCAGAGGAAGAGTAGGGGAGTCTTCCTGGAAGATGGAAAGCAGGTGCAAAACCCCAAGGCAGAACAGAGTGGTGCTTTTGAGGAACTGGAGAAAGGTCAGTGTTCCCAGAGTGTAGTGAATCGAGAGGGAGGTGGTAAGAGGCTGGACAGCTGAATCAAAGATTTTGAGCTTTAGGGACTTTCCTGGTGGCACAGTGGTTAAGAATCCGCCTGCCAATGCAAGGGACATGAATTGGAGCCCTGGTCTGGGAAGATCCCACATGCCGCGGAGCAACTAAGCCCGTGTGCCACAACTACTGAAGCCCGCGCACCTAGAGCCTGTGCTCCACAGCAAGAGAAGCCACCACAATGAGAAGCATAGCCCTCGCTCTCCGCAACTAGAGAAAGCCTGTGTGCAGCAGTGAAGATACAACGCAGCCAAAAATTAATTAATTAATTAATTTAAAAAGATTTTGTGCTTTATTCTAAGTGCAGCCATGGAAGGTTTTAAGGGTGGAAACAGCATGGTGTGATTTGCATTTCAGAAGAGTCTCCCTGCTTCTGAGATAACCCATCATTTAATCAGTCATAGACCTGTATTTACAACTTATGCCCAAGGTTAGTGGTCCTCCAGCAAATGTTCTGTGTATCAACAAGGGATTAGTCCTTGTTTATTAAAGACTTAGTGACTTGTAATAAGCTTCAGGAATTCACTGAACATTCATTGAGCACCTAAGCTTTGTCAAGCATTATGATCGCTACTAGGGATATAAATATATAAGATAGGATCCCTCAGGGAGTTTGCACCTGAAGTAGAGAGAGAGAGAGAACTATATATAATTAGAAATAAATGTAATTTGAGATGTACTCTAACAAGTTATACAGAATACACTACAGAATCAGAAGAAGGGGACCCTAACTCTGGTGGGCCAGGCTGCAGGGCAGAGGAGAGATCAGGGGTGGAACAGTGCTACAAAGGAAATGATGCTGAAGTTGAATTTTGACAGTTAAGTTTCTTATATATAAAACCAAGAGATAAAAGGAGAACAGTATGTGCATCTCTCAGAGGCATGAAAGAGAGGATAATTCATTCAAAGCAATGATAAATACATTAGCAAGACAAACTTAAGAGAGCAAGTGAGAGAATGGGAGAGATGATGCTAAACATGTAGGAAGGGATATAAATGAGAAAGGGGATTGTATCATTGGCTAAATGGGAAGAAGTGTTTCATCCAGGAGGAAATGGGCATCACTGGAGGATTCTAGGTAGGGAAGTGACCTGATCAGATTTATTTTTATAAAAATGTAATCTGATGTTCATGTAGAGATGCAAGATCTAAGATGGGTGAGAATAGGGATGGCTGGGTCAGGGCTGTGGTGGGAGAAATGTAGAGGGCGTAGAGGTATGAGCAATGTCAGGTCTCGGGACATCTACAATGAGGGAGGTGAGGTAGAGGAAGGAACCAGAGGGGCTCCAGAGTAAATGGATGGTGGGTTTGGGGGAGAAAAGGATGAGTTCATTTGGGAACATGTTGGTTTAAGGCAGGGTTTGGCAAACTTTTTCTAAAAAGGGTCAGATAGTAAGTATTTTAGGATTTGCTGGCCGTGTGCTCTCTGTCATTGCTGTTCAACTCTGCCTCTGTAGGGTCAAGGCAGCCCTAGACAGTACGTAAAGGAGCATGGCTGTGTTCCAGTGGAACGGGGTAAGAGTATGGGTTGGGTTTGGCCTACAGGAGCCAACCCCTGGTTTAACATATTCCATGCATGGGGACTTCCATGCAGGGGACTATTAATACCCAGAACAATCAAACTGAAACTCAGGAGAAGAGCTCAGGTTTAGCAAAGTTTAGGAGAAGTCAGTAGATGGATCATAGCCCACCTACTGGCAAACCAAATTCCAGCTAGTAGAGGTAATTTATTGAGCAAAAACAGTATGGAGATATATATATATATTTTTAAACTTAAATTTGCCCCTAAAAGGCAGGCAAAAACTCTTCATTTACCACAAGCTCTATAACTCCTTATTGTATCCTATCTACTGGACTCATATTTTTGTGTTACCTTTTAATTTCCTATTCTCATTTGAGTTTTCAACCCATCATATTGATAGTGTTTGGTTTTGTGAGTAGAAAAAGAGTTTTGACCAAGTACAAAACTTGAAAGATACCAACATTTAAGGGGGAAGAAGTAGAAGAATCTGCAAAGAAAGAGTGAGAAATAACAATCTTAATCTGAAACGGAAATGGCTTGAAGTGGAAGAATTTTCCATCTAAAATTGGTGAGCAATAAAACCCTTCAAGACCTAGGTCAAACACTACCTCCCTGCAAAGCCTTTGGCAATTACCCCAAGTTTCCATTAATAAGAGCCCTGGCCTTCACTGATGGACCTTTCCCACAAAACTTAGCATTTGCCCTTGATTACACTGCTTGATTGTATTTCCTTCTTAGAGTCTCCTACTTTATCTAACCCTTGGTTACCCTAATGAGTTATAAATTCCTTGAGGCCTGGGACTCCTGATTTCTTACCCTTTAGTTTTTCTCACAAATCCTAACATAGTAATAAATGGATAGCAGACATGCAACAAATAATTGTTGATTGAATACGACTTGCTTCCAAGACAGAAAAAGCTGATGCCTTAAGGAAATATCATGTTTGGTATTATATTTAAGTTCCTGGAGCTTCAATTATTTAGCCAGCTTCTCCTCAGTAGTCCGCCCATCCTCCCCACTCCTACAGCCCTCCCCACAAATCTCTTTTCCTTTGGCAATCCCAGGTAACCCTAGAACCAATCCATCCTACCACACGTGGAGTTCCTGTCAAGAGTTCCACTTTCTTTTCGATGGCTTCTCTTATTTCCTACTTATTTATCCTAATGCATTGTCCTTTTGACCCAAAGAATTATCTAATGGTTTTTACAGATGGTGTGCATAAAAGTAGCCTTCCTCAAGTTAACCATAATAGTACCTAGTATATCTTCAATCCGATTTTCAAGCAGTAACTAATTCACTGCTTTTTAAAGAACCCCTGCTAAATAGTTAAGCAACTGAATCTCCACCAGGAAGTTGGAGGCTGAATCCATGGGTTAAGGGTTGACCACCATCCCTGAGGAAGTCACTGCCTCAGACTCTGTGAAGGTTCCAAAGGCCAAGCTCCTCCTGTCAGGCTCACGTCACCCCTTAACACCTGCAGTCATTTTGACTTGACTCCACATTCGGTACAAGACCCAATGCAAGAGGAGTTGGTGCCAAGAGGCTTCTATTAGGAAAGTTTCAATGGAGTAATAACTCTCTCCACTTTCAGTGGCGAATTTATCCTTTCCAGAGCATAAAGGTGGCCCCTGCCTAATAAGCTCTCTCAGAAGTAGAATTTCACGTCTCACGATGTGAAAATTAATGCACGTGTCAAGGAGTTGACTCCCCTTCCGATAATTGTTTAATGACCTTCAGACATCCAGATTTGAGAATAGAAGGCAAAGACTGCTACTTCATAAAGTTAACGTGCTAACAAATTTCTACTCCAAATTCTCCACCATTCAAGAGCAGAAACTTCTTGCATGATAAGGTACAGCTCACATGAAACGCAAAGATACCTTTTTGGAACACAGCGATCCACTCAAGATCTAGCCATAATGACGCCTCTCCCTGTGATTAATTTGTAAATCTAAAATATAATAGAAAGAGAGACGTATTAATAAACGTAAGACTAACCTTTCAAATACATTCCATTTGACTATATACCCACAGCAGCTGGTAACCTTCTGACATTCTTATCTCCTCAACTTTTTGTTTTCTATCCATCTGTTAAGTATTAAACGATGTCAATTCTTCCCTCCCCACTCTAGATCTACCCCCATCAAACTAGACTAAATAGAACTAAATTCAATTACTACATTAAGATATATTCCGCCTTACTGAAAAACAAAATATCTCCTTTTTACCTTAAATCAAAAGGCATGCTTGAGCTATGTTTCTCCTGATAACTGCGGCTTTTGAGATGGAGGAGGGAAGGCAGGAGCTATATGCATTTCTTCTTATGTGCTTCCTGTGAAATTCGCTGTTACACCCCTCCATCTCAGGGGTCATCAGAGTTAACTTAAGAATGCTCCAATTTTGGCCACATTTGTACCACGTGAAATCTAAGACAGCAAATTTGAGATGTGTTGGGACACAGTTTGCAGGTCCTCAAGTGGGTACCTTGGGAGTAAAAGCTTTGTTACAGAAGAATGCTACTCTTCTGGACAATAAAAGTATGAGAGCTGATGCATGTCCCAGGAGAGAGGGGGCGGAGTCTGTAGAGAGAGGGTGAGCAGGATGGACATCAGCTCCGGTGGGTACCTATCAGGCATGAGAAGATAAGACACCACCTGATACGAGCCAAGGGGAGCTAAGGCAGTGCCCTGCCTCCACAGCCCTCCTATTATGCCACACAGCCTGTCAGTGAACCATCAGTCCTCCTCTAAGACAAGGCGTTATTACACCTACATACAAGAAATCCTTAACAGGAATACACTACAATTGCTCATTAACAACAGTAATCCACCAAATCCAACTCGTACTATTTAGAGGCCACCAAGCTGTCCCACCCATCATGACAGAAGCTATACCTGGACCAGCACGGGTAAGAGGGGTATTCATCTGTGGACTCACTGGTGGGGCTGGGTGCTTATGGGGTGCTTATGACAATGACATCTTCGAAGGTCATTGCTGAAAGGAAGACAAGACATACTTGCTTTCCATTCAACGTATAAAATAGTTCCTTTTAAATAATTCTTTCAAAATAAGAAAGAGGATCGTGCATGGCAAAAAAAACCCCATGAAAGTAGTACCTAAATGCCTGAAGTTTGGGGAAACACGGACCTTAAAGAAAATGATGTACTGGAAGATGCGTAGGTTGACCTTTAATTTCCCACCAAATGCTCCCCCTCACACCTTTCTGTAGGGCCAGCCCCAGGCATTTGAGCTGGAGGCTGGAGCTCCCACTCAGTTATATGGAAACCTCAGAGACATCCGCCTGCGCCCACCTCATCCTCAGGTCTGGCAGCCTCCTGGGTGGAGGCCAGAAGAGAACGGGCTTCCGCTGAGCTCTGGACTCTGCTGCTGTGGGGCTGGGGCCCAGTGAAAAGGTCCCACAGCTCCTTACAGAGGAAGTGCACTGCAGCGGGGATCGTCTTCTGCATCAACGCCAGTGGGTAGGAACGCCCAGTAAGGACTCCCTTGCACGAGGAGGCTGTGCCTCTAGGTCATGGACTGTGTTTTTCAGCTCACTGGGGTCGCCCTCAACTTGGGACCACAGGCAGGGTGTACGGGCATCCAAGCCGGCTGCGGGCGGCACGAGCAGCGGGCACCCCCTGGGCTTCTGAATCACCAGCCTCCTGATGGTGATCAGAGCACCAAGAAGGGACTAATTTAAAAACCAAACAATGTGGTAATTGCCCCTAGTCCCCCGGTTGCCTGGCTTTCGGAAGGCCGCTGTTTCCGATTAGTGGGGCCTGGATCTGATGAGGACTAACAAAGTGTAACGAATGATCAAAGCGACAGTTACAACAGTGCGAGCGCCCAGTGATTGATCTGGATGACATAATAATGATAACCAATGAGGTGAGGCGGGGGGGGGTCCCCTCCAGGTAAGGACGGGGCTGGGCCTTGGACAGGTCAGGACTTTTCTCTGTTTAGGGAAAGGGAGGTCATAGGGTGGAAGCAGAGGCACGTGGAAAGGAAAGAATGAAGTGCTCATGCTCAAAACTTTGGGGCAAATAAAAATAAGCCAGCTATGGCTGAGAATGAGATCCCTGTCCAGAGACGGAGATGAAGACGGGCAGTCCTGGAATATCCCCAGCTCAACTCTTAGCCTCCTGCACAAAAGCATTTATTGTAAAGAAAACTCAGCTCTCTGTCAATAATTTAAATATAAAGGGGGACATTTTAAAGTTAATTTTGATAGTCATGTTTTCTGACTAGCAGAGGAATGACCTCTTTAAAAGACAATAAAAGCAGGGTCTCAAAGAGATACTTGCACACCCACGTTCACAGCAGTGCTATTCACAATAGCCAAGAGGTGGAAGCAACCCAGGTGTCCATCGGCAGATAAATGGATAAACAAAATGTGGTTTATACACACAATGGAATATTATTCAGCCTTAAAAATGAAGGATATCCTGTCACATGCTACAACGTGGATGAACCTCCCTTGAGGACATTCTGCTAAGTGAAATGCAGAAGACAAATACAGTATGATTCCATTTAAGTGGGGTACCAAGAGTAGCCAAATCATAGAGACAGAAAGTAGAGTGGTGGTTACCTGGGGCTGGGGGAGGGGAAAAGGAGTTGTTTAAGGGGCGTAAGAGTTTCAGTTGTGCAAGATGAAAAAGTTCTGACAGTCTGTTGCACGGTAATGTGAATATACCTAATACTACTGAACTGTATACTTAAAAATTGTTCGGATGCTCATGGCTGTGAGAGCCAGGCATATGATAAAAGAAGACAATGCCCCAACATAGAAAAGAGGCCATCTCTTCCTTGGGTCTCTTTTTAGGAGTAGAGAAACCTTTCCCTAAACCCCCCCCAGCAGACGTACCCACATGTCTCACTGGCCAAATTACATCACATGTCCACCCCCAAACCAGTCACTGGTTTTGTTTTGTTTTGTTTTTTTAAACATTAAATCTTTTTTTTTTTTTGGCTGCATTGGGTCTTCGTTGCTGTGCGTGGGCTTTCTCTAGTTGTGGCAAGTGGGGGTTACTCTTCATTGAGGTGCGTAGGCTTCTCATTGCAGTGGCTTCTCTTGTTGTGGAGCACGGGCTCTAGGCACGCGGGCTTCAGTAGTTGTGGCGCGTGGGCTTAGTTGCTCCGTGGCATGTGGGATCTTCCCGGACCAGGGCTCGAACCCATGTCCCCTGCATTGGCAGGCAGATTCTTAACGACTGTGCCACCAGGGAAGCCCCTTGTTTTGTTTTTAACATACTTTTTGTACATAAGTGATACAAATTCTTCATGTGAAACTACCTAAGCTCCTCCACCCTGAGTCCTAGTGATCATACAAAATTCAGAGTATTCCATGGGTTTGAGAGCTCTATACCAGGAATCACTTTGATCAAAGGATATTCAAAAGACGTCTCATTTCATCAAGTGTACCGTTGACCAGCTGACTGGTGTCCTCCATCAACTTCTTTACATATGAGTTCATCAACTCCTCTTTGCTCTTTGATTGAGGGCTTTTCCTTCAACTTGTAAAGCTTTTGGCCAAAGCACTGGAGGCCCACGTTAACAAAGTGTTCCATATCACCTGTGAGGAAAAGGGACCACCTCAAACATCTTAGACTCAACTAGCCCTCATGAAAACAATTATTCTTATAACAACCATCCTTCAATCCAGAAACAAAAGTCATAGATAACATAATTTATATATATATATTATATATATATTATATTATTATATATATTATATTATATGTATATTATATAATATATATATTATATTATATATATATATATATTTTGCCACACCACCCGGCTTGTAGGATCTCAGTTCCCTGACCAGGGATTGAGCCCGGGCCATGGCAGTGAAAGCCCAGAATCCTAACCACTAGGCCACCAGGGAACTCCCCCTAAATATATATTTTTTAAAGGGATTCAAAACAATGATTGTAATGTAAAGGAGACACTAAAAGTACAGTAGTTTATAAAAAAATAAATAAAAATGGTTTGGATGGTAAATTTTATGTTATGTATTTTTCACAATACAAAAAGAATAGAGTCTGGCAGATTTATTGTCATTTAGATTAAAATAATTTTTCAGTAAAACTAAGCATTTCCTATTTTCTCAGATAGTAGGTGCCAAATCCGATTTGACTGGATCCTCCTTTGGAAGTTCAGATATTATACAGGGCGCTAGGGTGGTGCTGACTTCAAAGCCTGTTGAGGTGGGTGGTAGTATTTGCCACTAGACAAATGGCCCTGGAATGATGAATATCCGTGGTTCTCATGCCTGTGTCTTGTGGGTCTTAACGCTGCTTTTGTTGTCTGTCTCTGAATTCTCACTTCTTTTCTGTGGGCCAATCTCTTACCTCCTCCCAGTTTTTCAAGGAAATGAGAAAATGTGTTAGACACATTAATTCAAGGTTTACATAAAATGAACATAAAGAGATGCAGAATCAAGAGTCAGGCAAAAGTCCTGCTAGTCACCTGAGCTTCAGTACCTGATCTTGGGCACTCCTGCATTTCTCTTCTTGGAAGCCTGCACTGCTTACCATTGCCCAGCTTTCCCCAGGGGCTAGCATGTGCCCATGCCACCTCCAGCATCGTGGTTGGCAAAAGCCCAGGTCTATTATCAATTTGACCTCAGAATCATAGGCACAAATATTATCAACTCTAAGGTTCATCTCTGATCAAAGTTAAGAGATTCTGTGCCTAAACATAAATCCATCTTCTAAGAAAAGACCGACCAGCTTTCTTCAGCATAGAATCAATGTCATTAAGATTTTGAGTCTTTATTGCTACTTTCCTTTGTATTTCATAAGAAAAATATTCATTCTATCCTTGTTAAAAAAAAAAAGCTGATATTTTTAAAGAAGAGGGTATATTCTCAAGGATTCTTAAGGTCTTAAGTGATGCTCAGCGGAGAAAAATGAGCTGCCTTCCCAATTTATTGCTGAGATTTTCTGGCTTTGTACTTTAGAAAGTTGATTCTGAATCCCAGTTGAGACGTGCTGCTTTACCCAGGACGAGCCTTAGGACCCCAGGCATCTCACACCATAGCTTTTGTATTCTGCTTCTGCTCCAGGGCTGAAGGCATGCCCGTCTTGCTCTTTTCCATCTGGAGGCTGCAGACACGTGCAGAGGAGGAAGGGGGAAGGGGAAGGAAGGCAGGAAAAGAACTGGACAGCTGTGGCCTAACGAGATACAGTCTCGCCTCCCCCCCAGCCCACGTCCCGGAGCTCACCGCGCAGCCCAAGCTCTCGGCTGAGGCAGCCCTGCAGGCACACCTGGTGTGAGGACAGGGGCCGAGTACAGTGGGAGGACCAGGTGTGAATCCTCACCCCCCTGCTCACTAACTCTGCGATATTGTATGAGTCCTCCTGCTCTCCGAGCCCCCGTGTTCCCACCTTTGAAATGGCAACACCTTCCCGCTTCCCTCCGAGTTTGCCATAAGGATCCACTAAACCATAGCTGTGAAAACACGCTGCAGAGTGTTAGGTCTCTACACAAATGTGAGGCCTCTTTGCTGATTACCATTTGGCAGATGCAAAGCCTTGTGCTGTTGACACAATTGTCCTCCGCAGCACTTGGCAATTTGGACTTTGCTGACAAACAAAGGGGGGAACATTTGCCTCCAACTTCAGTTTTAAAATAGTTTAAAAGGTTTTTCACAAAACTGGCCAGATGAGGCAGCCTCAGGTTCTGAGTATCTCTTGGCCCCCTCTGGCCCCCTTCCCCCTGAGCTCCTTCTCAGGCTTCCCCCTCCCTGAATTCTTTCTATTCCCGCCTTCTTCCAAAACAAAACGATAGGTAAACCAGCATAATTTCTCTTTCTAATAATCCAAATGCAGGCTCCAGGAGACGGGCACGTCCTGACCAAAAGACATCACTCTGCAGCCTCTTGCTCTGGAATCCCTCTGTCCAGCCTGGTCAGGGGGTGCTGCACTGGTGTCACGCCTTAAACCGGGTGATGCCAGGCTCACCTGCAGTCACCCAGGTCCCCAGGCAGCCTCAGATGTCAGCTCAGGCATTCCCCTGAATGGCCTTTTATTGTCACACTGTTTTCCTGAAGAGTCTTGGAAAATCATTAGCAGTGACAAAATATTTTCCAGAGCTCCAAGGATTTTCTTCCTGGTGACTTTTAAACCTTTCTGAGCCTCTCTGTTCCATCAGCACCTACCCTTTGGGGCTCCAAGCATATTTTTCTTAATTAGTTTTAATACTTTAACTGTTTAAATAGTTAACAGTAGAACTTGGACTTCGAACTACCGCACCCTCCAACCCCCAACTGCCTGTGTGTCTGAGGGTGTCAGATCAAGATGGAAAAATACCTCTAATTGTTTCCAGACAATACACAACGCTCTCACTCTTGAGTGTGAATAAGTATAACTTACATTTTCACAAAGGGTCTCAGGGAGGCCCGTGGGAGATTCTTACAAGCCAGGATTCTTTGTGCATTCCAGGCCACTGGAAAATAAAACCCAGTTTCAAAACCAAACCAGGAGCTCTCACTTCCCTTAGATTATTTCTAGATGAGTAGCTATAGCTGGTTTCCTTTTTTGCCAACAAACATATCTTTGCAGATCCTGATAGATTTTTATCTCAGCCTCGTGTGTCAGAAAGTAAACACCTTGGCCCAGAGGAAGTGACAACTCTTCATGGGAATACGGCAAACACGGGTTCTTCTGCACCGCATTCAGACCTAACAAATAATCTGCATGGTGTCCTTTTTCTGTCTATAGAAATATCTCCCTCCTTGAGAATTGCATCTATGGGACTGAAATTCCGTCACTAAGAGATCCGTTCAGTTGCATGTAGAAGAGGCGAGAGTTTTCAGAACTTGCACGATTTGAATGCAAATACAATTGTTGACAGGTAACACCTTAGACTCTGATTAACAACATTTTAAAATTCTGTCAGGATGAGACTCCAGATTAGGACCTAGAGAAGGGAATCCTGGGGGTAGAGGAGAAGAAAGTGAAAAAGGGGGAGTCAAGACTCATTTACTCACATCCTGTATGTGCCAGGCACTTTCTAAGGCCTACATCATCTAATCTTCATGACATTCCAGTGAGGTAGGTATTACTGAGCCTGTCTGAAAGATGAGGAGACTGGGATTCAAAAAGGCCGAGGAAATTACGAGAGAACTTACTTTACTTTGTTGATTTTTTTTTTAACGTCAGTACATGCAGATACAGTTTCAAATATTTTTCTTCCAGTCAACCCATGTGTCTTGAATTAGATATTAAGTATCTTTGGGGTTTTTTCTGCAAACTAAGATATAGTTATTATATATTGAAGAAGTTATATCCTGAATATTATATATATATATTATATTGGATATATAGTATTTACATGTAATGAAGAAGGTTTATCTGTTTGCCACCTCCTAAATTCATCTGCCATACTCCCAGACACAACAACCATGACTTAGGAGGCAGCCCCACACTTAGAAACCAACGGTTCCAGAGAGCAGGAAGGGGCCGGAGCTCGCTGGTATGATCAAGCCCTCCCAGGCCATGTACACAGACTGGCCCACCGTTCACTCTCCCCTTCGGTGTCTCCTACAGGAGGGGTGGCGGGACCAGCAAACAGCTCAGCAGGCAAGGGAAATCAGCCACCATGGCCTGGCATCCCCAGCTGTTGTCTTCCCCTGTTTTCTTTGGAAGAGTTACTCCTCTCACTGTTGTGGCCTCTCCCATTGCGGAGCACAGGCTCCGGACGCGCAGGCTCAGCGGCCATGGCTCACGGGCCTAGCCGCTCCGCGGCATGTGGGATCTTCCTGGATTGGGGCACGAACCCGTGTCCCCTGCATCGGCAGGCAGACTCCGCGGCATGTGGGATCTTCCCGGACTGGGGCACGAACCCGCGTCCCCTGCATCGGCAGGCAGACTCTCAACCACTGCGCCACCGGGGAAGCCCTAGCTCATTTGTTTTTGAGGTTAAACTCACGTAGAGGTCCTCCAAATCAGATTCTGGCACCCGGCTCATCCCTGATGAAATTTTCACTGATCTATAGTGAAACCATGGTGAGGTCCCTTTGGTCCTTTCTTGAAGAAGATTGTCTTTATTTTTTTTTAAACCTGTAATTTTGCTTCTTTTAAAGTATGCGATTGCCCTTTTATATTTTAGGAAATAATGGGGAGAGTAAATGGAAATTTGCTTTCTATTAAAACCTTTACTTAGAAAAAATGGTAAGCTGCCTACATATCTGTGTGCATATGTGAGACTATTTCCCTAGCATGCCCACACAGGGGGCAAAAAGAGGCACAGATAAAGAAATGGAGAATGTCCATTCCCATTATGGAATTAGGTACAACAATAAAAAAGAGAATGAAAGAGAGCTGCATTGGTATAGAAAAATCACCAAAGTTAAGAAAAGAAACCTGAAGTAAAATAAATGTACTGTATAATGCCATCTATAATATATAAATCATCCAAGATATGTACTTCTATATGGACCTATTTATGTATGTAATGTATAGAGGAAGACCTGGAAGAATCCATAGCAAAGTGATAACGGTGGTTCCCTTTGTGGAAGACTCTGAGATTTGGATGGATGTCACAAGAGACTTGTGCTGTATCTATATTGTTTGATTTTTTTAAATTGAAGTATAGTTGATTTACAATAACCTAATCACTGCTATAACCTGAAGCAAACACATTGTTAGACATTTTTAAATAAGGAGAATATGTTTAGCTACTACTTATGCAATTAGAAAATAAATTAAAAGCTTTAAAGTTCCAAATCTGATGTCAGTCCCCTCTTATTATTACAAGATTTACCATATCTGTTGTTTTCGGTTTTATTGTTGTTATTCATATTTAATTTTACTGGCCTGTGAAAGTCAAAATCTGGGCATCACTGGGCTAGAGCTGAATCAAGGCAGATATTCCATGAATATCTTAAAGTGCACAAAAGGTCATTTTAAATAAGTATCACCATAATAATCATACATTTTAAAAAATTTATTTATTTATTTATTTATGGCTGTGTTGGGTCTTCGCTTCTGTGCGAGGGCTTTCTCTAGTTGAGGCGAGCGGGGGCCACTCTTCATCGCGGTGCACGGGCCTCTCACCATCACAGCCTCTCTCATTGTGGAGCACAGGCTCCAGACACGCAGGCTCAGTAGTTGTGGCGCATGGGCCCAGTTGCTCCACGGCATGTGGGATCTTCTCAGACCAGGGCTCGAACCTGTTTCCCCTGCATTGGCAGGCAGATTCCCAACCACTGCACCACCAGGGAAGCCCCATACATTTTTAAAGGATAGTGTAAAAACTATTTTCAATATTTTAAGTGCAATACAATGACTTATACTTACATCATTTAAATGAATTTTAATTCTTTGAAACTCAGTGTTGCAATATGTCACGTATAATGTGAGTTTGCAAACTTGTTTGTTACCACTGTCCCTCTAAGGTTCACCAAAGCACCTAAGGTTATCATCCCACATTTTGCATTAGACAGTGATCTTGAAAAGGGTGCCGAGGCTGCTCCATTGCAGCAACACATGCACTGAAGTTTCGCAGGAACACATCCTAGAGATTCTGGCATACACTTGGTTTGACTTTTCACCCCACCATCCCCTCAGCCCCTCAGACTCTGCCACAGCCCCAAAAAGGATCCAAGTTCCATTTTCAAGCATTTATCTCTTACATCATCAGCAGCCCCGTCCACTAGACTTGGAATCAACATCAAGGTAAGCCCTGGGGAGAGATCAGATCTGTAGAACTGGAAACTTCAGACCAACATGGCGGCAGTTCTTTGAACAGGCAATCCAAAAGCTCCAGGTTCTGGAGGAGGTGGGGGTGAGCTGGAGGATCAGTGCCAGAGACCAGCCTGCTTCTGGAGCTGTTCCAGGCCCTGATGCAACCAACAGCCATGGGCTTTGGTAAAGGACAAACATCTCTGCTGCTCAACCTGCATCAATCACTGCCTTTTACCAGACCAGGAGCAGCGTTCTGAATTCTTGCACAGATGGGACAATCATTTCCTTTTCTTGCACTTTTTGGATTGCAGACAATTTGGGGGTTCCTTTTGTTCCCTGGAATCTCAAACTCAGGGCCGCTAGAACTCTATTATATTGCCTCCTAGAAATCAATCAAATTTCACTCTCTTCTTTCTCTTTATTAACAAGTGTAAAACAGATGTTAGCTGGGTCTCTGATCCCATAGGGTCTACAGGAGATCAGCTCAAATCTACACTCCAAACCCTGATGAAGTTAAAGCCCTCACTAAGAGGTTCTGTGAATTAGATGTTAAGAGTGATGAAGATGATGGAGTTTTGTCTGACGCCACTGTCTGTATTTGAAACCTGGTCTCACCATCTCACAGCTCTGTGGTCTTGGGTAAGTTATCTAACATCTCTGTGCCTCAATTTTCACTTTTGTGTAATGGATATATAATAGTATCTCACAGGGTTATTATAAGGTAAACGAGGCCATGCCTGTGGAGGACTTAGCATAGGGCCAAACATAATAATTACTCTACAAGAGTTACCTATAATTATTGGTGTCATGAGAGGTCCTTGATGACACAATAGCTGCAACAAAGTAGTGGCATCAAAATGTCCACCTTGGTTCCCAGACTTTTGACCAGAAAAGATACATGGAACTAACAGATATTACAATCTTAAGCTTAATGGATTGAGCCCTATTGGTGGAATTTCTAATATCAATCAGTTGGTGGGGAGCCTGGGTGGGAGCCTTTTCTGACTCTTCTAAGGCTGGACCACAATATTTGCTGAGAGATAGTACAACTCCTTACTTTAAAAGTCAACAGCTGGGTATCCAGTGGCTCTCACACAGGATTTCCTCTAGTCCTGGATGAGCTTGTCCCCTGAGGCTCCTCCTCAGACCCACAATTCTCCATGCTCACCTCCTCAGAATCATGGTCATGAATTTGCCAGAAAACTTCCATGGGAGACCTGGTGAGTCATGCCATGGCCTGTGCTATTCCAAGTTAAGACTTATTTTTATGTTAAGCATCCAAATACCGTGTAAGTAGGCAAGGGATTGATATCACCAAGGCAAAACGTCTAAAAGCAGCAATTCCAAATGATCTTTCATTTTCTAAGTTGTGACCTCTAGTTTAAAACCAGTCTCCCAATTCTTGCTAACTGTGGTGTTAATTTCCTCTGTAGTAATCAAAGTTTCAATTGCATCAGATCAATACTTTCTTATATTAATGTCTTTCTGTACCTTTTGGATCTTAAACCATCACACTGTGGATAGGAAGCCACTTAAATATTCGATAAGGGAATAAGCAGTCTCCAGGTAAAGTTAAAATTTCATGCTCCAAATCTTGTGTGTATTCTCAGAGCACTTTATTGACTCAATATAATAACTGATAGCAATAGTACTATTACTCACACATCAGTGGATAGTATTTTGCATTGAAACTATAGCAGGTCTCAGCTGTATTACTCAACTGCAGCTAGTTTAAAATAGACACAAAAACTGGGAAAAGAGGGAAAGGGTCAGAGGATATAAACTTGTTTGGGGAATTCCACAAGTACAAAAAAATAAAATCGCAAAGACAAAATTCATTCTTCAGCCATTAAATATTTTTGGTATATGGTCATCTGTTAGGAAAATGCTAGGAAAATGTTATAAGGATAATGATCACAATAAACTGACTTCTTGGAACTCAGAGCAATGGCCCTTGCATTTTGACAAATTTAGATCATATTCAAAGGAAAATGAAGGAAAGGGTAGGAGGGGAGGAGGGAGGGTTGTGGGGAAGGGAGGGAAAAAAAGAAAAGAGAAGGCCCCATGGCTCATCACGAGCATCATAAACAGAAACACTCTTAATTCCCTCTTCTGAGCTCTGGCACACCTCTCGGCCATGAAGTTAGCCAAGAAGCAGCTGCTTGGAGGGGAGGTTGAGAACTTGAACCAGTGAACTAAGATGCTCACACAAAGTCCTTTGCAGTAGGACAGAGGCAGGGCAGAAAGGAAAGGGGAGAGGTGTGGGAAGGGGTCCAGGAAGTCCAAGGAATCCAGAAATTCTCAGTTTCAACTAGGTCTCTCTAGTCTTTATGAAAGCAGATAGATGGCACATTTGACTTAACCAGTTTTTATGACTTTTCAACGTTTAGATATGTGGGGTACGGGCCTCTAGCAGTTCTCTTGCCTCAGACTCCATTCTATTTAGGGGCAGGTCTTAACTTGATTTAGCATTTAACAACTTCTGAAGCCCTTTCGTACATGATATCATCAAATCCTCCCAATCACCTCAACTCGCAGAAACAAACAGACAAACACTGAGTCCCTGGGGGTTCGAGGATATATCCTAAATCACGTGAACAATAGGTAGTGTTGGTTTACCTCTTCTAGGCAGGGGGAGCTCTGATTATGGGTTAAATCAAGATCGCAACAAGGTTATCATGGTAGGGGATGGAGCTTTGGTTTCTCACGCAACTGGTGCAGTAGAAAAGTCTGGGAGGAGTCCCCTGCTCTCGAGATGCTCCGGTTGTGGGCAGAGAAGAATGAGGGAGTGTGTAGAGAGACCATGGAGGGCTGGACAGGCAAAGGCCCAGGAGCCCTGAAGGAAGTCAAACTCTGAATATCAAATCCATCACTTAGCATTTAGTACATCCTTGATTTACTAATCTGCTGTCACTTAAGCAAGTGATATAACAATTTCTTCGTTGTTTGTATTCAGTATTTATACATTAGCTTTAACATCATTCCAGAGGCCAGATACTAGGCTGAGTTTCAAGGTAGCCTCTTATCTTCTCTCTTACCTGGAAAAGTACAAAAGGTACAGGTTACTCTACAGGGCTCCAAGCAAGTGCCCAGTCACTCCTTGGGGCAGTGCCACCTTACTTCTTAACAGGACTGTGGGAGCACCTGAAGGATTTAGGCCATCAAAAGGAATTATAGAAGAGAGATTGATGCTCTTTCTTATGAGTCCGGTGAGTTTGGAGACCTTTAAGAACTAAATTTAAAACCATGATGGCGGGCTTTCCTGGTGGCGCAGTGGTTGGGAGTCCGCCTGCCGATGCATGGGACGCGGGTTCGTTCCCCGGTCCAGGAAGATCCCACATGCTGCGGAGCGGCTGGGCCCGTGAGCCATGGCCGCTGAGCCTGCGCTTCCGGAGCCTGTGCTCCGCAACGGGAGAGGCCACAACAGTGAGAGGCCCGCATACCGAAAAAAAACAACAAAAAAACAAGATGGCTTACAGGGTACAAGAAGGAATGATATTGCTATTTAAAATAAATCAATCAAACCTTTAGAGAGAAGAGTTTTTCTTTGGAGACGTTAGAACAAAAATTGACCTTGCTGAGCCACAAAATGTCATAGACCTTAAAAGATTTTCCTAGATCAATGATGCATTTTTAAATCACTTTCCTTAAGCAAATCAGTCTTGTCTTACAATATGACAGAAGAAAACCTATGGAAGTCATTCCAAAAAGTGCCACTGTGGGTCAAGGATGAGATCATCGTGGAGAATCAAGGAAACTTTGATTTGCATCAAATTAAAGTTTGAATGTCCAGAGGGCAAGGGTCTAAACTGGATGCCGGTGATGTTATTTCCAGGTCCCACAACGTCTTACCTATGTGCTCTTGTTTAGCGTTAAATTCTACTTCTAAGCATCACGCACTTGAGACAAGATGCTTTCAAGATGCTCGTTGTGCTTTGCAGTTGATTGCAGTTGTGTAATCCTAGAGACCAGAGCACAGTTTCTTCTGCAGTCTGTGTGCACCCTTCTTCACTACCTTGAAAAGCCACCATAGTTGCCTATGTTTCTTTCCCCTTCGCCTCTCCTGTTACCTCTCTGCTTTCCATTTCATCTTCTCCACTTTGTCCTCTTTGTCCGGGGCTCTCTGCCCTTTCTCTGATGGACATTCCCAGCCCCTGTGAAATTACCAAATTCTTCCCACCCCCACCCCCTGTTCTTCCCCACCTGGAGTTCAGTCCAAAAATCTGCCCGGCAGCTCAAGTTTGAAGATTTCTCTAGTCAGTGTGAGCCATTCCCAGGCATCTCCATTTTATGGTTGGAAAATTACAGCCAAGAATGACTCTTCTGAGGCCATGGCTGATGAAGTTCAAAGCCTAGATTGTTACACTGGGCCCACCTTACGCAGAGTTGAAAGCTCTTTCTCTATGCCACAGAGCATTTATCATTTGCATCATTCTTGTGAAAGTGGCTTCCATTGTTAGTTTTAATAAGGATCTCAGGTGTGCTTGATCTTTTCTTCCTTTCTTGGACTTCAAAGGTGTCAGGCAGATTTCTGTCTCCCTAGCTGTGTGAAAGACCCCAGACCCTGGGCTATTTGGAAGAACTGATGCTGAGCACTTTAAGTATTTTACTAGATGCCAGGATTGAGTCTCAAACTAACACAGGGATTTGAAAAACTATGGCAAACCTTGGTTTGAAAGGAAATGATCCCAGAAAGAAGAAAGCAGCTTTCCCAATTGCAGGGCTGAATTGAAGATTGTGTGTCCCATCCTGGGACACAAAGAGAGAGTCGGGGAGGAAAACCAGGTGAGAGAGGACCACTGGCCCAGCCTTTGGGGGAAATATGACAAAGGTAAATGCAGCACACATTTCACATCCCAAAACTGTCATCATTAGATAATAATAGCAAGCACTTCCTGGTAGACTGCTATGTACTATGCTAAACTTAATTCATCTCATTTAGTCCTCAAAATGAGGTGGGTACTAGTTTATTAGCCCCACTTTTCCACACATGGAGATTGAGGCTTAATTGTTAATTAGGACAAAGTCATAGTTAGGAGGTGGTGGAAGTCGAATTTGAACCCGTGCGTTCTGACTCCAAAGTCAAAGCTAGTAATCACTAACACCACCGTCTAAGGATGGGTAAAATAGGTGCTCTATGTTGAATCTTCTCCTTGGGGCAGGGAAGACATGGCAGCTCTCAGTGGAACAGCTGGAGCCCAGGCAGGGTGGATTCCTCAGCCCCAGCTTCCTCAAAGGTCAGCTGTTCCAGATCAGGGCAGATGGGGAGCCAGAGAAGAGACTGCAGCAATGGTGGTGTGGCTTGTCTCGGGGAGGGCTACCGGGGATGGTGTTCCCAGAAGCAGCTGAGTCACGCAGGGAAAGAGAGGCTGCACTTGGCCCCATGCAAGAGGGGCGTGGGAACTAGCTGCCTGGGGGTGACCTGGGGGCGAGCCTTAATAACCAGACTCATCAGGGACAGGACACATTTTTTTATTCCTCGTCTTGGAATGTTGACAGTGTACGTACCTTGTCCTTCCAGCTTCACTGTACACTCAGGGAGGGCAGGAGCAAGCTTTCCACATCCTTGGCTCTCCACAGCGAAGACACCTAACACCAAGTTATTTACTTAGAGGTTACACATTCACCCATATTTTGGAAAGAACTCACCTCTGTGCTCTCATTATTCCTGCCTGCTAGGAACTGGTGCTTTAGAACAAAAGTAATCGATCCTTTGAAAAAACTCCCTTGAAGTGTTATTCCAGGTGTGTGCCTAGGTGCATCTGAGGAAGGAGAGAAACGTGACATTTATTACCTGGAAGCCGGGCACCATGCCAGACCCGCTACAAGTGTTATCTCATTTAATCCTCAAATGGCTGCTTAAAGTAGGAACAATTATTCATATGCATTTTGTACCAGTGCAAAAACTTAGAGGCTTGAACTCACAAAGTTAATGCAGAATGTAAGCCCAAAGAATTCTGGCTCCAAAACCCATCTTTTCCCCCATTTCCCTGAAAGACTTGCTAAGTAGAGAACAGGTTTTTGTTTTTTTTTTTTCTTTTTTTTTTTTTTCTTTTTGCGGTATGTGGGCCTCTCACTGTTGTGGCCTCTCCCGTTGCGGAGCACAGGCTCCGGACGCGCAGGCCCAGCGGCCATGGCTCACGGGCCCAGCCGCTCCGCGGCATATGGGATCCTCCCAGACCGGGGCACGAACCCGCATCCCCTGCATCGGCAGGCGGACTCTCAACCACTGCGCCACCAGGGAGGCCCGAGAACAGGTTTTTGTAGGATACATTTTTCCTGCTCCCCTAAGTCCCCGTGGTCCCTTGCTTTGGGCCTCCTGAGTGGCTTTGTAAGCGTTCGGATTCCTACCCTGGTGCCGAGGCTGCTGTCAGAGGAGCAAGGAGAAGAGAAGTCCTGGGCAACATGAAACTGGTCCAAACACAGAAAGGATGACATCGGCAGCAATGGCTCAGCTCCCCCTTTTCCATGGCAGAATGGGATATGTTTTAACATGTACTCTCCCGCCCACAGTTCAGTATTTCCTTCCCTTTACATAAAGGGTGTTTGATGACTCTCCACACAGGTCCCTCCAGGCTGCCTTACTGCAAAGAGGGCTCCAAGCCGTCTTCTGGCCCCATGTCATGCTGCAGGATATCCTCCACATTCACAGAGGAGGAGAATGGAATGTTCTGTCCCTAAAATTATGTCACGTCGATAGAGCTTTCTCTGGAGCCCCTCGGCCTTGACCTCAAGTGCCACAGTAAAAGAAAAAGAAAATGTGGGCAATAAATAACCCCCCCCCCAAAAAAGAGAGCTCTATGCCCTGCATTCAGGAGAACGCCAAGGAAACATTAAACCAAGTTCACTCGGCCTGTGTTTCTAACGTCCTCACAAAATACTGGAGTCAGTGAACCTAACGGAACTCGGGTTTTACAGCCAGCTGTGTTTGAAGACAGCAGTACTCCACTTAGAGGGCCCAAGGTGAGCGAGCGGCTGCCAAATAGCCTTTCTGTGTGTGAAAAGAAAGAGGATGAAGACTTCCCAGTAGGGAAGATACTCAAGAGTTCACCCAAGCCAGCTCTCTGCTTCCAGGCAGCCAAGGCCCGCGCTCCCTCGCTCCATCCTCGACGCCCTGAGCAGCAGGTGCCCCTGACCCCCAGCCAGACCCGTTCCAGCTCTGACAGCCTCGCCCACTACTTCTGTGCGAACAGCGGGTAACAAGCATCAGCGCCTGAGTGCTCCCTGCCTTTTTGCTGCTCAGGATGATTCTGAGCTTTACTGTTCGTCTCCTTCTGCTCTCTGAGGTCAGCCTGCCTTCTGGGAGGACACTCTTGGGCTTCCAGATAGAGATTTGGGTCAAAATGAGCAGGAGGAAAGGACCCCAGAAGTGGGCAAAGCAGAGGCCGGAGGGCCTTGGGGGAGTGTTTGGAAAGCCTTGCAGCCTGGGGCTGGGGTCGGGGGGGCAGCATGCGGGGAAGAAGGGAGAGTGGGGCTGCGTTGGGGGCCCTCTTCCCTCCCACACAGGGCATCTGAGAAGTGCAAGTAGAGGACTTGATTTACTTCCAAATTACTTCTGATTGCACGGACTGTGTTCTTTGAGCTGTAACTGCTCCAAGACCAAACCTCCGGGGCGTGACCTCATAAACCTGACGCTGGTGTTTCCACAACAGGTCTCGGGAGGTTGTGGGGAGTGTGACAGGCCTGGGGGGGGCGGGCAGGGAGCAAGAGCACACAGCCTGACTCAGTCCCCATCTCAGCCATCACCGCAAACACCAGGTCACCGTGAGGCTCGCCAGTGATTCCAAGGCAACCCAATGCGTTTCCATTTCTTTTTCTTTCCGAAATGATGAAGAGCTCATGGGAATCTTTGTGGTAGGAAGTCGAGAGCAAAGAAGAACCACAAGATATGGAAAGGTGTGCTTAATTTTGGCTATTCTAACACAAGGTCTATTTCTTTTTACTTAGACTCTCGGGTTCTCAAACTGGGAGGGACTTCAGAAATCAGCCAGTCCAGCCCCTGACTTTGCATCCTGTGATCACTGTGCAATAAACAGGCCAGTGGGGCAAGTGACATAGCCCTTGATGCCAGGTGAACAGCAGGATCCAGGACCTGTGGTGACACAGTGACATGCCACTCCTCTCACACAGGGGCCCAGATGCTGCCATCCCCAGGGAAGCTGTACCCAATACTGATACCAGGGTCTCACCCTCAGAGATGCCAATCTCAACAGTCTGAGGTTCAGCCTGGGCATCAGGACTGTGGAAGCTCCCAGGGGATTCTAAAACCAGCCAGGAGAACACTGACCTAACGCTGGAGCCTGTTCCTGTGTGCTTTCTAGGGGGAATGCTATGTACTGAATGATTGCACAGCCCGTGAATTCAGATGTTGAAACCCTATCCCCCAAAGTGATGGTGTTCGGAGGTGGGGCCTTTGGGAGGTGATTAGAATTAAATAAGGTCATGAGGATGAGCCCTCATGAATGGGATTAGTGCCCTTACAAGAAGACTGGAGAGAGAGCTTGCTTCTTCTCTCTCTCATTCTGCCCTAGGGGGACACAATGAGAAGTGGACAGTCTGCAATCCAGAAGGGTGCTCTCACCAGAACCAGACCATGCTGGCACTTAATCTCAGACTTCCATCCTCCAGAACTGTGAGAAATAAACTTCTGTTGCTGAAGCTACCCGGTCTGTGGTGCCCTGTTATAGGAGCCCAAATGGACCATGACAGGGAACAACTGGTGAGCACTAGCCACCTCGTCAATAGCACCCCCATGCTTCAAGGCCCTGACCAGAGAGGCAGCGGGAGGTCATGGGAGAGGCTCTGAGTGAAGCGCCTGCAGACCTCTGCTTTGGCTCAGATGACTCACCAAGTGACCGGGAGGAAGCGACCACTCCCCAGGGGCCACAGTGCCTCCTGTGTAGAATGAGGGCATTGAAATGGCAGAGGACCTCTGTTCCTTCCTGCCCGAATGCTCAGCAACTCTGAGTGCCTTTCTCAGCTCCAGGCTCCAGTTTCTTAAAACTTGAGATTCGCACAGCTTCATTTTTTCCCTTTATCACAATTTCCCCTCTTTTATCAGTTTCTGCTCTGTTTTTTTTTTTTTTTTTTTTTTTTCATCTCATTGAATGGAGCACTCCACATATGAAAGCCAGCAACCCTGGGCTTGGCCAGGCTGTGGGCAGAAGTAAAGTCATGGGAGCAGTTAAACCCAGCTCCAACTGGCCAAAAAAAAAAAAAGAAGCTCCTGATGCTCAAACAGGAAGTCCAGTCCCCGCAGCCACCCTAACAGATTTTGTTTCTGGGGCCCTCTCTTCCCCGAGAGGCATCTCGCAAGCATTCACAAACCTGTCTGCCAAGAGCATCACCGCAGGCATCTGCTCTGCATGCTTCCTACGGCTCAGGCGCCCTTCTTTTTGGGAACTCCACTGGCAAAGCCTCTGGAGGAAGCTTCACAGTTTTCACTGTTGCCAGCGCTAACCTAGAAAAGTCAGGTCTAGGCAGGGTGCTGCTGCCGTCAGTCCTCAAGGGACCAGCGTGGAGCCAGGTTCCCTGCAGAAGTGGGGAGAAAGGCTGTCTCCCACCCGCCCTGCTGCTCCGCTCTCCCAGGCAGTGTTCCTAGCGCCCATGGTCACTACGTCTGCCCTAAAGCCAATTCCTCCATCTTCCAGCCGCACTCCCTCCCCTCTGGAGCTCAAAAGCAATCCGAGGTGAGCAGGGTGGCGAGAAGCAGAGTTTTCTGCCTCTTTCTCCTTGTTCAATAACATGTATACGTAAACATATACATATACACACGCTATATACATATATGTCTATATAGTATAGATAGATATAGATAGTGTATATATAGTGTGTGTGTGTTTATTTTATTTGTTTGTTTATAGGGAAAGCAGAGGCTCTGGCTCACCGATTCTGCAAGAAGCCACTTCAACTCCCACTGTGTTTGGCCAGGATTCCCTGCTTCATGCGGGGTAAAGATCTCTCCCTCCACTCTTACCCCTCATAATTTCAAAGAATAACCAACACCTATTAAGAGTTCTTGAAAAGACTTTTCTTAATCCAATAATTCTATCCTAAGGAAATACAAATGCAAAGATATTCATCATGATGTTTAAAAAAAACAAAAGCAAAATCCCTAACTCCAAGAAGAATAACCATATAGTGGAATGTTATGAAGCCCTTTAAAACAACATTTTAAGGCATTTAAAAAATTATACTTAATGAAGTGGGGAAATGTTTAAAAATAATATATGGTAAAAGGCTTGTATAATAGTGTCCCAATTTAATAATTCCAAACAAAACTATAGAAAAAAGACTGAAAGGAGTTATGTCCACATGCAAATAATGGTTATTTCTAAGTGGTCAATTAAAGGGTATTTTTATTTGTTTCTTTGTCTCTCTACAAAATCTAAAATAAACATCCAATCAACGAAGTCTGTATGTTTATGTATTTTTTAATATAACAGTCTAAATGCTGAAAGTCATGCTGAGAAAGCCAAAAGCATTTCCACCTGGCTCCTGGGTGGAGGGGTCACATGGTGGGCTCCGTCCATCCCCAAAGCAGCCGACATTTGTTGATCACGTATAGATCAGTGCAACCCAGGCTGGCAGTCCATGCAATGCTTACATTTACCTATTCCTTCGTCTCCACACGTCTTCAAGGCAGGTACCATTATAATGACTCATCCACAGATGAAGAAACCACTGTTTAGAGAGACAGGATCGTCTTGGTCACCAGCTGCAGAGCCAGGGCCAGAGGCCCATATCCCTGCTCCATGGGCTACACTAGGCTGCTGGCCACCTCAGTGTTTCCCGCAAGAGAAAACAGTTTGCAATTAAAATCGAGGTGCCTCAGAGGTAAAAACCAACACTCACAGAGTAGGCAGAGAGAGAACAGCGACCAGAGAAAGCCCATCTCGCAAGAAAAAAGGAAGGAGCTGTTTTTCTCAGTGCTTGCTCCTATCTGCCCAGCACAGATGTCCCCAGAGTGGGAGCCAGAGCTGCTGACTCTCTTTGCTGAACTTTATGGGACCCTCTGCCTCCTGCTTCTTCTGCCCAAATAAGA